>NC_056744.1:762074420-762131920 GCF_019279795.1 Protopterus annectens
TACCCTGACCTTGAGTAGCATCCTGCCCGCATCAAGAATGATACCATGTTATAAAGAAAAAAATATCAATTTCAACAATTGGCTAAGCTTCTGATGTCATTCAAAGGGGATCCAGTGTCTGTCAGCCTGGGATGACATGCTCAACAAGCCACACTGCTACTCTAGAGATGGCTTGCACCTGTCACCCTTAGGCTTTTGAATACTAGCCAAGGCTCTTGCCACCCCCATAGTGCCATTTTTAGGCAAGGCTCAAAAAACAAACCCACTGCCATAAATAGTACAAGTAACAAAAAACTGAGGGTAATGCTACTCAAAGCCAGAAGTCTGAACCTCAAAATGCACACACTTGAGGCACTCCTCAGTATGGAGAAAGTTGATATATGTGCAGTAACAGAAACCTGGTTTAAGGCTCCAGAGAGCACCCCAGCACTACCAGGCTACAACACGATCCATACATTTTGGCCACAAAACCTGGACCGAAATACAAAAGGTGGGGGCGTATCCATATTCATCAAGGTTACCAACACATCCAGGTGAGTGGCACAGAGATCATCCACGTGCGACTAACAATGGGCAAAGCTGCAATTCAAATTGTAGCTTGCTACAGATCACCCACCATGTCCCAGGACCCCAATTCCACATTTCTGGAAACACTGGGAAACATAAAGGTCCTACCAAACACCCTGATATTGGGTGATTTCAATTACCCAAACATTAACTGGAAGAACTACTCAAGTGCTAACTCCCTTGCCCAACATTTCCTAGAATTTATAAACTCAAATAACCTGGATCAACTGGTCAACACCCTCACCAGAGGTGACAACATATTGGACCTGGTCATCACCAACATGGGCGACCGGTGTTCCACATCGGAGGTCAACCCCTCACTGGGTAGATCTGACCATAATCTAATCACTCTGGATATCCACATTCCACCCCCATCCCCAGTCAAAGAAACCACAGTGAAAAACTTTTCAAAAGCAAACTTCACATTAGTTAAGACTGAGGTGGAAAGTTTCGAAGCCTCAATGCTAAAGGATAATGCTGCCCAAGCTGCAAAATCCTTTCCTAATGTACTCTACGGGCACCTACAAGAATGCATGGATCATGCTATCCCAAGCAAAATCAAGACTTACTCCTTCAAGAAAAGGAAACCAGTCAGGAGGACCCCTGCCATAAACAAGCTATACAAGAGAAGGAGGAAACTAGTACAGAAAAGAGTAAAATCTCAAGAAGGGAAGACATCCCTGATCAGTATCAGCAAGAAACTATGATCTCTCATAAAATCATCCAAGGCTAGCTTCAAAAGAAAAATTGCCAAGGACTCCAAAGATAACCACAAGGCATTCTTTAGCTATGTCAAGAATCTAAGTGGCAATTCTCAGATCTGCTCGGAGTTAATGCAGAATGGCACAAAGTATATTGAACCGACCGATATCGCCAATATCCTGGCAGACAGGTTCAGTGCAAACGTCACCCCCCTCTCACCCCCAAAAGGGCCCATAACCATACCAGAAGAATGTAGTGCCCCTGAAATCACAGACACTCAGGTTAAAACAGCCCTCTTCAAAGGCAAAAACACAGCATCAATGGGACCGGATGGAGTCCCAGGCTGCATCCTTATTAAGCTCAAAGATGAACTAACCCCTCACCTAAACACACTGTTCAAACTCAGCCTCTCCACAGGCTACGTGTCCATAGAGTGATGCACAGCAATGGTTATTCTGCTCCACAAAGGTAGAGCCACAACAGACCCCGGGAACTATTGCCTTATAAGCCTGACTAGCTTGGTCTGCAAGGGTATGGAGTGCATCATCATGGATCACATTAACAGAGACATTGGGAACCTCCAAACACTGGACCCTACCCAGTTCGGCTTTGTTAAGGGCAGATCTTGCCTCCTAAACCTGGTGGACTTCTTTGAGACAGTTACTAAGGCTATAGATGAGAGAAAGGTGGTCCACACAGCCTACCTAGACCTTGAAAAGGCCTTCAACACCATTCCCCATTCTGGTATTATAGACAAGCTCACCAGCCTGAACATAAACTCCTACGTCACGAGATGGGTTGCCAACTGGCTCATGGACAGAACCCACATGGTAAGAGTGGCAGGGGCTAGGTCTGACTCTAAACCAGTTATAAGTGGAATTCCCCAGGGCTCAGTCCTAGGACCCCTCCTGTTTGGCATATACTTCTCAAAGGTACAGGCAAGCACAGGAGATCTATGGCTGACCAAGTTTGCAGACGACTGCAAACTAGGGGCTATAATTGACTCTCTGGCTGACACAGACATCCTTCAAAAGGGTCTCACTGAGACAGATACCTGGTGTCAAAACCATGACCTCAAGCAAAATGCCAAAAAGTGCATAGTCATCCCCTTTGGAAAAAACAAAGTACCCATAAACTACCACATAGGTGATAGCCCCCTAAATACATAAGACGTAATAAGGGATCTGGGGACCGAAGTAGATAGTAATCTTTCCTTTGATAATCACAATGCCAAAGTGGTTAGAAAATACTTTTATCACAAAAAGGTTTGCATCCAGATCAAAAGAGGTCATTGTGCCCTTTTACGCATCACTCATCAGACCCATCATAGAGTACAACGCCCCATTTGGGATGTACCTTACAAGACTCCTGCTACAGCTGGAAAGACCACAGAAGTACCTCACCAAGAGGATCACTGGCCTCAAACAGATGACTTCTGTAGCTCGACTGAAGAAACTCCAGCTGTACTCGGTTGTATACCACCTACTCATAGGTGATGTATGCCTGACATACAAGGCCATGTCCAACCCAGGATTGATGGACATGCTCCACCTAAAGAAAAACATATCACCTCGAGCCACACACTCTAGGGATCTAAACCTCACCACAACAATAAATAGGATGTGCTGGAGGGATAGATTCCTGTCCCAGAGACTTCCCATGCTCTGGAACAAGATTCCAATCTACGTTAGTCAGAGCTCCTCGCTAACACTCTTAAGGGGGTGGCGAAAGCCAACGCATTCTGGCTAGGCTTATAAATGCCTTCGGGAAGATAGCCTAGTACCTACCTATGAACCTATGAACTAACCCTGCCCCTAACCTTAATCTGAATCTTAACTATAAAAAAGCCTTTCCCATAACATTACCACTAAAGAAAGCAGCTCAGGCACATGCACACATGGGCACACACACACACACACACACACACACACACACACACACACACACACACACACACACACACACACACACACACACACAAACACATACACACATGCACACACACACACACACACACACACACACACACACACACACACACACACAAACACACAGACACATACACGTGTGTGCGCCAGCATGCCCACACTAAATCTGCCCTCTAACCTTGACTCAAACACTCACAAATGTACACACACACAATCTACCCCATTATCTAACCCATACTCTAACCCTAACCCACAAACATTCACACAAATATGCATATACCTATTTTACATCTCACTTACTTTTTTTCTGCAAAGCAAACATTTGATTTAACATTCATTCCATAAACTGGATATTGAAACAAACAGCCCTGCACTTCCAGTTGTCGACCAACGCTACGATCGACCAAACACATTTGAGATGTCAATTATTGACACTATTTTGCAATCATGTGCAGTTCCCATGATTTCTAATTAAATTCTGAGAACGCAGCATTATAGGGATTTATTCTTTCTGTGAGATATATCTCAGAGTCGGTGTACTTAAATAGCAGGGTTATGAGTATCAGAATCCTAAGCAATGGGGATGCAGGGGGTTTGCTATCCTGCAAAAATACTTTTTTCATCATGTGGAAATGTAGCTGCTTAATGATTGTACTTGTGAACTGTTGATCACAAAAGGCTCCATTTTTTTCATGGGACTTTGAACTAGAACTTCCATAATCAATTAAAGGGTTTTAAAAACATGGGTTCTGGTGGATGGCAAACAGCACAGCACTAAAAAACTACATGTATTAGGCTAACGACCAGAAGGTCCTTTTTAAGCTTAGCCATGTATCCCAAATCTCTGACAAGTTCTGAAACCATTGAGAAGTAAAACCATGGGCCTGGGAGATGAACCATTTCCAGGCCACCTGTGTCTATTAGAGACAGTGGTGCCAAACCAAGGATGAATTTCCAGCTTCCCATCCAATTGTCCAAGTTGCACTTGAATTGGGTTAGGGAGGAAATCTGCTTCACATGGATGGGGAGCCTGTTCCATAGACAGCTTAGTCTCTGGGATACATACCTATCTCTCCAGCAGGTCCTATTTAAATCACAGGTAAGGTTTAAGTCTTTAGAATGGGTAATTCTAATTCTGGTGCTATTTGTTTTGTGGATATGCAGAAGATCCATTAGAGTGGGGTCTGACAATGCCCTGCATGCCAGGCATAGATCTCCTGTCAAAAGCCTTGTGACAGAATACAGGGATAGGGTCTTGAGATGGTCTGCATAGGGCATTTTACTTATGCCTTGTTTTCTTTTAGTGAGAAACCTCTGTGGACATTCCAATTGTTGGATATGTCTGGTTAAGTACATTCCAAAGGGATAGGTCTGATGAATGCCGAATACAGTGGAACAAAGACTTCTTGGACTTAGATGTCATACCTTTGTTTATAAGTCGCGCAACATAGAATGATCTCCTGAAACATTTTGAAACTTATTGCTTGGTCATAAAAGATATTTAATAATGAAACTGTTATCAACTCTAGAATAGTTAACACATTTTTCTGACTTCTTCATTGCTTCAGTGGTTTTAAATAGCTGAGAAATTTAACAGGATAGTTTACAATGGGCATCTGCTTTTGTTTTTAGAACAATTCTTAATGAACTACAACTTAAGTTGGAGAAAAATCTTCAAGAATGTCTTACTGCAGCTCTTGACTTTACAGTCGGTTTTCTTGTGGCATGATTGGTGGTGACCTTCCTGTTTGCACAAATTTTCTGTAACTTTATCTTTGTCATATTTCTGTTTTATAAATATCTGTGATTTCTCCTGTATATTTTCCAACTTCTTTATAACTTCTTTATAAACTTCAATGAATGTTGGTCCACTTGTTTTATAAATAACTTCAGATACTGGATGTGAAATCTTTGTTAGATGTTATGTTGTTACCTAGTCTCCAGTGTGTAAGTCTGGTAGTATTCTGCAGTTCCTGTCATACAATGAGCTCTTTAGAGTGTATTTCCTTTATGTTCTGTTGAGTTTCAGGCATAGACAATGTATGTGAAGTAGGTAATCTGAATTTCAAACTTCTTCCATTACCACTTGAGCTGGTGAGAGACTGAGTCTCTGCAGTCTAGTGTTCATATATTCTTGAATTGCTGAGCAACAGTCCTCATAGCTTTTGTTCCAACTGTTTGAATAGTGTTGTCTACTTATCTACTGGACTAAGGATAGAGTGGAATGTACATTATGTGTTTGAATTTTTTTCATGCACAAATCTTCTAAATTTCTGATTGTCTGTTTCAGACCACTGTGGGGTATAACAATGTCAGATATCTCTTATGTGAAGAATATAGCTGTAATGAATTAATCACATTGCACTTGTGTTTATCAGTTTCATTATTTTGGGAAGATGGAATAATAATCCGTATAAACAGAATATACTGTTTTTCTGAAATGAAAAACATCAGTATCCACTTATCTCATAGGTTCATAGGTTCATAGGTTTATACTAGGCTATCTGCCCTAAGGCATTTATAAGCCTAGCCCAAATTTTTGTGGCTTACGCCACCCCTTATATGAAAAAATACTGTGTCCATTAGTTTGTTGTGCCTCTGTCCAGCAGTGACACAGAGATGATTCCCGGGGTAAACCTACGATCTCCCATCCACAGGTCTAGATTTCTCTTGAACAGAGTCAGTGAGGTGCTCTGCCTCACATGGACCGGGATTCTATTCCACAGCATAGGGAGTCTCTGAGTGATAAATCTATCCCTCCAGCATGTCCTATTTATATTCGTGCTAAGGTTTAAGTCGCTTGCTCTAGTGGTTTTGGTGGATTTGGATTTTTTGAGGTGGAGCATGTCCATTAATTCCGGGTTGGACATGGCCTTGTATGTCAGGCACATGTCACCTCTGAGCAGATGGTATGCGACTGAATAGAGCTGGAGTTTCTTCAATCTGGCAGCATATGACAGATTTTGGAGTCCCTTTATCCTTTTGGTGAGGAACATGATCTAGAATTGGGTATGGTCACTTCTCTTCCTTCCTTTCTTGTTATGAACTACATTGCAGACAGCATTGCTCTGCTCTGCTCTGCATTTTCTATATGAGCTGTCATGCCTGGTTTCATAAAGAAAAAATAGGTTACAGCTATGTAATCTCTTGTTTCTTTATACTTTATTGCCCCAAGATGTGACCAATGTAGCCTTCTATCATGTATTTTCTCAGCTAATTGGGGACTATTATTTTATCAGCTTTGCATATTAAACTCTTTCTTTATACTTTATTGCCCCAAGATGTGACCAATGTAGCCTCCTATCATGTATTTCCTCAGCTAATTGGGGACTATTATTTTATCAGCTTTGCATATTAAACTCTGGATACAGCTTATTTGTTCATTGTAAAAAAAATTAGGTTGGATTTTTTTTCCCTTGTTGATGTGTTTTGGTCATGACAAACATTCATTGTAACATCTTTCAGTAACTGCATTTCTAAAGCAATACTATATACCTTTGAAATTCTTTTACTTTGTTTTCTATCACTGGCAACCACATTATTGCCCATTGAATCTCTATTTTTTCCTTAAGTTCTTCATCTTTCACACATAAATATCCTATACACAACATATTCAATATGTGCAATTCTTTCCCTGTACTGTATTTCTCTTTCAAACCATATTTCTGTAGATTAAGCAACATCATGTGTAATTTAAAATAACCCTTCTAAAACACTTTTGAAATATGTTTTACAAGAGCCTGTAATCTATTCACACAAACATTTATTTACCTTTGACATGTTCATGGAACGTCTCACATCCATAGATTATTGCTAAGAGCTCCTTCTCTGTTTCTCCATTTTGTTTTTGCTTATTTGTGAATGATATTGGTCCATGAACCCCTGGTATATACTCTTATAAGATTACAACTCTTCTACCGTGATGAGATCCAGTTATTTGCAAGACATCTGGTCTATTCATATTCTAATACTTTTATTTTGTATTTTTATTTATTATTAATTTGAACTTGTTGGCCAGTATAGAGTACTGATTCAAATGGACCTATTTCAATCGCAGCCCAGGAGTACAAGAGCAAAGGTGCATAAATACAAATGTACCTACTTAAATGACAATATATGCTGAGAAAAAAATACAGATTATAATATATATATATATATATATATATATATATATATATATATATATATATATATATATATACAATGTATGCAGAGAAAAACATAAAAGATAATATATACAAAGCATTAAGTAGAAGCATAGCAGATAAGTTATCCTGTACAGTGAGTAACAGTGAGATAATATAGGTCAGAAGGAAGTATTACGTGCTAAAATATGAACAGTGGCACTATTTTTACCAGTGTTAGATTTAGGACTGTACTCTCTAGAAGAATGAAAGAGCAGGAGGAAGTTATCTTATATGGCTAGAAAGACAACATTTGTATTAACCTTGTGACTTGAGGTGAGCCTTTTTAATCAGAGTAAAGGGTGAGAATAGTGATCTTTAAAGTAGGTGGGAGAGATTCTCATAGTTTGAGTCCAAGGACAGAGGAGGCATGGTCAGTGCACTGAAATCTAGTTTGGGGGGGGGGGGGGTTTGAAAGATTGGACCTTAGTTGTTAGAATTTCTCAGGTTGTATGATGTAGCTTCTCTGAATAATTTTGACATAATGGGAATGAATTACTTATTTTTAAAAAGCTTGAATATTTGTGAGACAAGTAGAAAATCAGCCAGCTTTTTTATGGATTTACAGTGGTGTGTAAATGTTGGAGGACCTTTAGCTATTTCTTTGAACATTTCAGAACTTTTTTTCAGTCATAATTCCATTCACTGACTGCATCCATATACTTCTTAGGGGCATAGCTTTGCAGATTTTATGGGATCCTGCAACACTGTCATATATTTGTGCAATTGCTGCTTGTCCACTGGATTTAGCTATTGTGCAATTGCTGGGAATTTTTATGGATCAGGTTGCAGTCCATCTGACATCATAATACAACCCCAACTATTTCAGACTTTTCATTCTTATTTAACATTTGTTGTTATTTAACTCAAAATTATACAGCTGTGGATTCCTCATCTACTGTGACAGTCTCTTGCCATGCTCTTATGTGTCTAACCCATCCCCACTAGTCATCAGTTATGTTTACAATACAGTGTAGCAAAAATACAAGCTAAGGAACAAAATACACAGCAGGCTGTTGTCAGTGGCGGCTGGTGACTTCAAATTAAAGGGGGGGCTGTAGGAGACAGCTGAATGGGTGTGGCCAATGGGAAGGGGTGTGACCAACTAGAAAGGGGTGAAGCTATGCTCAAAACCACAACAACTGGAACTTTAATTAAATACGCTGCGCTGGGTGCCAAACTGTCATTACAAGAGTCCAATGAAGAAAAAATGAAGTGTAGCAGAAAAAAATATTTAAATGCATTGGCTGCATGAAAACTTACTTAATATCTAGATGGAAACACAAAGGTTGTGAAGCATGAAAAAATAAATTTCCTTTTAAATACATTACTGGAATGCCAGCCAAAATCAAGTATAAAGAAAAACAAGCAGCACTCAGCTCAAACCACTTCTCCTTGCACTGCAGTTCTAATTATAATTTATGTTCAGCTTTATAAAATTACCAAGTAACATGCTGAAAGTAGCAATCTCTGTGATACCGCCACTTGTAAAAATGTTTCTTATCCAAAACAGACCTGCTGCCTGACAACAACTATCTACTTGTTTCATGGAGAACACATGATAAAAGTAAAAAATGAACAGAGAACAAGAAACAAGCTCAAGATAAATTGCTTAAAGGATTACTGAACAAGTTATGGACCACACATGATAGACTGGCATTCTGTTTAGCTTACGGGTAAAGCCTGCAAAGATAACTGCAAGTCTCCAACAAATGTAATGAGCTTCTGAAAATACTGTAATCCTGTCATTTATTACAAATACTGTCATATGCATTTCAATACCTAAGGCTTATACGTTATCTAGTTATGTAAATATTCTCTGCATGGCAACAATGAAAAGGCTTTCAATGTTGGTAATTCTTTAACAGTATGCTTATTAAAGCTTATTGCATCTTGCAATCTCTGACAAGCTTACCTGATGGTCATTAAAACATTGCTACTTTAATACAGAGCAACAGTGCACTGCAACAGCATGCATTTTCTGAATAATAGGAAGCATAAATCAACAGTATAAAAATATGACAGAAAACCAGAACATTCGGCAAAATCAAGGACAGATGAAAAGCCACGGTCGTACTTGTGGTCTACCTTGTATGGGTGAATACTCTGCACACTTACACTGCATAACTGCTTCTTGCCTTGTTTGGACACATCCAGAGCCACTACAATGGGGAGTGGAGTGCAACAAGTAGGTCACAGTTTGAAATGTCTCTGGCTGACGGCGATGGCTCTGACACTCATACCTCTCAGCCTCAGAGCAAGAAATCTGGACAAAGCCATACATAGAAGTGGGACACAGGCCCAAAAATAAAGACAATTTTTAAATATTGCTCTTATAAACTTAGAAAGATAATAGAATAGCAGTAGGTCCTGCATTAGTATGAATTTTTGAAGGGTATGAAATCTGAAACTCAAATGTCTGCCATTATTTTCTAACTTCAATCTTTAATGATTTGCTACTAATTTGCCAGAAAACCACAATTTTATGAAAAACAGACCAAATATGTTATGCAAAAATATAAAACTGCCACACAATACAGCTGGGAACCTGTCAAAGAAGGGACACCTTTCTAAAATGAATTCTGGTAACTTGAGCAGCTGACAAAATAAGAGCATCTACATGCATTTCTGAAATAAAAGTAATCTATAACTCTGATCATTACAGTTATTTATAATTGTAAACCCTCCATGTTTTCTTCCAAAATTGTCATTTTGCAGAGGGATTATTAGGGGGAGAGCAACATTTTGAACCAAAATTGGAGACAGTTAAGAGGTTTGAATATTCCTAATTCTATAAAGTGATTTATTTGTGTGTACCTCTCAACCTCTTAATGCAGGAAATCTGGACAAGGCTAAATATATTGGGGGAACATACAAACAGTACTAAAATTGCTCTTGTATAAACTTAAGACAGTTGATAGAATAACAGGTCTTGCTTTAGCATGCATTTTTCTGAAGGTTATGACGTCTGAAACTCAATGTCTGCCATTATTTAGTGACTTAATTCCTAAATGATTTGGCAGAAAACCACAAATTTTATGAGGAACAAACCAAAAATAAGAAGCAAAAATCTATTCATTCTGCAAAATTCTGGACAGTTGAGAGTTATAGTTCAGCCGGGGCTGTCTGACTTTGCTGCCCTTCCCACCCTCATAAAATCATGGTCGAATGGAGTGTCCCCCCTGCAGCCATTCCAATGTCCCATTCCTAGGTTATTTCGCCCCATTTGCCATAAACACTGTAATGTGCATACTGCTTTACTTCTGCAATTATATGGATTTTATTTGAAAGTTTTATTTTATATTTTACAGCATAAACCCTAATAGATATCTGTTAAACAAAGCAATGCAGTCTCACAATGAAAATAGACTTAGCATTAAAACTTCTCAGACCTTGAAACTCACATGCATTGAAACATCATTGAAACCCACATTCAAAGAAAATACGTTTTGCCAGTGGCAGATAAGGATTAATTTTGGGCTGTTTTAAAATCATAGGCCCCTTGAACATGAAACATACACATGCTCTTTGATACACCTTCCTGACTGTATTAAATTATATTCCTTGTACAATACAGTACAGTTGTTAGAGGGCATTTTAAATGTATTGTTTTGAACATTTTTCCAGTAAACAATGAAACAAAATGCATGCATCAATAATGACAAAACTGCCTAATTCACAACATTTCCATCATAAAAGTCTACTCAAACTTCTACAGTCCACCAGTATCAGTAAATATGCATGATCTCTGAAGAAGTAAAAGTCATCTAAATAATTCAACATTAAAGAAATCTGTTAACTAATGAAGAGGTTACTGCTAGCAAACAACTTTATATGTCATTGTGTCATCTACAAATAAAGTGCCTGTTATACTTGAGGAATAAATTGCCTATGTTGCATTAAAAAAATGATAAGCTAGTAATATCGCAAAAGGAAATGGATGGCAAACTGATAACAAGTTCATAGATACTGGGTATCATTTCCAAAGAGGACTGCAGCATCCATCCCCTTTACAAAAGAGTACAGTTTCAGCAATGGATCTATCTACTGTGGGAGTAGAACCCACAGACTTTTGCATCAAAAGCAAGTACACTACCAGTTGCACTATTAACAATGTGAGCAGATTTGGTATAAGCAGCACTAAACTTTTGTTCCCCTGCAGCTCTCAGCTCCTTGTAAATTCTACTCGACACTCAGCTGTATCTCTGAACTTTGCAGCACAAGAAATCTGGAAAAAAAGCCAACATTTATTTGGGAGGGGGGGCAAAAGCCCAAAAACCAGGGACACATTTTAAACATTGCTTGTATAATGTTGGAAAGTTGCTAGAATAAAATGCTGTTACCACCATACATTTCACTGCCAAGTATTGAACCCAGGACCTTGTGCAAAACAGTCAGAGCAACATAACACTGCTAAATCATCTATGTTTATGAAAGAAAGGAAGACTGAAACTTAAATGGCTACCATTTAGTGAATTCAGTTCTCCCCATAGCTGTCAACATCTTAGCACAAAACACCAGAACAAAGCCAATAATGAGGGAATACAACCCCCAAACATATTCAGTGAGTTCAGTTATCACCATAGCTCTCAACCTTGCCACAAAAATACTGGACGAAGCCAATAATGGGGAATACAGTCCAAAACATAGGGACACATATACATTGAGAACACAGGGCAAGCCCACACAAACACAAGGAGAACATGCAGACTCCACACAGAAGGCACCCCAGCCAAGAATCAAACCAGACAACCCGAGGCAACAATGCTACCACTGCACTACTGCACTACTGGCTGTGTTAAGTAACAAAAATACAAAAAACACAGATTTTATGAGGAACAGAACAAATATGAGGCAAAAATCTGCAAATGTTGGTGGGTAGGGAATTCAGGCTCTTGTCACTTGGGTCCAAGGTACAGGGTTCAAGCCTTATTCTCTAGCCACCACCATGTAGCAACTGGGGCATTTCACACACACACACACACACTTTTGCGATAGGACTGCAGCCCCCACCCCACTGTAGGACATATACAAATGTCTGGACTCAGCACATGTGTGCTTAGTTCCTGACTGCTGTGTTAGACAGACTAGACCAGAACTGCATGCATGCTCATTCCTGAGCTCCAGACTGTTAGGCAGTCCAGACATTTTTATATGTTCTACAGTGGGGAGATTTATTTTGCAGGTGGGGGGGCTGCAGTCCTATGGCACAAGCCAGTGTGTGTGTGTGTGTGTGTGTGTGTGTGTGTGTGTGTGTGTGTGTGTGTGTGTGTGTGTGTGTGTGTAATGCCCCAGTTGCTACATAGTGGTGGGTAGAGAATAAGGCTTGAATCTTGTACCTTGGGCCTTAGTGACAAGAGCCTGAATTCCCAACCCACCACCATTTGTAAAACATTTGCAGATTTTTGCCTCATATTTGTTCTGTTCCTCATAAAATCTGTGATTTCTGTATTTTTGTTTCACAACGCAGTCAGTGGTGCAGTGGTAGTATTGTTGCCTGACAGCTACAGGTTGTCTGGTTTGATTCTTGGCTGGGGTGCCTTTTGTGTGGAGTCTGCACATCCTCCGTGGGTTTGCTCTGGTGTCCTCAGTGGATATTTGTTCCTATTTTTTGGACTATATTCCCCCATTATTGGCTTCGTCCAGGTTTTTTGTGCCAAGGTTGAGAGCTATGGTGATAACTGAACTCACTGAATATGTTTGGGGGCTGAATTCCCCCATTATTGGCTTTGTTCAGGTGTTTTGTGGTAAGATGTTGACAGCTACGGTGAGAACTGAATTCACTAAATGGTAGCCATTTAAGTTTTAGTCTTCCTTTCTTTCTTTCATAAAAATAGATGATTGGGCATAGTGGCATGTTGCTCTGACTGTTTTGCACAGGGTCCTGGGTTCAATACTTGGCAATAAAGTGTATGGTGGTAACAGCATTTTATTCTAGCAACTTTCCAACATTATACAAGCAATGTTTAAAATGTGTCCCTGGTTTTTGGGCTTTTGCCCCCCCCCCCAAAAAATAAATTTTGGCCTTTTCCAGATTTCTTGTGCTGCAAAGTTCAGAGAAACAGCTGAATGTTGAGTAGATTTTACAAAGAGCTGAGAGCTGCAGGGGAACAAAAGTTTAGTGCTGCTTATGCCAAGTATGCTTCCATTGTTAATAGCACAATAGGTAGTGTACTTCCTTTTGAAGCAGAAGGCTGTGGGTTCTACTCCCACAGTAGGTAGATCCATTGCTGATACTGTACTCTGTTATAAAGGGGATGGATGCTGCAGTCCTCTTTGGTGAAGATACCTAGTAATTACGAACCTGTTATCAGTTTGCCATCCATTCCCTATTGCGATATTACTAGCTTATCATCTTTTAATGCAACATAGGCAATTTATTCCTCAAGGGCAACTGGCACTTTATTTGTAGATGAAACAATGACATATAAAGTTGTTTGCTAGTATTAACCTCTTCATTAGTTAACAGATTTCTTTAATGCAGAATTATTTAGATGACTTTTACTTCTTCAGAGATCGTGCATATTTGCTGATACTGGTGGACTGTAGAAGTTTAAGTAGAGTTTTATGATGGAAATGTTTTGAATTGGACAGTTTTGTCATTATTGGTGCATGCATTTTGTTTCATTGTTTATGGGAAAAATGTTCAAAACAATAAATTTAAAATGGCCTCTAACACCTGTACTGTATTGTACAAGGAATATAATTTAATACAGTCAGGAAGGTGTATCAAAGAGCATGCATATGTTTTGTGTTCAAGGGGCCTATGATTTGTAAACAGCCCAAAATTAATCTTTATCTGACAATGGCAAAATGTATTTTCTTTGAATGTGGGTTTCAATGCTGTTTCAATGAATGTGAGTTTCAAGGGCAGAGAAGTTTTAATGCTGTCTATTTTCATTGAGAGACTGCATTGCTTTGTTTAGCAGATATCTATTAAGGTTTATGCTGTAAAATATAAAATAAAACTTTCAAATGAAATCCATATTATCACAGAAGTAAAGCAGTATGCACATTACAGTGTTTATGGCAAATGAGGCAAAATAACCAAGGAATGGGACACTGGAATGGCTGCAGGGGGGACACTCCATTCAACCATGATTTTGTGAGGGGGGGGGCAGCAAACTTAGACAGCCTCGACTGAAGTATACCTCTCACCTGTCCAGAGTTTTGCAGAATTAATACATTTTTGCTTCTTATTTTTGGTTTGTTCCTCATAAAATTTGTGGTTTTCTGGCAAATCATTTAGGAATGAAGTCACTAAATAATGACAGACATTGAGTTTCAGACATCATAACCTTCAGAAAAATGCATGCTAAAGCAAGACCTGTTATTCTATCAACTGTCTTAAGTTTATACAAGAGCAATTTTTAGTAATGTTTGCATGTTCCCCCAATATATTTGGCCTTGTCCAGATTTCCTGCATTAAGAGGTTGAGAGGTATGCAGAAATAAATCACTTTATAGAATTAGAAATATCCAAACCTCTCAACTGTCTCCAATTTTGGCTCAAAATGTTGTTCTCTCCCTAATAATCCCTCTGCAAAATGGCAATTTTGGAAGAAAACATGGAGGGTTTACAATTATAAATAACTGTAATGATCAGAGTTATAGATTACTTTTATTTCAAAAATGCATGTAGATGCTCTTATTTTGTCAGCTGCTCAAGTTAACAGTATTAATTTTAAAAAGGTGTCCCTTCTTTGACAGGTTCTCAGCTGTATTGTGTGGCAATTATATATTTTTGCATAACATATTTGGTCTGTTTTTCATAAAATTGTGTTTTTTGGGCAAATTAGTAGCAAATCATTAAAGATTGAAGTTAGAAAATAATGGCAGACATTTGAGTTTTAGATTTCATACCCTTCAAAAATTCATACTAATGCAGGACCTACTGCTATTCTATTATCTTTCTAAGTTTATAAGAGCAATATTTAAAAAATTGTCTTTATTTTTGGGTCTGTGTCCCACTTCTATGTATGGCTTTGTCCATATTTCTT
The DNA here is from genome assembly GCF_019279795.1 of Protopterus annectens. NCBI lineage: Eukaryota > Metazoa > Chordata > Ceratodontiformes > Protopteridae > Protopterus > Protopterus annectens. The sequence goes on from NC_056744.1 coordinate 762,089,801, forward strand.
GTTCTGAGGTTGAGAGGTATGAGTGTCAGAGCCATCACCGTCAGGCAGAGACATTTCAAACTGTGACCTACTTGTTGCACTCCACTCCCCATTGTAGTGGCTCTGGATGTGTCCAAGCAAGGCAAGGAGCAGTCATGCAGTGTAAGTGTGCAGAGTATTCACCCATACAAGGCAGACCATAAGTACGACCGTGGCTTTTCATCTGTCCTTGATTTTGCAGAATGTTCTGGTTTTCTGTCATATTTTTATACTGTTGATTTATGCTTCTTATTATTCAGAAAATGCATGCTGTTGCAGTGCCCTGTTGCTCTGTATTAAAGTAGCAATGCTTTAATGACCATCAGGTAAACTTGTCAGAGATTGTAAGATGCAAGTAAGCTTTAATAAGCATACTGTTAAAGAATTACCAACATTGAAAGCCTTTTCATTATTGCCATGCAGAGAATATTTACATAACTAGATAATGTATAAGTCTTAGGTATTGAAATGCATATGACAGTATTTGTAATAAAGGACAGGATTACAGTATTTTCAAAAGCACATTACATTTGTTGGAGACTTGCAGTTACCTTTTCAGGCTTTACCCATAAACTAAACAGAATGCCAATCTGTCATGTGTGGTCCATAACCTGTGCAGTAATCCTTTAAGCAATTTATCTTGAGCTTGTTTCTTGCTCGCTGTTCATTTTTTACTTTGATCATGTGTTCTCCATTAAACAAGTAGATAGTTGTCAGGCAGCAAGTCTTTTTTGAATAAGAAACATTTTTAGAAGTGGGGGTATCACAGAGATTGCTACTTTCAGCATGTTACTTGGTAATTTTATAAAGCTGAATATAAATTATATTAAGAACTGCAGTGCAAGGAGAAGTGGTTTGAGCTGAGTGCTGCCTGTTTTGTTTTATACTTGATTTTGACTGGCATTCTAGTAATGTATTTAAAAGCAATTTATTTTTTCATGACTCACAACCTTTGTGTTTCCATCTAGATATTAAATAAGTTGTCATGTAGCCAATGCATTGAAATATTTGTTTCTTCTACACTTCATTTTGTCTTGATTGGACTCTCATAATGACGGTTTGGCACCCAGGGCAGCATATTTAATTAAAATACCAGTTGTTGTGGTTTTGAGCATAGCTCCACCCCTTTTAATTGGTCACACCCCTTCCCATTGTCCCCACCCATTCAGCTGTCTCCTGCAGCCCCCCTTTAATTTGAAGTCACCAGCTGCCACTGACACACACACACACACACACACACACACACACACACACACACACACACACACACACACCCTTCTGTCCTCCATAAACACCCTCTCTGTCCTCCATAAACACCCTATCTGTCCTCCATGCGATTCTGCAGCAGCCCACACACACACTTCTGTCATCCATAAACACCCTACCTGTCTCTGTTCGCCATGCGATTCTGCAGCAGCCCAGCTAAGTCCTCCATGCGATTCTGCAGCAGCCCAGCTAAGTCCTCCTTAGTGATCCTGCAGCCCGATCACCTGTCTATGTCCTCCATAATGGCCTGTGCATGCTGTTGGGACTCACGCAAGATGTGAGGAGGCTAGAGCCTCCAGCCTGCAGGCGATGCAGTCCTGTGACCTTCTGGTTTGTGTGGTTGTCACCTCACAGACCTCTGGGCTGGAAGGGTGGAGTTTCCTGCCTTCCCAATCCGAACTGCTTAACAGAGCAGTCTGGAGGTCAGGAATGAGCACGCATGCGTGCGTGGAGTTCTGGTCTGCCTAACACAGCAGTCAGGAACTAAGCACGCATGTGCGGAGTCCGGACATTTTTAATTTTATTTTTATATGTTTTACGGTGGGGGGAATGGGGAATTTATTTTATTCATTTTAGAGGTGGCAGGTGGGGGAGCTGCTGTCCTGCAGTCCTATAGCACTAGCCGCCCCTGGCTATTGTAAAATCTTAGAAATTTAATAAAATTCAAGAAATAAGGTAGGTTAGTGCTTTCACGCTAAAAGTGTTTCTTCAGACCATGAATCCAAAGCAAACAATAAGACTTTATATAACACTGATAGCTAAGCAATTAATAAAACAAGCAGCAATTAACTAATGTTGAAGACCTCTGGATTTTAACATAGGTTTTAAAGAGACCTTCCCAGTTAATCCGGGTAACTTATTAGCTTGTAAATTTACTATCAAATGAAGTTCCCTCAACTCTGTAAAATTCCTAAGATCACCACCACGTTTGGTTTCATAAATCACTTCTATCACCCTAAAATTAAAGGTGGATGACACTAGTGTCTATCATATGTTTAGCTAAAGTACTGCTAATGTCACTCACCCAAGTGCTATACACATGCTCTTATTCTTTCATATAGTGTACAATTGGTCTTACCTACATAGAAACTGCTACATGCAGCACAGGTTGCAAGATAAACTATATTAGATGGCTGACAGTCAGCTGATACCGTGAACCTATAAACAAAACCAGTGGAAGAATGAATAAAATTATAATTTACCTCTATATACTGACAAAAGTTACATCTTTGACACTTCCTAATGCCCTGAACATGACCAGGACGTATATCTAAACCCAATGAACCTTATAACACAATTGTCTTTTTAATGACTTTTTGTTTTTATACCTAAATATTGGTGTATTGCCAACCACAACACCAATAAAATTGTCAGTCTGCAAAATGGACCAATTTCTTCTGATGACTTTACGTGCTACTTCTACATCACTAGTAAAATGTAGAGTAATAGGTAGACCATTCAAATCATTCCTTTGAGCATTGAAACCTCATTTTCATGATCAGAACAATCTGAAAAATATGGTCTAGCTATCCTAGTTCTCTAACCTCTAACTAATGTACTAACATTACCAATTTCCTTAAGTTCATACCCCCTTCGTCTAAATTCAGATGTTAACCTATCTAAATCATTATCATATTTCTCGTCAAAATTATTTAGTCTTGACATCCGTAAAGTTTATCCCTTCAAAATGTTCTTAGAAATTTTATAAAGTCCTCCTGACTACAACATCCTTAGATGTGATCGAATAGCTAAAAGTGGTGGGGGCATTATCCTACTTTACAGGCACAAGCTTACTCTCTAACAAATACGTAAAGATATCCCCATGTTCGGCTATGCAGAAACCCTGTTTGCAAATATAAAATTAAACCAGCAGAAACAATTCAACATTATAGGTGTTTACTTACCACTAGGCGACAATATTGTCACTCTAGTGTCCATTTTACATTGGACTTCCACCAGCCTCCCTCAGGAGACACTCATCCTGGGGGATTTCAACATTGATTGGGTATCTATCACGGCATCTCCCCCGAAGTGCCACTTAAACCTATTTAACTTCACACAGCTTATCCAACCCCCCCACCCGTATAGACAAATCCACCAGAAAGGAATCCATATTAGACTGGATCCTAACCAACAAGCCTTCATCTGCCAATATATATAATACGTTTGCCCGACTCCCTCAGTGATTACCTACCCACATTCATACTAAGACAGCACACAAAACCCATAAAACACCCCATCCTACTTTCTATCCATAGTTCCAAACATTTCTTACCAGACCAATTCATCAACACCGTAAAAAAATAGATTGGTCACCTCTTAAAACTCTACCATTAGAGGAAGCCGTGGAGTACTTTAATACTATCTTCTTAGCTATCCTTAATCTTATGGTCCCACAATGTATCATTCGTACTAAAACCAACCCAGCCCCCTGGATATCAAAGGACACAAGATCCCTACTCAAATGACGAAACATAGCTTGGGCAACCTGGCATACCAACAAAACAAATACAAATCAACCAGACTTCCTAGTGCTCAGAAACAAAGCAAAAAAACAAATATGTAATGACAAAAAAAGTTATTATAGCCAGCTACAAAAAACACTACAACAATCCAAAAAAATTCTGGTCCGCAATCAACCACATTCTCCAACCAGGTAAAATCACCTCCCCAAACCCTAACACTGAGGGTGATAACAATGATATTGCCACCCAGTTTAATGACTATTTCACCTCCTCCATCCAAAAGTTATTTAACAATTTCCCCACTACTATTACTACAAATACCCCCAAAATACAAAACTGTCACTGTAAGACCAACACCCAATTCTCTCTCAAGCTAGTTCCAACTGACCTAATTCGTAAACAACTTGCAAAATTGAAACCATCTACTATCAATGCTGATAAACTCCCCGCTGATTACCTCAGGATTGCCGCCTCTGCCATCACCTACCCTATTTCCATACTCATCAATAGATCCATAGCTGAACACACTGTCCCCTCTCTCTGGAAAATTTCTTACATTGTCCCCCTACACAAAGGTGGATCCTTGACAGAACTTAGTAATCATTACCCCATAGCTATATCATCCCCCTTGTTAAAAATCTTAGAAACATGTATACACACCTAACTACTGAATCATCTTCTTCAATATAACCTGCTAGCAAATTCCCAACATGGATTTTGGCCAAACCATAGTACCACCTCTGCCTTTATATACTTTACTGACCACTTCAACCAACAAAGAAATCTCAGTAACTTAGTATCTGTTGTCTTCCTAGACCTGTCAACGGCATTTGATATGGTATCCCGCTGCAAATTACTATTGACTCTCTCTGAGCTCAATCTGGATAACTCATCTCTACTGTGGTTTAAAAATTGTCTGTCCCTCTGGCAGCAAGCTGTTAAATAGCATAACTCTCTCTCCCTTCTCCTCCCAGTGGGACAAAGTGTTCTGCAAGGATCCATTCTCGCTCCCTTACTATTTTCCATCTTTACCAATAACCTCCCCTCAGCTACCCAGCAAACTAATATAGTACAGTATGCTGATAACACCACCCTTATTTGCTCAGCCCCCTCTCTACAGTTACTCCAATACAGAATCCAGAAAGCCTTCACTACTATAGAAAAATGAACAAATTCCTCCCAACTCATACTAAACCCATCTAAGACCCAACTCATGATCTTTCACCCATCCAAACTTTCACCCATACCTCGCCATTCTCAATAACATCCTCCAATACCCTTATCACACCAGTAACTCAAGCCAAGCTACTTGGTGCAACTATTGACCAAAACCTAAAATTCGACAAACATATAGAACTAACAATTGCCAAAGTTCATAAACAACTAGGTTCATTCTACCGCTGCAAGAGCTTCTTCACACAGGAATCCCAAATCACTATCTCTCGTACCCATCTACTCTCCACCTTACCATATGCTTCCCCAGCTCTAACTAAGATAAACAAATCTGACCTTCTGAAACTACCTGCTACAATAAAATCTTAAAATTTGCAACCAATGCTAAGTTTTGTTCTCATCACTTCCTCTCCCTAAGACAACTAGGATGGTTAGAACTCCCTAACATACTAAAATACAATCAACTTCTCCCGACCCATCAACTGCTCTACCAAACAAATGAAATACTTGCCCTCTCTGGTCTGCTCACCTTCCATAATACTGCGCGTCAACTAAGATCTTCCAATACCACCCTACTGACTGTTATCAATTCTTACATAGCTCAGACCAATCTCTTTATTCCTATGCAGTTGCTAAGGCCTAGAATTCTTTATCCTCTGACATTAGATGTCTAAATAGTAAGCATACTTTCATATCCCTACTAAAAGATCTCCTATTCAATACTTGGACATGTTCCTGTACAGAACCAGACTAATTTCACCTGTTCCTGACTTTCAACATCCCTAGATCACAGGTGTACTGTGTAGTTTCATTTTGTGCATAGTACTGTGAAACAGGTGTTTAGGCCACCTTTATAGTTATGATTTCTAGTTTATGACCCTGTTTGTCTATGGAAACTTCTTTTTGAATTTATGTTCAAGCAATTCTATATTTCTTGTATAATATCTTGTTTAATTGTTTCTCAATATTCTAACCATTGAATGCTGCATCAATTGTAAAACTCTGATTTTTACTCCTTTTATATGTTCTATGCTCTTTGTACAAAATAGCTATATTTATATATTTTTTTTATTATTTTCATTATTTTTTATAATTTTTTACTATGTATTTGAAGCTTTTCTCCCCGGGCCTCCACTGAAAACGGTCACCTTGTGTCCAGTCGGACTAACCCGGTAAACAAATGGAAAATTAAAAAAAATAAAATAAAATAAAAAATAAATGAAGGCAGGATGCATACTTTGCCTTTGTAAAACTGCATTACATCTACATGTCTTTCGATACAAACCTGTATTGAGGAATCCATTAACATCTTTATCTATTCGCGCATCAAGAAAATCTATAGAAGATAAGGACTGTTTACTGGTAAATCTCAGAAAGGAAGTCACAGTATGCAAATAAGAAATGAATTCTGGCAGGCTATCAGAGGACCCTCACCACAGCAAGAATATACCATCAACAAACCTTCATTTCGTGCCATGAAAAACATATTGTGTTTTCCAGGAGGCCAGAACCATATTGACATAGCTATTGGCGCAAGCCGTACCCATAGCAATGCCAGCTTTCTGAAGGAATATTGAATCCTCAAACGTAAACACATTATTTTCTAACACAGTCTCTAAAAACAGACATAACAGATCTATCAACTGTAGTGAGAAATCACTGTGCTGTTGTAAATATTCCTTGGTTATTTCAATCCCTTTTGTATTGGTAATCACTGTAAAAAGTGATTCTGCATCTAAAGTTATTAAATAACAATCAGTAATAGGTCCATTCCATGCTGTAAAACCATATAAGTCATGCAGAAACTGTTTGGTATCCCATAATACAAATTGAATCTCATTCAAGACTTTTCTAAAATGTTTCTCAACAAATATAGTCCATCCCCTCCCAGATACTACTGGCCCGAGGGGTGGGTTAGAAAAGTTCTTATGAATCTTTGGAAGTCCTTGAAATAGGGGTATGATGGAATGTTCTGCCGTCAAATAATCATACATCATAGAGGTTATTAGATGGTTATCATAACAGTCACGTAACGGATCAGTAAATCTTCTCAACACTGAATATCCAGCATCAATAACATATAAACGGCCTCATTAGCAAGAAAGGCCATGATCGCCCTCTTATAATAGCTATAATCAAGGAACACTATGGCCCCCTCCCTTTTTTGCTGATTTGATAACAATGTCATCATCATTACGTAACTGTTTCAATGCTTCATTTTCTTCCTTTGTCAAATTATAAAAATTATCATTTACTCGACGTACCCTGTTGGCTGCTTTGACATTGTAAAGCACATTAAACAAATCTAACTCACATTTTTTACAAAAAATCTTTAAAGCTGGATTCAAAACCAGTTGGAAAGTACTCAGCTTCCATATAACAGGAAACTGACAAGTAGCAGGAAAAATGTTTTTTAACATGACATTCCCGGCAAATGATCTAATGTCAAGTATAACATTACTATAATCTGCCTTCTGTGCTGGTATTAATAAAAAACACATTCCAGCACAGAGATCTGAGTCAGAGTCAGGTACTTAAACAAATTCACAACTAAGGACTCTTCATCTGTTGTAAGTAGTGCCTCATCATTAACGAAGGTGGAGGGTCGGGTTGCTGTCTCCTCCATTTCCTCTCCCTGCAGAGTGATCTCCCTCTGTCTTCCATTTGCATCCGTTTGATCGGTAAAGGCAGAGACACAGAGAAAAATTCTGTGATGTAGAATCATGTTGTATTAAATACTGTGGAATGGAGCCGGTCTTTCTCCACACAGTAGGTGGTTCTTCAATGACAACTTCAGAGGTAGAACCAAGAGGGTTAGATACTCCATCTGGATTGGGAGCTTCTGGAGGCATGGTAAAAATCTCACCTTGATTGATGTTGATGGCATTGTTTTGTTCAATCACAGCTAGATCAGACCCAAGCTTCTGTCATTCATTGGTCACATGATTAATATATGGGCATGCAAAAACATGACCCTTTTTAAAAGTAATAAAATCACAGTTCAGTTTCTTAACCTTCTGTGCATGTAAGCAGCAGCACTGTCTATAATTTCATCTAAAGCAGTCCTACTGATCTCACCAGGATAGTCAGAAAACAGTTTACTTTTCTTTTTTTTAACCTTGGCCGCTAGCTCAATCTAATAGGGCTTAAAGAAATCAATAAGTAGATGAATATAGGCAAAGCCCAGGTCTAAGTTCAATTGTTGCCACTTACTTAAATGTTCAACATATGTCTCGCCATAGGTAGGCATTTTTAAAATCCTGAGTCCCCTGGATTTAACACAAAAATGCAGGCAAGCATCCAAATGGAGTCATTGCCACTGCATACATTTTAATTTGTACATGGCTTGGTACTTGAACCGTGAACACCTGCATGTAAAGCCAGGACTCCAACCACTATAATATCTTGGCTTTCTAATTCTTTCAAAATGCTATGCATTGAGTCAGTATTAAAAGACAGTGTATCTACATTAAATTCATTACCCAGTTCTGTGTGCAATAACAGAGGATTATGTTTCACTTGTATCAAACGACTGAATCGTTCAAATCCCTCTCTCCTTCCAGTAACAGCAGGTACATAATTCAGTTCAACCACATCAGTAAAACCTTCTGCCATGTTCCCAAGGAAAAAATATGTCTACAATACCTTCCAAGCCTTCTATTACTTGTTCAGTAGCTCCTTTGAACATCTTCATTGCTGATGAAATAAATGGAAGTCTGAGAATGTATGATCTCACTGAGTATGAAATGTAGACAATTTGTAGCATGCTTTGCCAGACTCTGTTGTCTAAATTCTTAGTTTGTGCCTATTATTGACGAATTAAAATTTCACATTATTGAAACCACTTCTTCAACTGGAAGCAAAGTTTGGCAATCTGTTTTAATCAGTTCAGTCAAATCTTCATGATGATTAAAATGTATATTTTGGTCCTTTTCATCACACTAACTTCAATATTTGTTGACTCTTATTGCTTCTAACTACACCTAAGAATTTTATCCCTTTCAGTTCATGTGCAATTTTACTTCTGTAAGCTATAAGTACTTTTGTGACAGCATGAATCATTGCTGTCACATTAGATTTCATTTGCATGTGGCATTGTCTCAGTAAATTTCATAATTCTGTTTGAAAAAATCAGCATAGTTATTCAGTATATCACTGCTATGGTTTTGCACAGTATCTAAGATGAATGAAGAGCTGCCTGATTGATTCTGACCACTTTCAGTTTATTTTCACCCTGTGAGTTTTTAACATTCCAAGTTTATCTCAAGCAAAATAACTCAAAATATTAGAATTAAGTGATACAGTTTGAAAACAAAGTCAGCATTTCACATCTTGTGCTCAAATGGCAGTATTTACTAGTACAATAATGACACTGACTTGCAGTAATATGTTAATAATGTCTTTGTTTTCTTTATTCAGATCCCCATATATCCACTAATGTTTGATATTTTCTAATAAAATAGAATACTCTCTACCTGAGTTCAACTTAAATTTCACATTTCATCTATTAATTCTGAGCATTTCTTTCTAGTATTCTGTCTTGCATTCTTATATCACAGCTTCAACTTTTTTTCAGGTTTCACTATATCAAGTCTTTTTACTCCCACAGAACTAACAGTTTTTCCCCAGTAGGGAAACATCCATAAAAAAACTTATCCAAAGCCAACTTCATGTTACTCAAGTCAGAAGTGACAAACTTCATGACACCCATGCAGACAGGAACGGAAAGTTTGACTGCCGAATCCTACAATAAGGCACTGTACAAGCATATCCATTCATGCATAAATCGTGCCATTCCAAATAGAACCAAGACACTCTCCTCCAAAAAAGGAAGCCAATCTGGTGGTCCCCTGCCATAAACAAGTTATACAACAGAAGGAAGAAACTGCTACAGAAAACAGGAAAATCCCAGGATACAAAAAACTCCCTTACCAGCTTCAGTAAGAAGCTGAGATCCCTCATAAAATTCTCCATAGATATATATGAAAATACAATTGCCAAAGATTCTAAAGACAACCACAAGGCATTCTATAGTTATGTCAAGAATGCAAATGGCAATACTCACATATGCTCTGAGCTACAACAGAATGGCACTAAATATACTGATCCCAAGGATATTGCCAATATCCTAGCAGACTGATTCAGTACCAATTTCACCCCCCCTCACCCCCTAAAGGGCCCATCAAAATACCAAAATATTGCCAAATGCTGGTAATGACAGCCACACAGGTAAAAAACGCACTCTCCAAAGCTAAGAATACAGCATCCTTGGGACCAGATGACATCCCAGGCTGGGTACTACATGAACTACAAAATGAACTGGCACCTCACATAAGTGTCATGTTTAATCATAGCCTCACCTCAGGCTTCATGCCCAATGAGTGGCGCACAGCTACAGTTATCCCACTCCACAAGGGGGGAGGGTCCACCTTGGACCCAGAGAACTATCATCCCATCAGCCTAATGAGCCTGATCTCAAAGCCATGGAACGCATTATCATGGAACGTATAAGCAAAGACATTGGCAACCTTCAAACACTGGACCCCACCCAGTCTGGTTTCATGAAGGGACGATCTTGTCTTCTCAACCTGATTGACGTCTTTGAATCAGTCTCCAGAGCTGTGGATGATGGTCCACACAGCCTATCTGGACCTCGCCAAGGCCTTCAACACCATCCCACACCCTGGAATCATAGATAAACTTACTAAGCTGGGCATTAATCCCTACATCACTCGATGAGTCGCAAACTGGTTTACTGACAGAACCCACACTGTAAAAGTAGCCGTCTCCAAATCCAGCTCCAGACAAGTGACAAGAGGAGTACCTCAGGGTTAAGTCCTGGGACCATTCTTGTTTGGCATCTACTTCTCTGAAGTACAGGCCAACACCAAGGGACTCTGGCTAACAAAGTTCACAGATGACTGCAAACTGGGAGCCATTATCGAATCCCCAAATGATGTGGATATCTTACAAAAGGGCCTTACAGAGACAAATGCTTGGTGCCAGAAAAATGGGCTCAAGCTCAATGCCAAGAAATTTATAGTTATGCCCTTTGGGAATAACCATGTACCCATGAATTACCACATAAGTGGCAGTACACTAAACACTGAAAGTGTGATAAGAGACTTAGGGACACAGGTGGACAGTGGTCTCACCTTCAATAACCACATCGCCACAAAAGTCGCGAAATCCTTCTATGTGGCACATCTCATTAATAAGGACTTTTCACCCAGGAAAAAGAGGCCATTGTCCCACTGTACTCATCCCTCATTAGACCCATTATAGAGTACAATGCCCCGTAGGGTATGTACCTCACAAGACATCTGCAACAGTTGGAAAGGCCACAGAAATACCTCACTAAAAGAATCACAGGCCTAAAACAGATACCCTATGCTGACCTTCAAAAAAACTCCTGCTATATTCTGTCATATATCATCTACTCAGAGGCAATCAATGCTTAACATACAAGGCCATGCCAAACCCAGAGCTGTTGGACATTGTTAAATAAAATCAAGAATTCAATACACAGGAGGTTCAGGTTCAAAAGTTTACTAGTGTACACCAGGAGGCAAAAAACGTACAAGTACAGAATTTTGTCGAACATGAAACAGGAAGCACACAATTTTATATAGTCTTAACATTCAAGCTGTGCCCACCTTACTGACGTGGTATGTCACAGGGCATCTACATCACTTTAGCTTACAGTCCTCTATTCATAAAAACTGCTGATGCTGTATATTTTAAAAAAGTTTTCCTCTGGTAACAATACGGCCTTGCTATCCACCTGGTCAGACATAATGTCTTTCTGTAATGTTACTTCTTCAAGGTTTCACACCAGTTCGAATACAATAGCAGATTCAATCTTCTAATACACATCTTTGTTCACTGTAACACTTTCCCACCAGCTGCATGCTATCTTAGTAACACATATACAAGGCCAAATCATCCCAGCAGGAAAGAGCAGAAGATTTCATTATTTCACATATTTAATTTCCTGACCCAGCAGATAATCACTTGTGAAAAGCATAAACATTAAAACTTGCTAAGCTAGCAACTGCCAGGGTCGGAGGTCAATTTGCTACAAGCCACACTGCAGTTTCAAAACTACTTGCAGTTACACATGAATTTATCCTTTCTGTTATATGATTAATAGAATAAAATGCATTATATACTACTTTGTTTTTAAACTAGCATTTCACATATATTCAAATACACGTTTTTCTAACATTTTCCCTCCTATTAATACTTTTTATTCTATTTTGAAGTATGCATAGTGTCATTTCATTTCCCAACCTCTTCCACTAAGGATTTTCAGCTAGATGAGTCATTCAATCTATACTTCAGAAAAAATTTCATCTGAGATCAATTTTTCAATCTCAATATCTGGATACAAGGTTTCAGTAACAGATACATCAATAAAATCTTTGATTAGTCTTTTCATGCAAGGAATTCCACAGCAAACACATGCTCCTATTAGGAGTATACCCACACAAATGGCAATCAGAATATTCATTAGGATGGAACCCCACCCCCCAAATAGATTCTGGAAAAAGTCCGTCAGTGGGTTTGGGCCTGGTTCAGTCATGGCTGATACTTGCTGAATTACGTCTAGGTGGTTGTTAACTTCATGCCTATTGTCTGGTATGTACGCACAGCATTCTTCTTTGATAAGCGTGCACGTACCACCTCTCGCCGCTAGGGTGAAGTCAAGAGCCATTCGATTTTGTAGCACAACAGTTCTCATTGCATTCAGTTCATCAGTCACCAGTTCTAGGGCAGAAAAAGTTGCATTACTCATTACTTCGAGAAGTTTCGACAACTTCCTCAGCTCCCAGATCAATTTGACTGCTCCAAATGCTGGGAATATTCCTGCCCAAGATATAACACTGTCACTCAAGTCCATATGAGCCAATTTACTTTTTTCTTTCACGTTATTATGGTCTTTCCATCCAGCTTCGATCCTTCCAACTGGATTTACAGGTTTTTCAACTGGACCTTCAGGTTTTCGGGCTGCTTCTCTCACGTTTCGTATCTTACCCAAAGGTAATTCTGCAGTATGTCTTATTGCCGGAACCAGATAATCCAAAAAACAACTGCCGGACCAATTCTCAGGTAACCATTTATATGCTTTTTTCCCACAAATAAAATAACAGTTTTCTACTTTAGTACTAATAAGCATTAACCCTGCATGAAACATTTTTTGATCTATAACTGACAATTGTTTAAACAAAACAGGATTCTTGCGAATGTCATTCATGGTTGTTTTCAGTGAGTTCAAATATGAGTCATAATTCGTATTGCAAAGAATATTGCCATTACTATTCTTAATATAACACCGGTAAGATATGGTTATATTACAATTGCTCCAGCCCACCTGGAGAGTATCATTTTTGTAAAAACATACAATACCTTTTTGCGTGACAGGTAAAAATAAAGCTATTTTGTCCTGTGATCTCACAGTTCCTGTATCGAAGAGTAAATTCTCCCAAGTCTCATTTATCCCCAAAGGGACAGTGGACATTATCAGTCCTCCATATGCTGTTGGTATAGCTGTACAAACCCAGCAATTTGAAATGTTCATAGTCTCTGCATATACACGCTTCATGGCTAGGTATGTGTTAAAATTTGGATGCCAGTCTATAGACGTTTTGTCACGCCTTCCCACTTTCACTTGTGTGGTTGTGTGCAGGATAAACCACAACAAGAGGAAAATTGTCACAATTACAGTCAATAAATGTATACTCAACAAAATGATTATGCAACATCTCTGGGGTTGATCTAAATTTCTATTCGCTTTGTTTTTGGCCATCTTGGTCCTGTTGTATATCAGTCACAAAGTTTTTATCAAATTGAAAGTTCTTTACCGGTTTGCATTGTGTCAAATGAACCCAGGACGTCCTCTCAGCCACTCTGACTGCAGTAGGCGTTGCCAACAAAACCTGGTACGGTCCTTCCCACTTTGGACTCGCCCAATTCTTCCTTTTCGTCAATTTCAGCCAAACCCACGTCCCGGGGGCCAAAACTGCTTCTACCGGTCTGGTCTGTTCCTTATCTGAAAAAGAGTTAAACTGCAAAACAGATTTATTTGTTAACAGTTTCCTCATATAACTAGCTAATGAACTGTCAGCCTCTTGTTCTGTGGGCATGAGAGCTTTCCACTGAGGCACATAATCTGCTTTCCCAAAAATCATTTCAAAGGGAGTCAAACCCTTCACATTTGGAACCGTTCTCATACTCAGCAGTGCTAAAGGCAGACAGTATATCCAATTCTTTTGGGTTTCCTCAACTAACTTCCTAAGTTTATTCTTAAGGGTACCATTGTACCTTTCCACCAGTCCTGCTGACTGTGGGTGGTAGGCGCAATGGTTCTTTAAGGAGATACCAAAAAATCTCCCAAGTTGCTGGATTGTCTGGTTCACAAAATGTGTGCCGTTGTCACTATAAATCCTTTCCGGAATGCCAAATCTAGGGATTACTTCTTTTATCAGGGCTTTCGCCACTGTTGCTGCATCCGGATTTTGGTTGGAAAAGCTTCTACCCATTTAGAAAACATATCTACAATAACTAAACAGTATTTCTTCCCTTCACACTTACTCAATTCTATGAAATCCATACAAATAGTATGGAACGGATATGGTGGTATAGGAAAACTTCCTTGCTTGGTTTTAAATGCCCCTTGTGCATGGTGCTTGTTACAAGTATGACAAGCTGCACAAAATTTTTTTGTATAGTTTGTGAATCCATATGTTTGGAATATTCGGTTTACTAACTGTACCATCCCCCCTGTTGAGACATGGCACTGCCCATGGCTCAACAAAGCTGCATATCTAAATAAATTAGACGGCAATATCGGTTTTCTCTCTTTGGAAATGTAAAGTCCATTTTCAAGAATTGCACCTCGCTTTTTACATTTTTGTTTTTCTGCTTTTGTAGTAAGCGCCTGCATTGTTTTTAACATGTCTAAATCTAAAATCTCAGAGGGTTGTAATTCCTCATTCAAAAGTAAAGTTTCTGAGTCTGAGGCTGCTTGCTTTGCAGCTGCATCAGCTCGTGCATTGCCTTTCGAAATCTTATCCTGTTGTTTTGTATGAGCTACACATTTACAAATAGCTACTTTGGTAGGTAACTGAATAGATTCTAATAATTCCAAAATAAATTGCGCATGATTAATAGGTTTTCCACTAGATGTTATCATTCCTCTATTTTTCCATTGCTGCGCAAATACATGTACTGTAGAAAAAGCATACTGACTATCAGTATATATGTTTACACACTTGTCTTTTGCTAAAGTACATGCCCACGTCAAAGCTATCAATTCTGCTGCTTGTGCAGATAAGTTATGTGGTAAGGATTGGGCTTCTAGAATTTCAGTGTCTGTAACTAGTGCATACCCCACTAGATTCTTTCCTGTAAGGCCCCTTCTGCATGAGCCGTCCACGTAATATGTCACCTCGGCATCATCCAAGGGCATATCTGTGAGATCTTGTCTAGACAAGGCTAACTGTTCAATTTCCTGCAGGCAGCTGTGTGGTATGCCATACGCAGGAGTTGGAAGTAATGTTGATGGATTTAATGTCGTACATCATTCAATTGTCATATGAGGTTGGCTCAGCAGTATAGTCATACATGAAAGATGTCTAGCAGGAGAGAGGTATGCTACTTTTTCTTGCAGTAAAATTATTGCGACTGCATGAGGCACTCTCAATGTGAGAGGGTGGAATAACACCACTGAGGCCGAAGCCTGTACTGCCATTGCAGCTGCAACTACTGCCTGTACACAGTGAGGCAAAGATCGCGCCACTGGGTCTAACTGTGATGAATAATAGGCCCCATGTTGTTGCATCAGTACTGACGTCATATACCCTTGCTTGCAATCTACGGTCTGAAAGAACCGTTTGTGATAATTTGGGAGTCCTAAAACTAATGAAGAAGCTATCAACTGCTTCAACCTGCAGAAAGCCATTTCTGCTTCGGTTGTCCATTGTAACAAATCTTGTGCTGCCATTGGCGTCTTATATATCAAGTCAGTCAGTGGAGCAGATTCCAAAGCATAATTTGGTATCCAACTCCGACAAAAATTAGTTGTACCCAAGAAGGACATCATTTCCTTCTTGGTTGCTGGTTTGGGTGCTTGCAAAATCGCTGTTTTTCTTTCCTAGTCTAATATTCTACCTTCATTGGATATCACATATCCTAGGTATCTAACTTGCTTTTTCCAAAGTTGTAACTTATTTTTGTTTACTTTGTGCCCTTGTGCAGCTAAAAACTTCAATAATGCTACAGTATCCTCCCTGCATTGTTGCTGGGTGGGGGCTGCTAGCAAGATGTCATCTACGTAAAGTAGAATCTGACTACCTCCCAGTGGGGTAAACCCTGCCAGGTTGCTAGCCATTTCTTGTGCAAATATTGTTGGGCTCTCACAATATCCCTGTGGTAGTCGAGTATAGGTATACCTTTTACCCTGAAATGTAAATGCAAACCAATATTGACTATCAGGATGTATAGGTATCGAAAAGAAAGCATTATTGATATCTACCACAGAGAAATATTTTTGTTGTGGTTTTAAATCGTTTAACAAAGTATGTGGGTCTGGCACCGTAGGTGCTCTAGGTATTACTGCATTATTCACAGCTTGTAAATCTTGAACCATCCGCCATTCCCGTTTGCTTTTTTAACAGGAAATAGGGGTGTATTACATGGTGAATCAGGAGATTCTACCAGTACTCCTTCTTTGAGTAATGCTGCTATTATAGGCTTGATTCCTATTTCTGCATCCTTTCTCAAAGGGTATTGTCTTTTCTGTGGTCTAAATGCTGACTTCGGGGTAATTGTAACTGGTCCTGCTGTTCGAATAAGTCCTACATCTGACTTGCCTGTTGACCAAAGAGTCATTGGAATTTCACATAAGGCTTTTTCTTCTCCTTCTAATAGAAATACTAATCAGCTGTCCTCGCTAGATTGCAAGTGAACAGCTGGATGTGTCTGTGTCAACCAGTTCAGTTTTTGTTTCTGTATCCCTTGTTCTGACAGTTCTAAGTTAGTCTGTTTCTCCCATCTTGTCACCTTTTCTCCTAAGTCTGCCCATTTTACATTTTTATTCTTTGTCAAGCTGACATGTGGCAATCGATTTGATCTGTACAGTGCAAGGAATTCTTGAGGTAATGAACAGCTAACTACACTGTTCCCCTCAGTATCCCAGTACAAAGTACGCAATACTAATCTAGTTGCACGATTTCTGAACAATTCTTGCTCATACTCTCTATCAGGTTCATAGGTTCATAGGTTTATACTAGGCTATCTGCCTTAGGGCATTTATAAGACTAGCCAGAATGTGTTTGGCTTTCGCCACCCATTTTAAATTAATTTTGCTATGCCCTTTTTTGAGGTTAGTATACTGTGCCTTTGTCTAGCAGTGACACAGAAGTGATACCCGGGGTAAACCTATGATCTCCCATCCACTCATCAAGATTCCTCTTGAAGAGAGACAATGAGGGACTCTGCCTAACCTGGACTGGGATTTTATTCCAGAGTGAAGGGAGCCTCTGGGTTATGAATCTGTCCCTCCAGCATGTCCTATTTATTTCAGTGCTGAGGTTCAAGTTTCTCGAGTGCGTAGCTCGATAGGATTTGGATTTTCTGAGGTGCAGCATGTCCATTGATTCCAGGTTGGACATGGCTTTATATGTCAGGCACAGATCGCCTCTGAACAGGCGCCACTGAGTAGAGCTGGAGTTTCTTTAACCAGGCAGCATATGGCATCTGTTTGAGCCCTTTGATCCTCTTGGTGAGGTACTTTTGGGGTCTTTCCAGTTGCTGCAGGTGTCTGGTAAGGTACATCCCAAAAGGGGCATTGTACTCAATTATGGGCCTGATGAGCCACAGTCCTTCCGTGTTGGCCTGTACCTCCGAGAAATATATACTGAACAAGAGAGGTCCCAGGACTGAGCTTTGTGGGACGCCACTTGTAACTGGTTTGGAGTCTGACATGGCTCCAGCAATTCTAACCATGTGGGTTCTGTCCTTGAGCCAGTTTGCAACCCATCTAGCGACATAGGGGTTTATATTTAAGCTGGTGAGCTTATCTATAATGCCCGATTGGGGTATTGTATCGAAGGCTTTTGCGAGGACCAGGTAGGCTGTGTGGACCACCTTTCCCTTGTCAATGGCCTTGGTGACTGTTTCAAAGAAATCAACCAGGTTTAAGAGGCAGGATCTGCCCTTAACAAAGCCGAACTGTAGTACAGTAGTATAGAGTACAGTGTAACAAATGCTGTCGATCAGTGTCAAGGGAGGGGGCATTACTGATGGCTACATTCATCAGTTCCTCGGTTACTGCCCCTGGACCAGTCGTGACTAGGTCCTAGCTGTACCAGTAAAAAGTTTCACCCTCCGATCGCACTACATAGGTATCCATTTGTCTCTGCGCCTCCATACCTTGTACAGTTGGAACTACTGCTATGCCAAATATCTGCATAAGGTCCCTGCCCAATAGGTTCACTGGACACTTTGCAGAAACAACAATTTTACTTCTCTGGGTCATACCTGAAACAGGGTCAGTTATTGCTATATCATGGGAAAGTGGTTCCCTGTATAGTTGTCCGTTTGCAGCTTTTACCAGTATATAATCAGGTGATTCGAATGTTCTGGTAACTTGGAGGGGTGTATCAGGGTCCGTGACGCTCCTGAGTCACACAGGAATTTGACTTCCCTTCCCTCCACCAGAAGTGTAACTTCCGGTTTCATATCTGCTAAGTAGAGCTCTAAGCTCAATAATGCTAAGTCCAAAATTTCACTTTCTTCATCCTCCATATCTACTTGCACTTCCTCTATTCCTTCTATCACATTTACATTTGTTTTCTGTTTATTAACTTTTCCTGATGATTTCTGACTTTCGCATGATGTATCTTCACTATCATATAGTCAGTCCTCATCTCCCTTATCTTCTGAAATTGCCTTTTTGTTCTGCTTATAATCTCTTGCTAGATGTCCCTTTTTCCCGCACTTGAAGCATTCACCTCTCTTTTTCTTCTCTTCAAAATCTTCTGATCGTTTGTCAGACTGTTTATTTCCCTGGGCATTCTTCTTGCCCTTTTTACCTGACTGTAACACAAATACTTCAGCTCCGTCTTCAGCAGTGAAGACTTGCGCCTTCTTTTTCTTTTTGCTATTGAAATGTCTTTCAGCATGTCTAGCGTATTCAAGTAAGGCTTGTAGCCTACCTGTTCGATGGTCTATCATATGCTTCATAATGAAGCTACTAATAGGTGCAATGCAACCTTTTAGAAATGCATTCTTTAATTGTTGTTCATATGGGGAATCATTCGTTTGGTTTTCAGGAACCGTCATACCGCTATGATTATTAAAACATTCCAATAATCTAGCATAGTATCCATCTATTGTCTCATTTTCCTGTTGTATGCATTGATTAATGCAAGTCCAGTCTGCTCTAGGTTTCCATTTCTCAGAGATTCGGTCTGTAAGACCTTTTACTCTGTTGTCTAATTCTGCATCACTATGTGGGAGTGGTTTAAGCTCTGCATTACGAGGATTCCAGGTGGCACAAATCATGTGCCAATCTGGACCTATAATTTGTCTCACTACTTTTTCCACGTCTTCCCTATTCAAGTGGTAACTCAACCTCATGCCTTGTAAATCTTCTAAAAATTTCGTAAAATTAACTTTCGGATGGGGAATTCCCTCAGTAGCTTTCCGGATATCCTCCGGTGTCCATGGTCTATACACTAAGAGTGTTGGGTCCTGCCCTTCCTGTCCTGCCTAAGGATTTGGAACCTCTATAAGTGGGCATATTTCTTCCTCACTCTCATCCTGTAGGTTTCTCTCTATTTGATATGATTCTGCGTCCCTATGTAGTTTACGTGTCCGGGACCTAGTTTCAATAGGATCTCTAACAAACGGTTGTGGTCTTGCTGAGATGTCAGGATAACATGGAGGCGGACCAGCCTGTCCACTCGCTTCATATCCTGAAAAGGGTAAAGGAGGGGGCAAGGGTGGAGGAGGAGCTGTTGCTATTACTAAGTTATTATCTTCTTTGTCTAAAAAAAATGTTTTCAAATTTTTAATCTTCTGTTCTCTACGATTTGCTTCCTCAATCCACCTGGGTGCCTGAGGAATGCCTAATTGGCGTTGCTTTTTTGCCTGACCTCCCGCATCGGATTTAAGTTGCTTAAGGAGTTTAACTAGGGAAGTTTTATCTAGTTTACCATCAAATTCATATTTGTTAACCCATTTCGCATAATACCTAACGTTATCGGAACAATGTGATTGCATGTATTTTGCGTCTTCGTCGTTGCGGCGGATCTCAAGATGTTTTAGTGCACTGATATCCATGGTAAGAAAAAAATGCTACGGTCTCCTTCTTATCACGTGATATCAGTCAGTTCCTTTTCACCTTATTATCTAGAACTAACTGCCTACCTTTTCTGTTACCCTGATCTGATGACCCATATATACAGTCCTTTCTTTTGTCCTGATCTAGCAGCACAAATCTTGACAACATATACCTGTAAACTCAGTCCCTTCTAAAACAAAAAAAAAAAAAAAATCTTCTCCTACCTGGTCTGGTGGACCGTCGTCTATCTGCTGCTTCTTCGCCACAGATCAGAAAGTGGCCAGCCTTTAAATGACACAATTCAGTCGGAGGTTTTCACCCAAGAAGAACTGCTTTGCTTCTGCACCCTTCAGTATTCACTATTCACCACCGATCTGCAGCATCTGTGTGCCGTCCATCACAGAAGATCTAAAACTGTCAAAATAAAACAATAATTCAGAACACATAGGATAGGGTTCCAAAAGTTTACTAGTGTACCAGGAGGTAAAAAAGGAGGCAAAGTAACAAATTTTTGTCTAACATGAAACAGGAAAACACAATTTTATAGTCTTAATATAGTCTTAATATTCCCCTACTGACGGCCTGGTACATGGGTATGGCATCTACATCACTTTAGCCCCTCTATTCATAAACATATAATTGCTGAACTGCTGTATTTGTATAAGTTTTTTAGTTTTTTCACTGGTAACAATACAGCCTTTACATCCAGACATAATCTCATAATGTCTTTCTTCAAGTAAAACAACTTCTTCAATACAATAGCAGAGTTCAATCTCATAGCACATTCAACTTTCTAATTTCATGCTTTATTGGCTGTAACACTTTCCCACCAGCTGCATACAAGGCCAAATCATCCCAGCAGGAAAGAGCATCCCAATTCATTATTTCACATATTTAATTTTTTTCCAGCAGAATTCTCCTGACCCAAAAAATAAAAACTATAAAAAAGCATACTTATAAAAACTTGCTCAGTCAGGGTACTGCCAGGGTCGGAGCAACTGTTTGCACAAGCCTACTTGCAGTATTTAACTTATTGCATTTACATTACGATATATGATTAATATAATAAAATGTTGTTTTTAAACTAGTATTATATATAAATACACATTTATTTTAGCACAGCTTCATCACAATGAACACAACATGCTGGAGGGATATATTCCTGTCTCAGAGACTCCACATTCTCTGGAATAGACTGCCCATACATGTCAAGCAGAGCACCTCTTTGGCCCTCTTCAAAAGGAACCTTGACGACTGGATGGGAGATAGGAAATTCATCCCAGGGATCATGTCAGTCACCCTGCTAGACAGGGGACCAGGGAAGTAAAATTCCTAGGGAAAAAATAGCCGGGGAAATGTTATGGCTAAGCTTGTATAGGCCCTAGGGCCGATAGCCTAGTACCAACCTATGAACCTATATATTCATATATTTCATATATGAACCTATATATTCATATATTTCATATTGCATATATTCATATTCATATATTCATATTTATTTATTTTCCTAAACATCATTTATCCCTTCTGTTTCCTATCTCCATGACTGCAAACTACATTTACAGCTTTGTTAAGAAGGACTTACTTCCTACATAAAATCTGCTGTGCACTGCCTGTATATTACGCAGCTGCATGAACAGCTACTACACTTTTAACATACATGAGCACACTACTTAGCTCTGTTGTGCACTGCCTGTATATTATGCAGCTGCTTGAATGACTATTCCATTGTTAACATATATGAGCACACTGATGAACTCCGCTGCGCACTGCCTATATATTAAACAGCTGCTTGAACAGCTGCTGCACTGTTAACTTATATAAGCACACTGCTGAACTCTGTTGTGGATTGCCTATATATTATGCAGCTGCTTGAATGGCTACTACATTGTTAACATATACGAGCACAGTGCTGAACTCTGTTGTCTACTGCCTGTATATTCTGCAGGTGCTTGAAAAGATACTGCACTGTTAAAATATATGAGCACACTGCTGACCTCTGCTGTACAATGCCTGTACATTACACAGCTGCTTGAACAGCTACTGCAATGTTAACATATACGAGCATGCTGTTGAACCCTGCCGTGCACTGCTTATATATATTACATAGCTGCTTAAACAGCTACTGCACTGTTGACATACATGAGTACACTGCTGAACTCTGCTGTGCACTGCCTATATATTGCACAGCTGCTTGAACAGATACTGTACTGTTAACATTTACAAGCACACTGTTCTACTTTGCTGTGCACTGCCTGCATATTATACAGCTGTTTAAACAGCTACTGCAATGTTAACATATACGAGCACACTGCTGAATTCTGCTGTGCAGTGCCTGTATATTATGCAGTGGCTTGAACAGCTACTGCAATGTTAACATATACGAGCATGCTGTTGAACTCTGCTGTGCACTGCCTATATATTGCGTAGCTGCTTAAACAATTACTGCACTGTTAAGATACATGAGTACACTGCTGAACTCTGCTGTGGCCAGTGCACTTAGGAACCCCCTGAACATATTGCACAATGGAAACATGTCACCATTATGGGTGCTGAACTTTCCTTGCTGTGCTCCCACCAAATACTAGACATATCACCATCTTGAGTGCTGTCCTTCCAGGTGACTCACAATCACCTGAAAGACACAGTCTACTAATAATGTTTGTGTCATTCCATTTTATCTAGGGTACACTACAGGACAGTCAACAAATATGTGATTCTGTTTCCAAACTACATGCTTTTATGCACCATACCGTGTGTTTCACAGTATCACGGGGGACTCATAGCTTACCTACTACTTCTGTGCTTCATTTCTGTGTCTTAATTACATCCAGGACTTCAACTGTGTCCCAGTAATCTTGTTCTACTTACACAGTATAGCCACACTCAGGTTAGATGCCATCACTATGTTATTGGACAAACAGTTACTATGAACTATGGATCAAATGGTATGGAAAATATCATAGTTATGCATTTTGTCCACAAATAAAATACCCTAGGGAAGCCAAAAATAAATGGATGACCAGATAGGCTGTCTTAATAAAGGTATGGTGGGATGTTGGTGAAGAAGCTGGGCTACCGGTAAAGCCTTGAGAAAGGCTGTGCGTACCCGAGCGCTTGTGGTTGAAGGCTGAGTAAAGCCTTTAGGAAGGCTTCATATACAGGTCGTAGTTCCGGCTGGTCAGGTCGCCTGCTGAGAGGAACCGCTAGTGTGACAGCTAGAAATCAAAGATGAAACACACAGAAAAAACAGGCAAAACAATGTAAATGTGGCTCGGCTAAGGAGCTCTGCTTGCCGTGGTGGCAAAAAATCAATGTAGATGGTGATTGTACTTCTGGTACTTTTTACTTCAATAAAGTATGACCTTCTAGAATCTGAACTTCGACTACATTGATTTTTTGCCACCACGACAAGCAGAGCTCCTTAGCCGAGCCACATTTACATTGTTTTGCCTGTTTTTCTGTGCTTCATCTTTGATTTCTAGTCACACTAGCAGTTCCTCTCAGCAGGCTTACCAGCCGGAACTACTTACCTGTATATAAGCCTTTCTAAAGGCTTTACTCAGCCTTCAACCACAAGTGCTCGGTATGCATAGCCTTTCTCAAGGCTTTACCGGTAGCCCAGCTTCTTCACCGACATCCCACCGTACCTTTATTAAGGCAGCCTACCTGGACATCCATTTATTCTTGGCTTCCCTAGGGTATTTTATTCGTGGACATTTTTCCTCCTCTGCATAGGAGCTTGAATACACAAGTCCCATAGACAATCATTTTCCTGCTGGATAATTATGCATTTTGAAAAGTTGCAATTCTGATTTAGAAATATTTTCAGAAGTGAAATGTCAACATCTTAATTTCTTTTGTAACTGAAGACTTTTTCATGTATTTTCTCTTTATCATTTAGTACTGCGTACATCTGAAGTGACAAACAATGCTTTTGTGCAGTTTGTCATTTAAATAACTGGAGTTTTAAGTTATTAAAA
This sequence comes from Protopterus annectens, assembly GCF_019279795.1. NCBI lineage: Eukaryota > Metazoa > Chordata > Ceratodontiformes > Protopteridae > Protopterus > Protopterus annectens. The sequence continues at coordinate 762,114,055 of NC_056744.1, forward strand.
CAGAAAAACAACTATAAGCAAAGGGAAAAGCAGTATGTACTTATGCGCTGGGCTTATATAATCAAGACTGGAATATGTCAGTATTACATTTATTTGAAATAAGTTGAACATCCTACAATGTATATTCTGAAACTATCAGCTCCTTGTTCTTTTGCATTAAACTGCATAGCAAGCTATAATAAATGCAGTACCCAGGCAACATGAAAGTTTTTTTTTAACCAGGGTACTAGACTGATCCCAGATGGATTCATAAGATTATATTTATATATATATATATATATATATATATATATATATATATATATATATATATATATGTATATTAATTAAATATTGCTATATATGGGGTTATAAAAGTTAGAAATGTTGAAGTAATGTAGTAGGTTTGAATACAAAAAGACGTTCATACAAGAATGACAGTAAAGTAATGCACAGTTCATGACTGTTAAAATGTAGAATGAATTGAGCCATAAGAAATATTATTTACATGAAATGAGGCAGTTATTCTGACACTTGAGTTGCGTGAGTGTTAAGTTAGGAATATTATAGGTGAATTTGCTGAAAACCAATGGTTTATGTACAAGTTATTGCAGGCTGCCTAAAACATTATCATGTTGCTTTTTTCTGCAGATATTTTAAGTTGTATAATTACATGATTATGATACCCTGCATGGCTTTAGAGTGAGAATTTAATGATGTGGTGAGATTCAATGCAATATGTTGTTATTGTACAAGCCTGCGGTGCTGTTTTCAGTGGTTTCCCCCTTTTCATTACTATGGTGTGACTGTGGAGTTGGTGTATATAGGCATGCAAACATTTTTATGTGTATGTGTTTTTTATGTCTTTTTTTTTTTTGTTTTTTTGCTCACTGTTTTTCACATATAATTTATAATGAGCAATGAAACGGACAACAATGTTTCACATTCATTTAGGTAAATCATTTTAAGTAACTTCATCTTGAATACTGAATACTTTATGAGTGAAAGCTTCTAACATTGTTTGGGAGAGTGTACCATACTCTTGACCCAAGAACAGTGAATTCATGGCCAGTGGTGGGCAAGTTATTTTTATGTTTTGGAGTACCCTTGCATTGTGCTATAGCAGCGTACATGATGTTGAGTAGTTTTATTTGCCAGTTTGAAAATAAGTAATAAATAATGCCTGACAAGTTGCATATTACAGGAAAACAAAGGACCACCCAAAGTTGTTGCAGGCCTAATCACCTCTGGAATATTCATTTTTTTCCCCTGTAATGCTCATCCTGGAGGGCATTACTGTAATTAGATAATGGGTTATCTGCTAAATTATTTTGCATATTTTTCTTATTATATACTTTTTTATATTTTTGAAGTAAGAATATAAGTCATGCATATATTTAGTGTCCACACACACACACAGATACAGATGCAGATGCACACAGGAGCACACAGACACACACACACACACACACACACACACACACACACACACACACACACACACACATATAAGCACACATTCACACACACAGAAACGTACCTAATAGTTACAGCCTTTTTCTTGAGTACATTTCAGATGTCACACTGAAATTAAACAAGTGAAAAAAAATTCATTCAGTGCACTCCCCACCTCCATGCTTCTTAGCTGTCCCTGATTTTGCAGAACATCCCTGATTTTGCCTCATATTTTGCTGTTTCTCAAAAATGTTTGATTTTTCTAGTAAATCATAGATGATTACAGTTAATAAAGGAAGGCATCATATTACTTATTGTTAAGAAAATGTGTGTTGAAGGAAAACCTTGTGCTGCCTTTACTTTTTAAGCAAATTAGGGTTACATTTAAAACTGACCCTAATTTCATGTTGTTGTCCCTGATTACTGTTGGTAATGTCCAGAATTCTTGAACAAAATGTTAAGAGTTAGGCATTTTCTCTGTCTCTATCCCCAGGATTCAGCAAGGTCTGCACGGTGTGCAGGAATAGTGCAAAAGCTGCTGCACGCAATATGACCGATGAGCGACCCAGGAACGAGCTCACTGGACGTGCATGAGTGCTCTTACAGTATTCCTGCATGAACACAGCTCCTGTATGCTAATTACCCCATTTTCAGGTGAAAACCATGCAAATGAGGTGAATTAGTGATCCAGAAAGCAGGCGGGCATCTGTGCAGGAATAGTGTAACCTGCAGAAATGTATTCGGTTACTAACCAAATATATTTCTGCAAATTACAAAACAGAGGCATGACAGCTCCAAAGAATGCAAATATTTAATGTAGTAGGCATGCCAATGGCCAAATATATGGCCATTGGCATGGAAAATAGTTGCAAAATTATAAAAAATAATTTTTATTTTTTTTGGCCTATTTTGTTTTAGCGTAGGGCACCGGTGCGCAAATGGGATCAGCCCAAAAATAACAAAAAAGTTGAAAATAAGCTTTTAAACTAAAATGAGCATTCTGCCATAATAGTCAATGGCATGCAGAAGACAACAATACCATGGAATAGTTGTTGCTAAGGGGAGAGGCTGAGTGTCAGTCTTGTAACCATGCATTACCAGTCAGTTTTATGCAAATGAGGGGAGTGATACTGAATCAAAGATTTCCCCACAGTGTTAGCTAGCACCCAACTGTGTAAGTGCAGCAACACCATGGTACAAGCCTAAGAGGTAGATGACCTCTTAAGGGGGAGTGTCATGCATGCTGTAAGCTTATTGGAGACCTGTGACCCGTGTTTGTCCTTAGCTAAGCACAGCTAAGGAAGGGGGGGTGTGTCTGAGGCTGCTTGGCAGTGTTTATATTGCCTAAACAGGTGTGCAAGCCATGCACCAGGTTTTAAACAAAAACAAAAACCCAGGAAATAGCAGCTCTGTTTGCTTCTGAGCACTGGGTATGCACAGCACGCCTTGGGGCTTAAATGGGAAGGCAATGGAAAGGGAAAACAGCAGTAGGAAGGCAATCAAGGAGAACTAGGATAGCTGGCAGGTGAAATGTATCACGATCAGCCAATTACACAGGAAGCAGCCCATCCCAGCACACTACTATAAACTATGCAAGCACCTTTCACTCTGGTTTTTCCCACAAACTCTACACCACTGGTGTACACAGATGGGGACATTTTACCTGACAAAACCAACAAAATGATAGGGGCTGCTGTTACTCTCATACATCAATATGTGGAAGAGGCTGAGGATGGTGAAGATGTGAATGCTGATGACCAACCTACAATGAGGAGAAGGAGAAGAGTGTATAGACCCAGGGTAACCTACAAGGGGCTACATGAGCTGGAGATAGTGGAGCACTGTAGGGTGGACAAGGACATCCTACAGCAAATTGTTGAGCTGTGCCGGCCACACATCACACACAGAACCAACATAGGGGAACCCATCCCAGTGGATACCAAGGTATGTGTAGGCTTAAGAATACTAGCCACAGGTACCTTCCAAAGACCAACTGGGGATATCTTGGGGAGCTCACAGGCATCAGCATCCAGGGTACTCCACCAGTTCCTGATTGCCATGTCAGCACATGCCAGTGAGCACATAAATTTCCTCAACACCTGTGAGGCATTGACCAGCAATATGCGTCTCTTCCACCAAATAGCAGAATACCCTGATGTAGTGGTGCTATAGACTGCATACACATACACATCAAAGCACCACCTGGCGAGCAGTGTAGGGTCTACATAAACAGCAAGGGCTTCCCCTCCATCAACTGCCAGGTCATGTGCGATGCCCAGGTCATTATAATGAATATGTGTGTGCTGTCAGCCCTGGAAGCTATCACGACTTCCAGATTTGACATACGACACAGCTGTACCAGAGATTTGCCAATGGGGACATCCCATATAGCCACCTAATGGGGGATGCTGGTTACACACTGGAGCCGTGGCTGATGACACCCATCAGAAATGCACACACACCCGAACAAGAACTCCATAATGAGAATCATAACAGAGCATGTGTTTGGGTTGCTCAAGTCACGGTTCTGGTGCCTGGGCATATCCGGTGGGGCCTTGCAGTACTATCTAGCTACATATATACAAATTTTCATTGTATGTGCCATACTACACAATATGATCCTGCTGAAACAGCTACAGCAGGAACAGCATGGGGCAGGCCACACAGCCCACCACCATTGCCAAGGCCAGCACAGGCATGAAGTGACTCGGAGGAGGAACAGCCCGAGCATGCCCAGTATGCCCAGGCTTTGGCAAAGAGGCAATGCATAACACATGCACTGACATGGTAGGAACCCAGGGAATGACACCTCTCACTGACTTGCACATACAGTAAAAGGGATGCCAAACGTGACACTACCTGTGCATTTATATACCCAATCCTGTCAAATGTAAAGTTGTGTGTGACTTAGTGTGTGTGTGTGTGTGTGTGTGTGTGTGTGTGTGTGTGTGTGTGTGTGTGTGTGTGTGTGTGTGGCTTGTGTGTGTGTGTGTGTGTGTGTGTGTGTGTGTGTGTGTGTGTGTGTGTGTGTGTGTGTGTGTGTGTGTGTATGTGTATTTCCAGAGGAATGATTTATGGCCCATTCACACATACACTGCACTTCCCATTGCCCATGTTAGCACTCCTGCTGTCAGTCACCTTGAAATAACCCTTTGGCCAAGTCTCAGCCTTATAAGCTGCGTGGTGCTTACGATACGTGTATAATACTGTAGTGTTGAAAACTAGATAAGTAGGAGTTCTAATCCCAGACAAGGAAACTGTGAAATGCTGTGTGTGTGTGTGTGTGTGTGTGTGTGTGTGTGTGTGTGTGTGTGTGTGTGTGTGTGTGTGTGTGTGGAGATGAATGATTTTGAGGCCATTCACACTCATTACACCACCCATTGCCTTACTTTAGCATGCCTACTGATGTCAGTCTCCTAGAAGTACCCCTTTGGCCAAATGCTAACCCTGTAAGGTCTGTGGTGCATGTGATAACTGTATAATACTATAGTGTAGCATACTAGTTAGGTAGGAGTTCTAATCCCAAACATGGCAACTGTAAAACTGTGTGTGTTGGTGTGACAAAGTGTGTGCGTGTGTCTTTGATGATACCTGATTTTATGGACATTGACACTTACTACTCTCCCTTTACCCCTCCTTTAGCACTGCTGCTGATGTTAGTCACCTTCAAAGATACCTTTGAACAACTGTCCATTATACAAGCTCTGTGGTGCTTGTGATAACTGTGTAATACCATAGTGTAGCAAACTAGCTAGGTAGGAGTTCTAATCCCCAAAATGACAACTGTGAAACTGTGTGTGTTTGTGTGGGAGAGTGTGTGTGTGTGTCTTTGATGATACCTGATTTTATGGACATTCACACTTACTACTCTCCCCTTACCACTCCTTTAGCACTGCTGCTGCTGTCTCTCACCTTCAAAGATACATTTGGACAGCTCTCCAACATATAAGCTCCATGACGCTTGTGATAACTGCATAATACTATAGGGTAGCATACTAGTTAGGCAGGAGTTTTAATCCCAGACATGGAAACTGTGTGTTTGTGTGTGAGAGATTGTGTGCGTCTTTGATGATACCTGATTTTATGGACATTCACACTTACTACTCTTCCCTTACCCCTCCTTTAGCACTGCTGCTGATGTTACTCACCTTCAAAGATACCTTGGCACAGCTCTCCAACATGTAAGTTCCATGGCATGTGCCATAAATGCAGAACAACAATAGCAATAACTACATAGATATGGGTTTTAATCTCATCCATGGCAAGTGTTTGTGTGGGTACATATGTCTACATATGTATGTCTGTACCTCAAAGATTTTGGCCCCATTTAAACCCAGTACACATCTTAGTGCCTGACTTTAGCAGTCCTGCAGATATCATCCACCTTAGAAGTACCTGTCGACAACCCTAAACCATGTAAGGTCAGTGGTGCATGTGGTAAATGTGTAACATAATGGTCTGAAAAGATTGTTAGATAGAGGTTTGAACCTCACCCTTAGCAAATGTAAATGTGTGTGTAGGGTAAAATTATTTTTGGGATTTCTCACCCACTACATCACCCAATCCCAGTATTTACAAGGGCTGGTAATGTTACTCACCTTAGAAGTACCTTGGGACAACATCCATCCTATAAGCTCCATGATGCGTGTGATAAATGCAGTACACTGTAGTAGCAATACACAGCTAAGTAGGGGTTTGAATCTCAGTACTGGCAAGTGTGTGTCCATCATCAGTATCCTGTGTGGGGGTTACTGTGATTGTGTAATAACAGGATACATTGTGGGGCAGATTTTGCTAAATTATTATGTTGAGGACCTAGTATATGTCACAATGCTCACATTATAAGGCCAACAGATGTCAAACACAGGAGCGGTTGGTGTACACAATCCATAGCCCTACATGTGAGAGTATGGATTTGTGAACAATATAGGCAACCCTTCTATTACTCAGAGAACACTCTCCACCCACGTATCATACACAAACACATTTGGCTAGGCAAAAAACACTATATTGGTAGTTCCCTACATATTGCCTCCCAAATAGTAACCACGGTGTGATAGCAGTGGACTACATGCCTGTTGACCACAACAGTGCCACTGACATCAGGAAATACTTTGATGTGTTACATCTCCTGACTGAGTGTGTGTTATCCAGCAAGTAAAAGGACATGGTACCCTGTTCCATCCCCTCAGTAGCCAAATAAATGTGTACAGTGGCTCTTTTTCCATGTTCCCCACTGGATGCCTGCAACAACTGTAGAGTCTGCAAACATACTCCACAAAGGGAATACCATGCCTTATACACATGCCCTGTATGGGCAGACGCCTCTAACTCCACTAAATACCCGTATCATGCTGTCAATGTAGGTGCAATTACGATCTCAGTTACATAGACAGGTCTCACCAAATGAGGTCAGGAATGCTACATCAGAAGATAACAATCTGTCCACACAACATGCCCCAGAGACCTCAAGTACATTTCCACACCTCAAAGAACATGCACTTGGGACATGTGCACAACCCAGACTCTGTCCATGTTATGGAATATAGATCACATACATGGTAGCAGTTCACATCACTGGCCACCCACAATAGAAACAAAGATGAGTGGATGGTGAATACAATACCCATCCCTGGGGACCACTCCGGGGACTACACCCCTGAGCAAGACTGGGGACTATTGTCATGTGGCTTGATGCCAAGGTATTCCCTTGGCCTAGCCTTGTAGAGCCTTCAGGTCCATTCACCTACTATACACCTGTGAACTAATGAACCTATGGATCTCAGTACAGGCAAGTGCGTGTGTGTGTGTGTGTGTGTGTGTGTGTGTGTGTGTGTGTGTGTGTGTGTGTGTGTGTGTGTGTAGATGAATGGTTTTGAGGCCATTCACACTCACTACACCTCCCATTACCCTACTTTAGCATGCCTGCTGATGTCAGTTACCTTGAAATAACCCTTTGCCCATGTTTCAGCCCTATAAGCTCTGTGGTGCTTACCATAACTATGTAATACTGTCATGTAGCACACCAGTTAGGTCGGAGTTCTAATCCTGGTCCTGGCAACTATGATAATGTGTGTGTTTGTGTGAGAGAGTGTATGTGTGCCTTTGTTGACACCTGATTTTGTGGTCATTCACACTTGCTACACTTCCCTTATCCCTCCTTTAGCACTGCTGCTGATGTCACTCACCTTCAAAAATACCTTTGGACAGCTCTTCAACATGTGAGCTCTGTGGTGTGTGCAATAAGTGCGTAACACTGTAATAACATTACATAGCCAGGTAGGGATTTGAAACTCAGTACTGGTAAGTGTGTGTGTGTCATCAGTATCCTCTGTGGGTGGTGGGGTGATTGTGTAATGACAGGATCCATTGTAGTGTGGATTTTGCTACATTATTATATTGAGGACCTGTATGTCGCAATGTCCACATTACAAGGCCAACAGTTTTCAAACATTGTAGAGGTTGTTGTAGATACTCCACAGCCATAAATGTCTATTGCCATGCACAATTACTATGTGACAGTATGGATTAGTAAGCAATATAGGCAACCGTTATAATACCCAGATACCACTCTCCACCCACGGATCATACACAAAGATGCTTGGATCTTTCTTTCTTCCTTTCTTACATTCTCTCTGTCTCTCTCTTTCTCTCTCTCTCTCCCTCTCTGGTAGATGTGGAAAAATACATCTGATTTGCATAGGCAGCAGCTTGAATTTTGTAGGTAATGCTCATGATCAGCTGATAGTCTGTGCACGAATTGGACTCCCCACTTGCTAATTGCATGTGGAACATCTGTGGTATCATTCCTATAGCCAAATGCATGGAAACACACTCCTATAACTAAGCACTTCATGTGGGTGTTGGCCTTGTTCCTTCACTGTGAGCAGGACTTCATGTGGGTGTCTGACAAATAGCATCACAGAGGGTAGTTGGAAATACCTCTTACAACAAACACTGTGGAGAGAGGCCAATAAACAGGAGGGGGATGTTCCAGACATGGGGAAAGAATGTAAGTATTGCTGTTCTACATTTGAAGTAATGTTGGTTTAACAGGGTTTTTGTGGTTATGGCTGTTCTGCATGATTTAAAGTCTGGCATAACAATGTTATGTGGTTGAGGAAACTCTCACCTGTAGGGCTATCTGCAGACTGGCCACAGTTTGGAGTCTTATATGTGGTGTGTGACTCACACATTTTCTGTATTTAAAAATGCAGTAGCATACTCTGATGATTGCAGTCAGTAAATGGTGACATCCATGTGTGTTACTGACTTTGTATCCCTCAGAAGAGATATGTCACAACAAACCCTGTTACACCAGCTATTTTCTCAGTTTATCACAGCCATATGTCAATATCAACCCTGTGTTTGTGTCTCTGTTCCCCCAAGTCTGTCACCCTTTGTCCATATGGCATGCAGTAAGAGGTGCATATGTACAATATGTCAGCATTTACTGACATTATTCCTGATAACAAGCCAGTGATATATCAGACTGACAGACATGTTATGTATAGGAGGCCTTATATTTAAGGACAAAACTGGACATTCTGTTGTAGTCTGTACAGTAGTGAAGTCTGTGTACTTATGATGATTGGTGGCAATGTGTCAGTATTGTGTAGCAGTGTATTGTGAATATGTTACTTGGCCTGCGTACAGACCATTGTAGATGTCAGTGTTCTTGGTCCTGTTCTATCTGATGCATGCTGCTCCAGTTTCTGGTACCCTATCAGCACATATGTTTTGTAGGGCCAGACTGAGACACATCCCATGCCACAGTCAGGCATCAGACTACACTGTGAATTGGGCCAGTATATGTAGGGTTAGTGTGTGAGTGGCAAATATGAGGATGGTTTTGCTCACACAGTCCATATACTTTGCTATAAATTAGGCTTACCATAATGTGACTGTGACTGTGTTGAGATTGGTTGTGGGTATGCACTTTCACACTGGTGTCTGTTACTCTGTGCTGTTACATGCCTGTAGTGCCTGCTGTATTTGTAGTTACATGTGTATTCCCCCATAGGAAACTTCTGTTAATGTTGTGGCAGTCTGCCTGTAGTTTACACAGTGCTTGGTGACATGCCTATCTACTTAATGTGATGTTATGTCCATATATTTGTCAGATGTACTGTTGCCTGGCCACCATATGTGTTGTGCATTTCTGAAAAAGCAGTGGGATGCTGTGAAGATGTATGTCACTAACTAGTGGGAAGTATGTGGGCTTGGGACCTCTGCTCCTCCAATTAATAAGTGTTAGGACAGATAGGAGGGTGTGAATGCATCAACTGTGGGAGCTTATCTACTCCAGTATTTGTGATATATCCCCATTTTCATGGCTGTAAACATCCCCTTTGTCAGGCTTGGTCCACACATCCTGCACTAAGGAGTTCTGTGTATGCCTCTGGACTGACCAGATTGTTTCAGACTGTCCATGTTTATTGGTCATATTTCTACAGTATTCCATAGGATCATTACTGTGATTTGTGTGGTACTTCACTATGATGATTTTATGTCTGTCAGTAACTGATGGCGTGCATGTCCTTTTCAGGAGAGCCTTCCTACACAACATGTCTGTTGACACAACCCCTGTTATTGTAGCAACATTCTACATTTATAACTGCAATACTTACATTATGTTCCCTTGCACTAAGATATTATGAATATATATGTGTATATGTACATGTATACATATATCTACATATGTGTATATATATATATATATATATATATATATATATATATATATGGTTTACTATTGAAATGTTGAACGGCACTACATCGACTATACTATAGTCGAACACGGAAGTTCGAAAATAGTAATGTCGTTGACAAAAAAAACAATCTAGGACTGTGTTTTAACATGGGTCAAGGTAGGGGAGATGTTTGTAGTTCTGAATAATACTGAACACCTACCTCGACCCATGTTAAAACCATTCCTAGATTGTTTTTTTGTCGTCGACATTACTATTTTTGGACTTTTAGTCTTTTTAGTTTTTTTTAGACTTTTATTATAGTACAGTCAATGTAGTGCCATTCGACATTTCAATAGTAAACCTATACATATAAATATATATATATATATATATATATATATATATATATATATATATATCCATATCCTTATGTGTATACATGAGTGTTGTTCTCAGATGTATCCCACCATATTTATCTGACGTGTATATTTAGATATAAAACTATGACTGATTCAACACTATTTTCACTAACAAGTAGTAAAGAATTGTAGTAGTCAAAGCAGTTGTTCACTACTATTCAGTACGTGTACTGAATGATATATTTGAAAAAGCAAGAGACAGTTTTATAGCTCAGATGACTTTGTGGTTAAGTGCTGTGTCTATAGTCTAGAGGATCCTGGGTTTAAGACCTGCAAGGGCTGTTTATTTTCTTGCTGGGCAGAACAAGGACTGTTGGATACAGAATGGTTAAGGCAGTTTTAAGCAGTTTTAAGCGGGTTTGCATGGGTTTGCATGATGGTAAGCGGTGCTAACGTATGGTTAAATGAAAAGGTGCTTACACATTGTAGGCTTTGCTTACTAGTGTGCAAATCTGCTTAGCATTTACATTTAAGGAATGCTTACACCTGCTAAGCATAGCTCAGCCCTGGTAACCAGTGATCACATTCCAGTCTGATAAAATAGCAGGATAATGACATCTTTAATACGTGTATTTAATTCCATGTACATAGCATGCTTCTATGTGCTGTCATTACAGTAGCAAGGGGTGTGAGTATACTGCATGGGACACCTGAGTATACATGGCTATTACCACAATCTTTTCTCTTTGTATGTGTTTCATACATGAGTAGTCCCAAGTTATATGCAGTCACACTTGCATGTTTTGTATCACTGCATTACTACTTTTAACAGTGGTTTTCCAAGTAAGAGTAGATTGCAGATTGTAGTACTGGAACCATATAACCCTGCATTCAAAGCTGGACTCTGAGTACTGACTATCGTGTTCTTGGTGTGTGAGCTGTATGTTTTTAAGTATCTCATATTGGATATTGATCTGATATGTTGATAATAACTGTAGACTACTATGTGATCAGGACATGTCATTGAGGACTGCTGTAATGTAGCAATGGCATACCGATCAGTGTCAGACGTCTATCTGTCAAAACATTCATCCTAATGCATAACCTATTGGCTAGCTAACTTCTGTCTGTCCTCTGTACAGATGTGCAGATGTCAGGTATCCATCTTGGCTGCTTACAGGCAATTTCTGATTGACTGACACTGACATGTCTGCCCAGCTGTGTTATGAATGCCACAGCTAGGAAACCCCACTCTGTATGCACCACATGCCATGGATACCTCAATCAGACTACCACATTCAACAGAACATGCTTGGGTGCAGGTCCCTAACCCAGACACTGGCCATGTTAAGTAATATATGTTGCATACATGTCAATTGGAGCACCTCACTGGCCCTCTGCAAGAGAAAACCAGATGATTTGATGTTGAATTTAACTGTCACCCTGGAGATCACTCAAGTGGCTTCAGTTGATAGATGGCCTGCTGACAAATGTCAGGTGGCATGATACCATTGTACCCACATGTCCTACTCTTCTCATCTCTGCATGGACATTAGCCTGGTACACACATAGGAACACCTGCACCTATGGACTAGTGTCTGTGTGTTTATAAACTTGTAGTTGAAAATACTCTGAGGGCTTTCTCACCCACTACACCCCCCCCACTGCTATACTTAGAAATGGCTGCTGCTGTGATTGATATTAAATGTACCTTGTTACACTTTTCACCCTATTGGCTACCTGCAGCTTGCAGTACCAGCATAACACTGTTCTACAAATGAGTAGATAGATGTGGGTAACCCTATGAGTCCTGGCAAATGTGTGTGTGTGTGTGTGTGTGTGTGTGTGTGTGTGTGTGTGTGTGTGTGTGTGTGTGTGTGTGTGTGTGTGTGTGTGTGTGTGTGTGTGTGTGTGTGTGTGTGCAATTGTGTGTGAGTGTGCATAATTGTAGGAGACAGCATTCTTAGGCCACATTCTCCAAATACAATAAACACCACATTCTCCAAATACAATAAACTTTGCCATATGTTATAAGGGATGGTGATGTTGTTGACATTAGGAGAGCCATGACAAACCCTCACCCTACTATCCCTGTGGCATGTGCAATAAATGCATATCCCTGTAGTACCACTGATTAGATAGACGAGGGTTTGTATTGCAGTTTTGGTCAATGTGTGATTGTGGGTATGTCAGAGCATTATCATGGGTTTCAGTGAGTACAATATTCAATGTGGGGTGTGGGTGCTGGCTATACTGTCTTTACATCATGGTACCCCTAGTACATGTCCCAAGGTCTACTGTATGAGAACCGCTGTCACCATCAACCATACAGGTAACTGATTACACTATCCAGCCCAATGATATATGTGCTGTTTGCAAAATCTTTGTAACAGACTCACTGACAAGATAGTTAGCACTGCTAAACCCAGGTCTGTCAAATGTGTCTATGACTGCATGTGTTTGTCAATGTGTATATGACAGTATGTCATACTATGCATTGTTCATTAGCATCCAGTACATCCCCCATTACCATACTGCACAACTTAGGCCTGGTAATGTTTATTTATTTTATTTTATTTTATTTTACATTTGTTGACCGGGATAGTCCGATTGGATGCATGTCCATTTTCAGCGGAGGCTCGGGGAGTAAAGCTCCAAGGGTAAGCAGATACAGCATTACATAATACCAGCATTACATATTACAAACAGACTATTTACAGAGATTACATAAGTAAGCAAGTTAAACAAGTTCCACAGGTTACAGTTAATCCTGAGCACAAGTCAGGATAAAATGAAATTACACAGTAAACTGGTTAACAGATTTTTACACATTCTAGAGAGAGTTAGTCAGGCTTGATACAATGACATAGCCAGTTAAGTGACAAATGTTGTTTGAGTCTAGTTTTAAATAAATGTTCTTCACTTAACAGAAAACCCGAGACACACCTCATCCCAAAAGCTGTGTGGTGTGTGCAATTAAGGCCAAACACATTAGTAGCAATAAGTGCCTAGGTAGGGGTTCTACTCTCAATGTTGCCAAGAAAGTGTGTGGTTCTACATCACCCCTCACCCTCCAAAGTGGGGGGCTGTGCCACCCACACCTATGTTTACCAACTCCAGATTGCACTACATTGGGGAAGAGGACATATACCCTGCCAGTACCATTGTTGATGACATTAAACTGGCAGACTGATTATTTATTGATGTGATGTTCTGGCAATTTGGTATTGGTGGAATTACATAGGCCAAAATAAGTTCACTGCAAAATGAATTACATCCATGTGAACAGTATTCTCTGTGTATTGTATCAACATGAAAGCCTCTGTGTGTGTGTTAGTCACAAACATTTGGTGTGTGCCACCCAGTACACTTACCATTGTCCACTGTAGAAGAGCTGATTACATCAGCCACCATGCACTCACCTGTATACACTCCTCAGACCTATCAGCCATGTGGCACATTCAGTAACTGTTGTACAAACCTGTTACTTGTGTTCAGCTGTACCTGGGATATGACACAGTCAATATGTCACCATAGTGCCACACCCCTTGTAGGAAAGGACAGCAGACCAACATCTTGCTGACACATAGACACCTAGAACACAAACAGAATACATTATGGAGACCACAATCGGTCAGTGTGCAATAGTAGCTATAATGCATCATGGCTGGACAGCTACACACCCTGATGTGTAAGCAGTAATCATTCCAGCTGAAAACATGTTAAACAGCATTACACTGCTAAACCTTAGTACATTCACCCTGTGCATCAGAACCATATTAGCATGTCCCTGCATCAATGGTATGGATGACAGGGATGTGGCACAGGTATCATCATATGCACAGGGTGTGTTGTGGGTTTGCCAGAGGCCTGGGCTGAGCCATTTGGTTGACATCAAGTGTGTGGGTTAGGAAGTACTTTATTAAATGGACTGTGCAGACATGGTGTGTGTAGGTATGGAAGTGCCCTAGCTGTGTTGGTGATATGTGTGTGCGTATGTATCCACACATTTCTACCATGTGGCTACCCTATACAGGAGTTTGTTGGACAGCTGCAGACCATACATGACAGGGTTCACAGTTCACTGTGTCTGGCCATGGACATGAGAACTGTACCTGCCAGGGGTCCCACAGACACTACTAGGTAGAAGCCCAGATATGGTACTCTCCCCTGATTCCCCTGATGATGACACTTGTCCGCGGTATCCGCATCCCTGTTGGGACCAACCAGGACCACATGCACTTGCTGTGTTGTGGTGTGGACAGCACCCCCCCCCCTGCACCCGGCTGGTACTGCCAATATGGGAGCAGCTGTCAGTTGTTGCACGTCCATGTAGACCTCCACCTGTTGGTGTTGCTGACCTATGTCCATGCAGCCGATGCTCTACTCCCACCACATGCTCCACCATAGACACTACACGTTGAGGATTCCCACCATCTCACCCAACTGTCTATCCATGACCTCTGGAAAATAACGGTGGGCACCTGCAAGATCATGGATGTTGTCATGTACAGCAGGAAGAGTAGCCCTCTGGAACCTCAGACTGTCTTTGGTGTAACGTTCCATATGTGCCTGTGCCTCCATGATGGCCCAAAACATGCATCTGGAGACACCTGCAGTGGCACTTGTGCCAGGGGCATGATGGCCAGCAGCCCTCCTATGAGCACCCCTGTACATCTGCCTGTGTGGTACCTCGCAGGTCATCCAGCTATGGCTGCTGAGTACAGACACACTTGCCATAGTCACCAACTTTTCCTGTCCCATGCCACTACCCACCAACTGTCCCTTATCTACAGCCACTGGTGATGGGGTATGTATGGCCATTATGACTGTGTGCGGGGATGGGGTGGATAAAAGTGGGATGTGAACCAATGACACAGATTTAGCCCCTGACAACCCTGCCTGTGCCTCAATATGCCTATCATCATTGTCTGAGTCTGTATGGACACTAACATCGGTTTGCCTGCAGGAGGGACCCTGACCCACCTCACCACTTGTGAGGGGCAGAAAAGAAATGTAAATTAAGACCTGTATGTTATGGTTTACTTCTACACATATGCACGCACATGCGCACGTGTGCACACGCGCACACACACACACACACACACACACACACACACACACACACACACACACAAACACACTTACAGGTGAGGTGACACAAAGATATTACACAGCTCTATCATTACCCAACAGTCAACATGCATGACATATGGCACTCAACAGCATGCACTGCAGCCATACTTAATCCTTCTTACCAACATTATACATCTCTGTGATGCATGAGTTGTGGATTAGATGATGCCCCTTCCCCTGGAACACACTGCACCCATGTACACAGTATTGCTGTATACCTGTACAGCACACTGGCAAGTACTGTGCACCATACCTCACAAGTGTACACACCATTGCTGAATGTGTATATGTGTGGCAGTTATGTTTGCTCTGTTGCTCTGTTGCTCACAGCCCCTATGTGTTTGTCTGACACATACCCGGGATGATATGAGGACTGGATGTCAGTAATTAATGCCTGTCCTTTGATTTGCAAATCTCATCATCAGCAGTGCATGTATCTATATCAGTGTCATGGCAATGTAACAATCAGTAGCAGTACACATTTTATTTTGTTGTATGCAGTGACATTGATATAACACACATGTGCAACATGCACATCCTATTTTCCGGACTGCTTGTGGCCTATGTTATTACTTCTGTGCCTTTCAGCTGAACATATGTATGCATACACATGCTCAGGGGATATCTGGTACAGATTTGTATTATATGTCATTATGGCACACTGTATTTACAGTCTTGCAGCTCAATCATATGTCTCACCTGTTATACCAGGACTTCCGGTCATTGCTCCACATCACTGGGTGACAAAACAGGGAAGTCAATTTTGATAAAGTATTAATATAGCTGCCATAACACAAGTATATGTGTAAGTGACTGCAGATATCTGTCACAACTGTGAACATTGTCCAGAAGAACACTGTACAGTTGAATGTTATTAATTCAATATATCATATGCAGTTTAACATACACATCTGCAACAGTGCTTTAGTATGCTCATGCCCTATATAGATATCCTAGATTTACAATACAAACATGTCTAATACTCATATTCACATGTAACATATGGATATGGGCAACATCCCATTAACTGGCCTAGCAGTGGCACAGACACAACTGTTTGACAGACACTCTAGTAGTTGCCATATGTGAGCTGTCCTTTCCCAGGGTGTGTCAGGCTCCTTAGCTGTAACCCAACCAATCCACCTCTTAGAGCATCACATGTGGACAGAGCCAAACATTTGGGGGGGTATATAGGGACAGATCATAAGTATGCCTATTGCAAACCTATGAAGTTTGTATCATGATACATTTCGCATTACCATGATTGTTCTGAAGGTGGTGGGGTCTGAAACTCATGTGTCTGTCATGACTTCATTACTTCCATCTCCAGCTGTTTTCCAGACTAATATAGATGTTTGGAAGAACATAACAAACACTATGATGGCTAAATCTTGACATTCTGTGAAAATCTGCACATTTGACAGGTATGGCCCACTGCAGACAGAGCCAGATGCTATGTCCATAGCATTTGTTCAGCAGGACATCATTACAGCAAGTATTTATGGCACATATACATCTTTCATAATCATCTATCCCATTATTACAGACCAGGTACTACATTCAATTACATGCTTACATGTTTCCCATACCTGGTTTATCTTCAGGTTCCTTCTGTGTATAGGATGTCTTCTTGTTTTTTATTTCTTATTTTGAGGTTTTATGCATGGTTTTTTTTTGGTCTCTCTCTCTCTCTCTCCCTCCACTACTGGGATCGAGCTTGTTTGAATAGGTTGAAGCATGGCTTTTGTAGGTGATGTTCATGCTCAGGTGATGGCCTCTGCACCAATTGCTGTTCCCCAGTTGCTAATTGCATGCAGGCAGCTGTGTAGTTCTTCCAATAGCCGATATTATAGCAACCCACTACTATAAATAACTACATCATGTGGGCGTTGTCCCTTTACCTTTCCTGTATGGAAGACATCCTTCATGTGTGGGGGCAGCAGTGTTATAGACAGCAGGTAGGAATACCTCTTACAACAGGACTTGTGAACACAGGCCAACTACATGTTTGTATAAGGTTCCAAACCTAGGGAGAGTGAGTGAGTATTGTTTTTATATGCATTGAATACTGCTAGTTTTACAGGGTTTTTCTGTGCATGCAAGTTTTGCATGGAATGCAGTCTGTCTGCATAGCTCTCAACTGTGGGCCTATCCACATGATGACCAGAGGTTTGGCTGTTATGTTTTGTTCCCACACAGGTCTTGTCCCTGACATATCAGTGGCATTCTCTATGTTGATTGCTA
>NC_056744.1:762134420-762189420 GCF_019279795.1 Protopterus annectens
AAGACAGCATACAGGGGTGGTATATGACACGTGGTGGGTAAACACCTTGGTCGGGGAGGGATGTTTGGAAATCTGAAACCTATGAGACCCCAAATGGAAACAGTGGGACTGAGGTCCCCACCCATGGGCAGTCATCACTGCACCTTCATGACCCTGAAGGTGGCTGTGCTGGGAACTTAGCAGGAGGGGCAAGCTGACCCTCTAATTGTACCATGTGGCCTTCAAGCTGGCATAGCAGATCTCCAAACTCCTTTTAGAGATTACTACTCACCAAACCCTGGACCTGGCTTCGGGTGACAGAATCCTGTCCACACCCACTCCCAGGGGGGAAGACCCCCATCCCCTGAGGCAGTTCCACCCAAAGATGGTGCAGGACGAGTGGACGAAGAGGCCTGCCGTCGGTCTCAGATGTGCTAGGGCCCAGTGCCATGGCCAAATGAGGTGGGAGAGGTGGCTCCACTGGGACAGGCCTTCCCAAACGTGCTATGGTGTTACAGTTTTACAACATATGTGGGTTAGTAATAGTCAACACAATCCAGGATTAGTTATAAGAGCATGCATAGGTATTCCCATTAACCCAAAACAACATATTTAGAATAGTTGCATAGTAAACAGAACACATGCATGTATGGAACCATAGTGGCCATTACAACAGCATGCAGGTTACATTGATAGCAACAGGCCACCAATGATAGTATTTCAACATGGAACATTAAAAGAAACACATTTCAATATTTGTTGAACAATAGGACAAATGTCCCAAAAGTAGGTTTGGTGTAAAACATACTCATTGATTTGTGTGTTTAGATTATTGCTGCAGATATGGTGTAGGAGAGAGAGATGTCAGTTAACAACTTGTATACCTTGCAGTACTCACAACTTTAATGATCATTGCTCTAATCATTATTGTACAGGTATTATTACAATAACCTATGGCCTTGGTTTGGGCAGTGGTATGTTTGTACACAGTGTATACTTCAACTGTTTTATAGCTAAATTCTACTTCTCTTACCTGGTAGACCTGTGGAGGGAATGTTTGTTAACACTACCTGACTGTTTCTACACATATTCCCAGATTCCTAGTTATAATTCTGCACATACCTCTCAACCTCTTAACGCAAACAGTCTGTACAAAGAATAACAAACTGGGGGTACAAATAGTGACATATTTTAAATATTGTTCTTATAAATGTTTAGAAAGTTGCTAGAGTACCATGATTTGTTTTAATATACATTTTATGAAGGATCTGAAGTCTGAAACTCAAATGTATGTCATTATTTAGTGACTACAATCCTGAGATCATCCCAGTGATTTGCCAGGAAAATAGAGGAACAGGCAAAAAATATGAGGCAAATATCTAGACATTCTGCAGAAAGCTGTACAGTTGAGAGATATGATTATGCATACATCTTACTACCACTGCCGGGATTCGAACCATGGCTGTTTGTGCTAAAAATACAATTTGCATTTCATCAGAGTGAGCTATTTAGAAAGTGATGTCTTTGTTTTCACTGTTTTCTGTCTAAGTCTCTCTTGGTTGTACAATCTGATCTTGTAATTACAACATTCTTATACAGACATTCCTAGACATATTTTTATGCAGCTCAGTGTGAGAAACAGTGGTTAACACAACAATACTAGTCACATACCAGATCTTGGTGAATGCAACATGTTAGGCCATACAATACCAGAGTAAACACAACCAGTCCAGGATTTAGAACTTTATTGCCAGGCAGTTACACTTTTATTTAAATATGACCTATATAGGACTATTACTCTCATATTGTCTGGTTTATTCAGTGGAAACCATACACATTTTTTATACTGCCAGGTGACATTTTACTCCTTTATATTTATTTGGTATGACTACTACAAGCAGGATTGTTACTCACCAGCCTCGCAACACAGCCTTTGCAACCTGCTGGAATGGGCTTCCTGGTTCACAGCCCACTCAGCTGCAGCTGTGATGAAAATAGAGAAACATTTATGCATACCTATCCATCACATGCACAGGCTGGACTTTAGTAACCATTTATTGCTAAGA
Source organism: Protopterus annectens (assembly GCF_019279795.1). Taxonomy (NCBI): domain Eukaryota; kingdom Metazoa; phylum Chordata; order Ceratodontiformes; family Protopteridae; genus Protopterus; species Protopterus annectens. Next base: position 762,136,466 of record NC_056744.1, read on the forward strand.
ATACTTACACACTGCTGAGACATCTCCCCTGTCTCTTGCTTCTTGGACCCACTGTTCCAAGAGCTTCCTCTTTCTCTGTTTCAAGTCGGCATAATGATGCTGGACCTGATCACCAGTCCAAGGGATACCAGTGGCACTGGTGAGATCATGGGCGAGACTTTCCCAGGCTTCCAATTTATATTGGGAGCCCTGGTACTGGTCCTGCAGCAGTCTCATGTCATGTTTTTTTTACCAGGAGTCCTACCATGACCTTGGACTCCTGTATGCCCCAGTGCTGCACCCAGAAGCCCATGCCATCTCTAACACTTGTCATACTGCCTATAGTGGAGAGCTACAACCAGTTATGAACTGTATTCCCACCTGTTGGTTTAAATATGGCCCATTTCCTGCCCTTTGCCATGATTGGACGGTTTTGAAAATGCTGAGTTAAGCTGAGCTACGGGCAAACCTGCTTAGCTAAAGTTGGCAGTACTTAAAGGGGCAGGTTCAGCATTGCTTACCAATGGGCAAATCCACTTAGCTGGGCTATCCATTGCTTAGTATTCATATGTACACAGTGCTTACACCCGGTCAGCATAGCTGTGTAATGCTTAGCATTGCTTATGTTTTATTATATTGATCTACCACCTGTATGGGATTGATTCATCATTCATTACATAATATATATTTATTTACCTTCCCTGACATCCCCCAATGTCTGTGATTAATTTATTATTGTGTAACTATACTGTATGGGGCACTTGTGTTTATGTGGGGGTTTCACTACTTTATTACACTGACACCTCACATCTGGGCCTAATACACTACTCTGGTTGAGAAAAGTCAGTTACTTCTTACATAAATATGCAAAAATTTTAAATCTTGATGTTTACACATACAAAATGGAAATGGCTTTGGTGAGGTTTAAACCATGAATGACTACATACAAGGCACACACTCTAACCACTAGAATATTGCATTGATGTTTACACTGGATGTCTATTGCTTTTTAACTTATTGTGCCATTTCAGCTGGGTTAAGTTTAGCTAAGCAACAGGCACACCTGCACAGCTATGCTTAAACTTTATTGCATGTATAAAAAAAACTATTTATTTGTTGTGTTTTTTTATGTATGCCCTTCAGAATATCCATGCTAATGCTGAACCTGTTATTCCATCAACTTTCTGCTTTGTGGGACGATTGTCCCTTATGGCTTTGTCCACATTCCTTACTCTGATGGGTTGGGAGGTATGCGCTATGTGCTTATGCTATATCTGTTATTTTATCAACTTTTGGCTTGGTAGGGATGATTGTCCCTTATGGCTTTGTCCAGATTTCTTACCCTGATGGGTTGGGGGTGTTATGAGCATTCTCACTCATTTTAAATTGTAGAACAGCAATTCTGGAGTGCAGGGGGGCATTTGTATTATGAGAGCTCTGCTCTCAGACACACTCTCTGCACTCCTACATGGAACCGTGTCTGTTTTACAGCACGACAGCGCACCTTCATACATATGCATGGCGAGCTGCCGTGCTGAAAAGGAATGGTCCCTGCCATGCAGAAATACCTTATTCCTGCATGGCTGCTTGCTGAATCCGGGGGAAACTCTACTGTCAGGCAAGTTAGTTTTGCTGACCAGTGTTCACATATTTTACACTTAGCAAAACTAACTTTTCCAGTTTGACACATTCCTAAGACATTACTCATCAAATGATGTCTTTAACACCACAAATCTCACTATGCATGATGTACTAATGAGATATACCACATTTCTAAACTGCAGTTCTAGAGCTTACACCAGAAAAGGATTGAAACTTCAAACTGTGGCATACATTCCTATATGAAAGCATTTTATCCATTACATTCTTACATTTCTTTCTAAATCATGTTTAATGTTGTTGTGTCTTTTGGCTTTTCCCGGTTAGGGGTCGCCACAGCGGAACTCCGGTCCGCTAATGATTGGCAGTAGATTTTTACGTGCCGAGTTGCTGGCCCTGACACACAACCTTCAACGAAGGTACGCCCATTCATGCACATCTCCACACAAAAGATGCTTTATCTGAGAATCAAACAGGACAACGTCTTACTGTGAGGTGACAACGCTACCGCAGCACCACCACCGCAGTTCTTCTAAATCACGTTTAATAGCTTTTAGTAATGCATTTTGTCATAAATGATCATTTACAGCCCTCCATTATATTTCCCATGAACACATAAATGCATCTATTCATTTGCCACATTCCTGTTTAGAATATACATCCTGTCCACTACTAAGTTATTCTCCCTTTAAATCTCATAAAGGCTAAACAGAAGTTCAACTAGACCACATATTTCCTTTTCTTCATCTTGTCTCATTCCTGTATGTAACTATATCCATATATCCTCACCACCATTTCTCTCTCTCTTCTATCTCCAGTAGGAGGCAGTGTCTCTATATTCATTAAAATATTTCCAGGCTTGTTAGACAGGATAGTGAACTGAAATTCCTCTATGTCACTTGTCATTAACAAAACCCCTTTTAACATCACATCTAACTTTGGGACCCCTTCTATGTCCCCCTTGGCCCATGCCTCATATCTGACTAGTATGGAGGCCCTGTGCATACACTATTCTCCTAGAGGACTTCAACTGCAACTTTATCAACTGAGAGACTTATATATCTTCTAAAGTGCATACCCATAGATTTCTGGACTTCATAAATATAAATTATCTGGACCAGTTATATAAACTTTATATAAACTTTCTAGACTGGCTAATCCATCCCTTCAACTAGTGCAGACAAAATCTTTGACTTGATCCTGACCAATATGTTAAAACTCTGTTCCCTACCAGTTGTAATTCCCTCCTTCATCAAACTGGACCATAAATCTGTCACATTCACTGTCAGACTGAAGCCTCGAATACCTTGGTATCCAGAGATCATGTGAAGGTTAAGCTACAAAAATTGAGTGAGGAGCTTTCTAAATTCAGCTTCTTCAGGAAGGTTACAGAACCAAAGGAATAAAAAAAATCAGTGCACACCACATATCTAGACCTTGCAAAGGCATCCAGCACCATCCCACCCTAAGGTACTGTTGACAAACTTTACCAGCTAAATGTTAATCTCTACATAACTCACTGAATAGCAAACTGGCTCACAAACAGAACTCAGAAAAATAGGGTAGATGGTTCTACCTCCTCCAAATGACCTGTCACTAGTGGTGTACGTCAAGGTTCGATCATTGGGCTACTCCTCTTTGGCATTTACATCTTAGAGATCAAAGCGAATGTAAAGGGTTTTTGGCTCACCAAGTTTGCAAATGACTGTAAACTTGATGTCATCATAAACTCCATTGTACATCAAGAGGACATTTCCCAAATAAATAGCTGGTGTCAAAACCATGGACTAAAACTAAAGGCCAAAAAATGTACATTAGTCTCCTTTGACAAGCATTACATTCCCTATAGATATCACATAGACCACACATCCCTTGAAAATTGATTTGTTAATGAGGGACCTGGGAATCTATATGGACAACAAACTGTCCTTTAGTCACCAGTTATCCATCATTGTGTATAAATCCTTTCTCATTGCACATCTCATTAGTAAGGGTATTATGTCTAGCTCCTGGGATGTGATCATTCCACTGTATTTAACACTTATTAGGCCAATCATTGAGTATGATGCCCTTTTTTGGTATGTACTTATACAAACATTTCACACAACTTAAACAAACAGCTTTCTCACCAAGAAAATCTATGGCCTAAATCATAAAAAAAATGCATCATTTCAAAGTCTTGTCCTTCTTCTTGATATCATGCAGGCTACTGAGGGACAATTTCTATCTCATGTACAGAGCCTCAACAGACCCTACACTTTTGATCTACTGCGTATCCAGAAGTCCAATGCCGTCATAAACACCCTCTCAAGAGATCTTGATCTCCTCTGCAACATAAACTTTGGAATCATATTCCTCTCTGCATAAAGAAAAGTACCTCCCTTACTCTGTTCACATTTAATATGGATGAATGGAAGAGAAACCACAAATTCACCCTTGAACCTTACAGATAGGGGCAACATGTAAATGCTCTGTCTGACTTTGTTATGACTGGGTTATTCATACTTAAATTACAAGGGTTCACTTCTCCATGGGAATGCAGAACTGGGCTCCTAAGCATCCTTTTGGATCAAAATAGTCTTATAATTGCCTGTGAAGCTATGGATTGCTGGTGATAATGGTACACTCAAGTTTCCCTATGCCGGATCCTGGATGAAGGAAAAAAGCATTTTTCCTAAAGAATTACTCCTTTTTGACCCTGTATTATTTTTCAAGGCTACTAGAAAAAGGACTAAAAGGAATTTAAGTATTATTCTTATTCTATTAATGAACTATCTCCCTCATCAGATGCTTCTCCAGTCCCACTGCATAGTGTCCTTGCCACTTGCTCAGTGCCCAAATGGCACTGGTCCCCCCCCCTTTCCTACAGCTTGAGTCACCCTGTTCTTGTACTGAACCCTTTTAAAGACAACTTGGAACATCCTTGATAACACAGATTGGGAAGAGTACCAATCTATTAAATAATCTCGCTCAGTGCCCGAACACCGCTGGCCCCCTCCTTTCCTCCAGCTTGAATCACGCGGTTCTTGGACTGCACCCTTTTAAAGAAAATGTGGAACACCCTTGATAACACATATTGGGAAGAGTACCCATCTATTAAATAAACTCGCTCAGTGCCTAAACACCACTGGTCCTCCCCCCTTTCCTCCAGCTTGAATCATGCTGTTCTTGTACTACACCCTATTAAAGAAAACTTAGAACACCCTTGATGGCACAGATTGGGAAGAGTACCCATTTATTAAATAACAGAGGCGCTTGTAAATGTGATCTATACAGCTCTATCTGTTTTTTTTTTTTTTTTTGTGGCTTTCACACTTGTAGAGACTACTTGGAGAATGTTCGCTTCCCCATCCAGTTCCTCTATATATATGTTCTTTACTATTAACTCCCCTTTCTGGCCACTAGATGGCAGCATAGATTAGAAAATACTAGCTTTCTGAGCCCAAGCTGATCTCCCAGCCGATTCTCTTGGTTCTCCTGCAGTTTTCCAATGAGCAGAATTTAAAAGTAAACTGTACAATTAAATGCACATGCCCCCTATTATATAAGCACCAGACCTCTGTGACTATAAGCTTAAGTTTTGCTTCCTCGCTTATAATTCATGGGAAAAGTGTCATGTTCCTGACATACTGATAGTTTTTTTTCCAATCTCACTTGCTTACTTCAACTGGCCAGGTGTCTCTCTCATGCATAGTCATTATCTACCACCCCTCCTATTACTTCCATCTCCCCCCCCACCTTTTCCCAGCATGAATCTACATCTAAGGGTCTACTTGGCGTGGCACCATTTTTAAATCACTATCTCCCTCGTCAGATGCTTCTCCAGTCCTACTGCGTAGTGTGCTTGCCAGTACATGTTTAACTTATTATCCTTATTTTTCTAAATTATCTACTGTTTTGTATCTCTGTAATGCATTGTTGTTATTTACTGCTGCCTCTGATTTTATTGCTGCTGATCGATGATTTGTAATATTTTAACTATGCTTGGCTGTGCACTGTCAAAGACTACTGAAATAAAGGCTCTTAGCTGTTTATTAACCTGCAATGTCAAATTACATCATTTAGTAACTGTATAATTTTACTGTATACATTTATAACAAACACCTATGTTTTATAGGGATAAGCTAGTGAAGCTCTATCCAACTGATGTGAAAGTTGCTTTGCATCTTGTCTACATTGTTATTAACCTGCACATCTCTGTTGTTTTTAAGTGCAACTAGCTGCTTTTTCTACCTCTGTTTTTGACTATGGATCTGCTCTGCTTCTTCCATACTTCATCTTTTATGTGCCTTTTTCTGTACTCTTCTTCTATAATACTCATAGCTTTTTGCTTTTCTCCTGACTTAGTATTATCCCATAAAGCTTCTCAGACGCTGTAGTGCTGCTCACAGCTCTACAGCCTGCATTGACCTCTTACAAGTCAAGCTCACCTTTTTTCTCTTTTTTCTTTTCTTCTTTTAGATCGCTCAGTGCCCGAACGTCACTGCCTCCCCCCATTTCCTCCAACTTGAATCATGCTGTTCTTGGACTGTACCCTTTTAAAAAACCTTGGATCATCCCTGATAACACAGATTGGGAAGAGTACACATCTATTAAATAACATAGGTGCTTGCCTACTATTCCATCAAACGTGATCTATACACCTATTTCAGCTTTTTTGTGGCTGCACACTTGTAGGGGCTACTTGGAGATCATTCATTTTACCTTCCAGTTCCTCTGTATAATCTTTACTATTAACTCCCTTTCTGGTCACTAGATGGCAGCATAGATTAGAAAATACTAGCGTTCTGAGCCCAAGCTGATCTCCCAGCCGATTTCCTTGGTACTCCTGCAGTTTTCCAAAGCACAAAGTTCAAAAGCAAAATGTACAATTAAATGTATATGTGCCCTATTATATAAGTTCCAGACCTTTGTGACTATAAACTTAAGTTTTGCTTCCTCATTTGCACTTCATGGGAAAAGTATCACATACCTGACTTACTGATAGTTTTTTCCCATCTCACTTGCTTACTTCAACTGGGCCAACCCAATCTGTTTGCCTTCACTATGCTTGGGCTCACTCTGCTTACCTACCCCCATTTTCACCCACCCCTACTTTCATTACATTTAGACACTTCAAGCCACACTGTTCCCTCCACTCTATCGAATTACCTGTCCCTTGCAATTACCATCATCTCAGTACTGTCTCCACTCCCACCTTACTCTCCTACCCCTAGTTTCACTGCTTAAGCACTCCCCCTACATCGATCAATCTTAACTCTATCTCTTTTTCACTACACTCATATAAGTAGCCCTTCTTATCTCCAGTCTCCCTGAATAGAATAAATTATTACCTTCTCTTAAACTCTTCTCTCCTTTCTTATACACTACTCATCTTTCATCATGATACCCCTTTATCTTTCTGCCTCTCTCATCCTCTTCCTTTCACTATCAACTTCATACCACATTCCACTATCTGACATCATCTGATGGGGTTTTGGCATCTCTGCCACACTGTTGTTGTATTCGTCTTTCATACTTCTGTTCCTCCAGTGAGGGGTTGTGGATTTTGGGTTTATTCACATTTTTTAGCTTAGTGTTAGTCTTGCACAGTGAGTATAGAGATTTTTGCTGTCATATTACCTGGTTTTATTAGTTATGCATCTAGTGTGTGTGTGTTCATAATTGAACATACATTATTGTACCTGTGCATACTTTTGAGTGGGCTGTATCTACTCATATATTCTTTCTTAGCAGTACTATTTAGGTTACTGTTGCTATGACAGCTCAGCAACAGTTTTGTATTGCTTATGTATTCCTATGAGATTTGGTGCTTAAGAGGAAGCACTAGGACTTTGGAATCATGGCGATGTTGATCAATATGTTTCAAGATACAAAAACATGATCATATTTATTTATGAAGTGTATTAGATACATTTAAAGTGACTGGCATGTTTTTTGAAGAACTTTGGAGTTTATTTTCCTGTACAATGACATTACGTTAATTGGACATATGTATTGTTCTGTAATGCAGCGTTTAGGACTCAGTGAACACATATGCTAGTTCTCACTGCAGCAATGAGAACAGTTTGAATTGTAAATATTTCATATGAACATACTGATCAGGTATTTATGTTCATGAAGATTGAATTTATGCGTTTGAAAGAGTTTTATTGTATAGAGTTGAGTCCTGAAATTTGTGTTTTAAGTGACTGCTTTAATATTTGTAATATATTTGAATACATGTTTTTAAGGGTTTAGAAGTACAGATCTTCATTATTTTAAGAAAGTGTTCTTTAAGCATTATATTATTTATTAATTGATTGTGATTTCATGTTTGAATGTTATTACAAAATGATAGATCTTATTAGCAAGTGAGGTGATGACTTTAATACACTTGGTTTCCTTTATTAAGATTATTTTAATAGTAATTGGCTGTAGGTTGTGATTGGATGTGATGTACTTCAAAAAGGAGGGTTGATTGATGGGATTTTTATGTCTGGAGAAGCGTAGTGGCACTATGTGAAAATGCTCACAAATTTTATTTTTATTATTTTTCTGAATAAACTTTTTTGTTTTTATGCTGTGCTGATCCTCTGCCTGTTTGAATTCACTAGTACTTTCCCTTGGAACCTAGGAATGGACTTTATCTGGTGCAGTGGTTTTGTTTTTTATGATTCTTAACTCCATGGCAACCATCAGAAAAATAAGAATAAAATCTAACTCTTCTCCCTGGCTTACTACACATATCCGCTCTATAATGCACCAAAGAAAAATCCTGGGTTAAAATAAGTCCCCTACTCTATTTTAAAGATACAAAGAGCTGAGAAACCTAACCAAAAAGCTTGTTAACAATAATAAGAAAAAGTCCTTCAGCTCCCACCTAGGCAGCCCACATAAAAATCCAAGAAATTCTGGACTTCCATTAATCACCTTCTCTATCCTGGCAATCCTGCAACTCCCAACACTTTCACAAAGCATACAGAAGCTGAAATTGCCTCTCTCCTTAATAACTACTTCATAGAAACGATTCAAAGACTTACACAAAATACTAATTCTTTCCCCACCCCTACCCCTCCTTCACTCCCCAAAATAGCACCCTTCAATACCCACTTTCAAACTTGTTGCCATCTCCTTCATCAAATCTGTACTCTCCAAACTCAAACTCTGCTCCCCCTCCACTGATAAACTACCTTACTACTTTCTTAAAATTGTTGCAGAATCTATTGCCCACCCAGTCTTGATACTTATTAATCATTCCATTACCAAATCTTGTGTCCCAGATATTTGGAAGTCCTTCTATACAATTCTTCTTCACAAGGATGGAAACTCTACTAATCCCTCTAATTTTAGGCCCATTGCCATCCTGTCCCCTATCTCCGAAATTCTGGAAAACTGTATACATACCCAATTACTCAAACACCTGTTTGATAATAACCTACTGACTTCCACATAACATGGCTTTAGACCCTGCCACAGCACTTGCACTACTTTCCTTCACCCAAACAGTAGCAGAGGCACAACATCTTAGTCTCCTGTTTATTCCTTGATCTCTCTAAGGCCTTTGACACTGTCTCTCACCCTGAACTTCTAACTAAACTATCCAACCATTATCTCTCTGACTCCTCCATAAACTGGTTCTCAAGTTACCTGTCCAATAGCCAACAATCCATTCACTGGCAAACTCTCATCTCCCCTTTCCTTCCAGTCAGCACTGGTGTTCCACAAGGATCTATTTTAGGTTCCCTCTTGTTCAATATTTTTACTAATAATCTTCATTCTGCCTGTAACCCCTTATCACTCCTACAATATGCTGATGATTCTACTCTTATCTCCATTACTCATAGCATTTCCGATCTCTTATCTGTTACTCAGGATACCTTTTCTTCAGTCAAAACATGGCTGTCTGAAAATCAACTTGTACTTAACCCCCAAAAAACTAAGCTCATTCTCTTCATTCCTAAAACACTGGCACATCATAGATTCTCCTTTACCATCACCTCCCTCAGCAATACCTTCATTAAACCCAAACTGCTGGATGTCATTATTGCTGATGAACTGAAATATGATGTACACACATCCAACAATGTATTAAAAAAAACACCAGGAACTTGACCTACTCTATTATAATCAGAAATCCGTTACACCTTCCTCCAAACTCACCCTTGGTCAGTCTCTTTTATTAACCTGCCTTCTGTATGCAGCCCCTATCCTTACAAATATTCAATCTTCTCTACTCTCCAAACTTGAGCAAATATACAATAAAATAGCCAGATCTGCCACTAATCTCCCTTACAAATTCCCTCACTGTTTCACCCTTAAGACACTTCAATGGCCTGAACTCCATAATCAGCTACAACTTCCTCAATTACATATTATTCACTCCATCCTGAATGACCCCTCTTCCTGCCCCTCTATCTCTAACCTCGTATCCTACTACAGCCTCTATCATTACCTTCATACAACCAACAAACTTCTCCTTGATATCTACAAACCTAACAAGAATATTGGAAAGCCCCTTTATAAGTACTTAGTTGCTCATGCCTGGAGCTCACTTCCCCTCCACAACCATTTCCCAAAAGCACCTGTTTAAATGTGAACTCACACACTACATACAAACAGTCTAGTCCTGCCCATGTCAAACCCTCACATGATAAATATCTCACTTGCTTATCTTTTATTCTATTTTTTGTTTATTCCCCTCCTTTTCCTCCTCTTCTCTTTGTTATGTAATTTTACATTGTTCTTCCTGTATAAAAAAAAAAAAAAAACACTAGTTATTTCAACACCATATTGCTTTTGTCAAGTACTGGAACAGACCTCATGTGCTGTATTTCTCCTGTAATAATATTCTTCAATTTTTTTAATTTGTATTCCAGAATGTAATGATGTGATTTGTTACTAATATACTCCTTGAAATGCATTTTTACAGTAGATCACTTTGTTTATGTTGTAATCCTGTATAAGTCTATAATTTATCTGGAGGTTTTCTCCTCGGGTCTCCACTGAAAATGGGCCTCTAGCTCAGTTGGACTAACACGGTTAACAAATGTGAAATAAATAAATAAATAACATATTTTCTATTAATTGCTTTACTTCTCTGTCTCCTAAGTAAGCTGTGAAATTTTCAGCAGAAAAAGAGATATATAAGCACTAATATAATTAAAGCACCTCCTTCTGATTTTTGTTCAAGTTGGGGAAAGGTGTCGTATAATGAGCTATAGGCTAATCGAATGCAGCTATAGCAGGGATATCATATGGAGTATTAGAGCTCGAGCTGAACGATGAACCTCATATGCGAAAGTGCAGGTTAATAGTAAATGCAAAACTCCTGAAAGTGAAGCACCTAGTGACATTTTGTTGACTAAGAATGATAACTAAGTTCTGCAGCTTCTGAAAAACAGGAGGATAAATACAATACATAAACGTGTGTATAAATATTCAGAACTGTTGTTCTCTGAAACCTGGAAAGGTGCACAGAAAAATAACCATGCAGACCCTCACCTCACACTTCACACTATGTCAGCATTGACAGACTTGTGAGTTTTGCAGCAGATACCACCAGCTTGGTGGTCCTTACGTTCCTCGTATGATGACTTACAGAGAGATAAGAGTGAGGCTGACATCGTGGTTTAATGATGGACCACTGCAAATTGTCAGTAACATGATATGCTGGTTACTGCTTTAAAGAAATGGCAGAATGCCTAGCCTTTCTTACACCTCGTTTAACTACAGCAAATGGATCATGGTACTGGAATGATGGCTTGTTAAACATTAAACTTTTTTTTTTTTCTTGCACAACTTCAAAATATTATAGCAGAAATTTAATACTGAACACAATACATCATGGAGAGATAACCGATCACTGATTTTTAGTCAGAAACCTTTACACTTCTGTATATGATTATAGAGATTTAAAGTACAAGCTTAATATAGAAGGAGAAAGTAAATATTGGAGTGAATGACTATTACCGTTCACGAATAATAACATTACTGGTGTATAGAAACATTCTACAGTAAAGTCATTCTGAAATAAATACAAAAAGAGCCTGCAATGAGAAGTGAATGTATGCATAATTTTACCTTCCTGAAAATCAGTATGTTAAGGAATCATAGATGAATAGTAGGCTAACTGTCCCAAAAGGCCATTTTGAACCTCGCCAATAACCCAAGGTCAGAACCAAACCCTGTACCTTGTGTCTATGAGGTGATTTTTGTGCAACTCATCAATCAGGCAAATGTTTACCTCTTCCAGAAATATTACTTGAGATGTGTTAACACATGTTAAAATACACTAGGTAGGTTTTTGGGTTAATATTTCAATGTGATGCCTGTAGCTCCCTCTGCTGATAAAACTGTTAATGTTTTCCACAGATGTTATACATTCCTTCCTAAACTTAAAAGGAGTAGTCATTTAGTTAGTCTTAGAAATATGTGTTTATAGAGTTGACACATATATATTTGAAAAACAAATTATTACTTTACTTGTGACCTAGAATCCATCAAGAAATGGTGTAATTTAAATATAAATGTATTGCTTCCTCAATAAATAAGAACTCCAAGTAGTTAAACTAAATTACTTCTTTGAAAACTGTTTAAATTAAATCTGATATTGTAATGCTACTGATAGGACATGCTTAATTGTTTGAAAGATGTCCACAACTGCAAAATCAGAAGACTGTTGTTGTACATTGCAATCATGTGATGCCGATTAAAGACTGAATATTATATGAATTATAACATACAACATTCTGCCTTATTATGCATTAAGTCAAGTCAAAGTCAAAGTAAACTTTATTGTCATTCAAATCTATACCACAGTGTAGCTGAACGAAACTGCGTTGCTGCATTCCCAGTGCAAGGACATACATACAGAAAAATATTTTAGTAATAAGTATTCAAATCACAAAAAAATAACATCATCGTCATCTTCTTTCAGCAGTTCCCGTTAGGGGTCACCATAGCGGATTATGGGTTCATAGGTTCATAGGTTCATACTAGGCTATCTGCCCTAGGGCATTTATAAGCCTAGCCAGAGTGTGTATGGCTTTCGCCACCCATTTTAAATTAATTTTGCTATGCCCTTTTTCGAGATTAGTATACTGTGCCTCTGTCTAACAGTGACACAGAAGTGATACCCGGGGTAAACCTACGATCTCCCATCCACTCATCAAGATTCCTCTTGAAGAGAGTCAATGAGGGACTCTGCCTAACCTGGACTGGGATTTTATTCCAGAGTGAAGGGAGCCTCTGGGTTATGAATCTGTCCCTCCAGCATGTCCTATTTATTTCAGTACTGAGGTTCAAGTCTCTCGAGCACGTAGCTTGATGGGATTTGGATTTTCTGAGGTGCAGCATGTCCATTAATTCCGGGTTGGACATGGCTTTATACGTCAGGCACAGATCGCCTCTGAGCAGGCGGTATGCCACTGAGTAGAGCTGGAGTTTCTTTAACCGGGCAGCATATGGCATCTGTTTGAGCCCTTTGATCCTCTTGGTGAGGTACTTTTGGGGTCTTTCCAGTTGCTGCATGTGTCTGGTAAGGTACATCCCAAAAGGGGCATTGTACTCAATTATGGGCCTGATGAGGGATGAGCAAAGAGGCACGATGACATCCCCTGATCTAGATTTGAATCCCTTCATGATTAGGTGGGCTATATAAAATGTTTTTCTAACCACTTTGGCCAATTGGTTGTCAAATGAGAGATTGCTATCAACTTGGGTCCCCAGGTCCCTAATTACTTATTCCGTACTTAATGGATTACCACCTATGTGGTAATTTGTGGGCACTTTGTTTTTGCCAAAGGGGATGACTATACACTTTTTGGCATTTAGCTTGAGGCCATGGCTCTTGCACGAGTTGTCTGTTTCTATGAGGACCTTTTGTAGAATGCTTGTGTCAGCTGGAGAGTCTATTATGGTGCCCAGTTTGCAGTCATCTGCAAACTTGGTCAGCCACAGTCCTTCCATGTTAGCCTGTACCTCCGAGAAATATATACCGAACAAGAAAGGTCCCAGGACTGAGCCTTGTAACTGGCTTGGAGTCTGACATGGCTCCAGCAATTCTAACCATGTGGGTTCTGTCCTTGAGCCAGTTTGCAACCCATCTAGTGACATAGGGGTTTATATTTAAGCTGGTGAGCTTATCTATAATGCCCAAGTGGGGTATTATATTGAAGGCTTTTGCAAGGTCCAGGTAGGCTGTGTGGACCACCTTCCCCTCATCAATGGCCTTGGTGACTGTTTCAAAGAAATTGACCAGGTTTAATAGGCAGGATCTGCCCTTAACAAAGCCAAACTGGGTAGGATCCAGTGTCTGTAGGTCCCCAATATCTTTATTTATGAGGTCCATGATGATCCTTTCCATAGCTTTGCAGACCAAGCTAGTCAAGCTTATGGGGCGATAGTTTCCAGGATCCATTGAGGCACCACCTTTGTGGAGAGGGACCACTGTTGCTGTACGCCACTCTTTGGGTACATATCCTGTAGTAAGGCTGAGATTGAACATTAGTTTTATGTTTGGGTTTAGTTCTTCTTGGAGTTCATGTAGGATGCAGACCTGGACACCGTCTGGTCCCATTGATGCTGTGTTTTTTGCTTTGGAGAGGGCGTCTCTTACCTGAGCATCTGAGATGTCAGGGGGGCAGCACTCTGCTGGGATAGATATTTGCCCTTTTGGTGGGGAAGGGGGGGGAGAAGTTTGCGCTGAACCTGTCAGCTAGGATGTTGGCAATGTCTGTGGGTTCGGTGTATTTTTTGTCATTTTGGACTAATTCTGAGCATATCTGGGAATTCCCACCCAGGTTCCTAACATAACTAAAGAAAGCCTTGTGATTATCCTTAGTGTCCTGTGCAATTTTTCTCTTGAAGCTGGCCTTAGACAATTTTATGAGTGCACGTAGTTTTTTGCTAATACTAATCAGAGATGCCTTCCCTTTTTGGGATTTTGCTCTATCATGTAGTAGCTTCCTCCTTCTATTGTATAGTTTGTTTATGGCTGGGGTCCACCAGACAGGATGCCTAACTTTGGAGGACTGGTTCTTGGTTTTATTTGGGATTGCATGATCCATGCATTCCTGAAGGTGTTCATAGAATGCATTTATAAAGGATTCTGTGGTCTGGGCCGTATTTTCCACAGGCCCGGGGGCTTTGAAGGATTCCATCTCGGTTTTGAGGAGTGTGAAATTTGCTTTAGAGAAGTTTTTCACTGTGGTTTTCTGGGCAGGGGCTAGGGTCGGGATGTAAATATCTAGTAAGATTAGTTTATGGTCTGATCTTACCAGTGAGGGATACACTTCTGGTCTGGAGCATAGAGTCCCCATGTTGGTGATGATCAGGTCCAGTATGTTTTCCCCTCTTGTGGGAGTGGCAACAAGTTGTTCCATAGCATTTGAGTTTATAAATTCTAGGAACCTTCGGGCTAGGGTGTTGCAGCTAGAGTTATGCTCCCAGTCTATGTTAGGGTAGTTGATGTCACCCAATATAATGGTGTTTGGAGAGACCTTCATATTTTCCAGTGTTCTCAGGAAGGCCGAGTGGGTTCCTGGGTTTGGGAGGGTGGTCTGTAGCAGGCTATAAACTGGAAGGCAGTTTTACCCACTGTTAGTTGCACATGGATGGTCTCTGATACTTCGTGCTGTGCCACCAACCTGGAGGTGTGGGTATCTTTGACGAATATTGATACTCCCCCTCCTTTTGTGGTTCAGTCCAAGTTTTGGGGCCGAAAAACATGGTATGAGGTATAACCTGGTAGTGCTGGGGTGCTCTCGGGAGCCTTGACCCAGGTTTCTGTTACTGCACAGATATCGATGTTCTCCATGCTAAGGAGGTTTTGAGTGTGTGCATCTTGAGGTTTAGACTTCTGGCATTGAGTAGCATTACTCTTAGTTTCTTATCCCTTGTGTTACCTATGGAGGAGGGTTTGTCTTTTGAGCCTTGCCTAAAAAAGGCACTATGGGGGTGGCAAGAGCCTTTGCCAATATCCAAAAGCCCAGGGGTGACAGGTGCAAGCCGTCCCTAGTGAAGCATCGTGGCTTGTCGAGCATGTCATCCCAGGCAGACAGGCATTGGATCTCCTTTGACTGATACCAATACTTAAGCCAATTGTTGAAATTGATCATCTTGTCTTCATATTGTGGCATCATTCTTGGTAAGGGTAAGATGCTACTCAAGGTCAGGGTCATACTGGCCTGGGCTACATGCTCAGAGAGCTCCTCTATGTCTCTTTTCATGTAGTCCAGGGAGGTACGTCTCAGGTCATTCACACCAGCATGGACAATGACTGAGTCATACTTGTACTTGCCTTGGAGTGATCTGAGTGCTTGTGTTATGTGGCGGACCCTAGCACCCGACAGGCAGCTCACCGTGACCTTCTCCTTGTTCAGCCTGGTGAGCGGGACATCAGTGTGCCTGATGATAGAGTCGCCTATGACAACTGTATCAGGTGTGTTGTTTAGCCTTAAAGGCTGTGACTGTTCGGCACATTGGCTTTGTGAGCTATGTGTTACACGTGTTTTGTTTTGGGGTAGCGGTTGCTTGGGTGTCTGCTTTGGAGGTCTCTGCTGCTTAGGCAGATTTTTATTTAGAGGCTCCGGGTATGTTTTTGTGTGTTTATGTGTTTGGTTTGCTGTCGTGGTAGGTCTATGTGAGACTGGAATTGTAGTGAGTGTGGTTTCCTTCTCCTCCTGACTGGTTACGCCAGTACTGAGTTGAGAGAGCTTAGCCTCCAGTTTGGCTATATGGTTGCGTCTCTCACATGTGTTGGAATTTATTAGGAGGAGGAGAGGGTTGTCTGTGTACATGAGGCAGCTGTAGCATTGCCTCAAGATTCCCAGATTCACCAGCTGGACCGGAGAGGAGACTGACAACTGACCTTTGAACATGCTAGAACAGTATTGGGAATTCCTTTATAATTGAAAAAAAGGGCCAATGGGGAACAAAGTACTCAAGGGGAGTTTGTGAGGGTGTAGTGCTTTTAATTTTTTAGTGCTGACTTATATAATTGCTTTAGTGAGCAAGTGCCAGGCTTTAGAGTGGGAATAGGGTTAGAGTGGGAAGAGTTTCCATTTCTTCCTGTCCTCTACATCTTGCTCTGTCACACCAACCACCTGCATGTCCTCTCTCACCACATCAATAAACCTTATCATAGGCCTTCCTCTTTTCCTCTTACCTGGTAGCTTCATCCTTAGCATATTTTTCCCAATATACTCAGCATCCCTCCTCAGCAGATGTCCAAACCAACATAATCTTGCCTCTCTGGCTTTGTCTCCATACCTTCCAACCTGGCTGACCCTCTAATATACTTATTCCTAATCCTGTCCACCCTTGTCACACCCAGTGCAAATCTTAACATCTTTAACTCTGCCACATCCAGATCTAACTCCTGCCTTTTTGTCAATGCCACTGTCTCCAACCCATATAACATAGCTGGTCTCACTACCCTCTTGTAGACCTTCCCTTTCACTCTTACTGGTACTCGTCTGTCACAAATCACTCCTGACACTCTTCTCCACCCACTCCATCCTGCCTGTACTCTCTTCTTCACCTCTCTTCCACACTCACCATTACTCTGAACTATTGATCCCAAGTATTTAAACTCATCCACCTTCGCCACCTCCACTCCCTGCATTCTCACCATTCCTCTATCCTCCCTCTCATTCACACACATATATTCTGTCTTTGTCCTGCTGACTTTCATTCCTCTTCTCTCTAGAGCATATCTCCATCTCTCCAGGGTCTCCTCCACCTGTTCCCTACTCTCACGATAAATCACAATGTCATCTGCAAACATCATAGTCCACAGGGACTCCTGTCTGATCTTGTCTGTCAGCCTGTCCATCACCATTGCAAACAAGAAAGGGCTCAGAGCTGATCCTTGATGTAATCCCACCTCCACCTTAAACACATCCATCACTCCCACCGCAGACCTCACCACTGTCACACTACCCTCGTACATATCCTGTACCACTCTTACATACTTCTCTGACACTCCCAACTTCCTCATACAATACCACAACTCCTCTCTAGGCATCCTGTCATATGCTTTCATTAAGTCTACAAAAACACAATGCAACTCCTTCTGATCTTCTCTGTACTTCTCCATCAACACTCTCAGAGCAAACATCGCATCTGTAGTGCTCTTTCCTAGCATGAAACCATACTGCTGATCACTAATCATCACGTCCCTTCTTAACCTAGCTTCCACTACTCTTTCCCATAACTTCATACTGTGACTGATCAATTTAATCCCTCTGTATTTACTACAGCTCTGCACATCACCCTTATTCTTAAAAATCAGTATCAAAACACTTTTTCTCCATTCCTCAGACATCCTCTCGCTTTCCAAAATTTCATTAAACAATCAGAAATAGAACACACATAGATATTGTGCAGTGTATATTGCACTCTCTTGAATTTCTCATATAAGGGTACAGGTGAAAAACAGACAGAATTGCACATTCAAATATGGACAGTGACTATCTATTTTGCACTCATATGAACTGAGCAAAACTAGTAAAATTAGTAGAACGTGATGAGCGTGTAATGTGTACTATTCCTGATCAGACAGATTTATACATGCCTAGGGGGATGGGGGGATGAAGGAGCTGATTTTCTTCTGGTTCATCTGTCAAAAGAGTTCAACAGCCTAATAGATAAGGGGAAAAACTGTTGTTCAGTCTGGAATTCTTGCAGTGCATCCTTTTGTATCTTCTGCCCAAGGAGAGGGTGGAGAACATGCAATTTCCAGAATGGGTAAGGGTATTAGTTATCTTTCTGACTCTTCCTATCCAGAAAGTCTCATGCAAGTCTTCCAAGGATGTAAGTGAAGAACTAATGATTTTCTCCTCAGCCCTTACTACTCACCCGAAAGCCCTACTGTCAGAGGCATCACATTTCCCATACCAGATAATGGTGTTGTTGGTTCGGACACTCTTGAGGGTGCCCCTGTAGAATGCTTGGAGGATGGACTGTAACAAGTTTTCTTTCCTCAGTTTTCTTAAGAAATACAACCAATGTTGTGCTTCTTTGACAGTGTAATTGGTGTGCTCTGTCCAGGACAAGTCCTCTGAGATGTGTTGCCAGAAATGTTGTTCTCTTGACCATCTCCACTGATGCCCCTTTTATCTCTACAGCATTTTGTCTCACAGTTCCTCCTTGTAATAAAATGTTGTACAGTTATTCATGGAAGCATAGGGAATTAGCTATTGTGGTATAATAACATATCAACTGACTTGGAGTAGTTATGGAAATGTAAGGTAACAAATTAATTAAAAAGAAGCATAGACGCAGTTCTACAGATTCATAAACGATGATGCACAGAATGCTTCAAGTGTATTCACACAAGACAGTGGTTACATTACAGTGGTCACCTCAACACAAAGCAGTTTGCTACAAAGATATGGTACAAAATCATTACTCAAATGTATACACCAGTTCTTCCATATGGCACTTAATATGCAGCTTATGGTATTGGATTTTCAGTAAAAAATGACATGATGTTTCATTGCTCATGAGCTACAAGTGTACGAATGCTATGTTTAACTCGTATTTTACTTTGCAATTCTGTTACCTTGTAATGTTCTGAAGTTATTGCACATAGCAGCACTGCAAGTTAAACACCACAATCACAGAAAGCAAATGATACAAATCATGTCTAGCACCAATCAGTTATTAAACAGGAAACTTAGTCCCAAAATCCCACAGTCTTACCTCCCCTAAAGATTAATGCAAAATGTATGGAAAGAACCATAGTATACCACTTCTGGCTTGTGTCATGGGAGATCCTACTCTGTTAGGGCAAATATTTTTTCTCTCATTCACTGTTCCAATGCCCAGCTGTTTACTATAGTCAAAGAAAATAAGAATCATACTACTGATACTCTTGTAGAGTGTGCAGCTGTATTAAACTCACAGGTAATCTGGAACAGAACCAATAATATATATCCTTCAGCTGAAGGGACGTCATTTACACTTTGATGTCTTGAAATTATCGACAGGTGATGATTCATGTCAATACTGCTGTGCTTAACAGTACATAGGACTGCATGCAAGTTGTGAACCTCACTAAAAACTGAAAATCTAGGAAGGTCAAAATAAATGCATGTCATGCCTTGTTACAATATATTAAACCAAAGTGCTCAACTGAATAAAGGAGCAAAGAGCTGACCAAAATTAAATGAAGAAAATCAAAAACAAAAGGTCTGCTTGTGCCGATGGCTTATAAAACACTTTAATACAAAATAAATAGAACAATAAAAACAATAAAACAACGGTAAAAAGATGAGTGCTTTCACACCATAACTAGTTGCTTCTTCAGATCTAAGAGATCATACAAACTACAAATGTTTAAATAATTCCAAATTAGAAAATCAGGCTATGTGACTAAGATCCGGTTTTAAAGGGACATACTCATTTAGTCCCATACCTGCAGTTGCTTGAAGCAATAAAATCCATTTTATTTCTAACTTTTCTGTACCAGTTCTAATATCACCACCCCTAATACTTAATGCAAGCACTTCAAGTGCAAAAAATTGAAAGGTATGTGTAGAACATTCTTTCATTACGTTTCCCAAGTGCATTCCTAGTATCACATTAATTCATACTGTATACATGTTCCCTAAGCCGATCTCTAAGACACCTATTCTTTTTCCAACATAATAGCAATTACATACATTACAGTAAGCAAAATAAACAACATGCTGTATGTCATAATCAGCATAAAAATTTAGATTACATCTCTGACCCATAACAGGATGTATAAAGTGATCATACTCACTAATGTAGCTGCAAATGCTGCAGACACCACATTTCAAAGTCCTTTTGAGAGCTGGTCTAGATCCAGTATCTCTCAGATGGGGTTTGTAACATATCATTCTTTTAATAGATTTAAAATTCATATAAATGAATTTGGGTTCATTCCCTGTGATTTCTCTAGATATATCATCCGTCATAAGTATATTCCAATGTTTTCTGATAACATTACAAACATGGTGTATATTATTGGAATAATTCAGACACATCTCTATTATTCCTAATAATCTGTGTGCTCCTAGATGCACTACTAAAATGGTGGTGCTCTCATCTGATGATGTGTCAATGCTTCATTTTCTACTTGATGGACCATAGACTCACAATAACTCCTCTGACAAAATTCAGTTGCCAGAGTATCTAAAGGAAAATACATACCACTATCCTTATTACATAATCTCACATTTCTAAAGAACTGGCTTTTCATTACATTCCTTCTTAGATACCTTGGATGCATACTTTGTACATGCAGCAAACTTTTCTTCTTGCAGGTCTTCCTATATATAGCCGTATCAATCCCATGACTCATTTTATTTATGCATACATCTAGAAAGTTTATTCCCACACGAGAATACTTATAGGTAAATCTCAAGAAATCAGTGGTGCCATGTAAATAATGTATAAAATCATGTAAAGTTTTTAATGATCCTGCCCAAATCAAAAAAACATCATCCACAAACCTAACATAATGCAAGAGAAGGTGACGATAGATATTCCTTTCATTAAAAATGAACTCAGATTCCCACTGCCAGTACCATGTTTACATATGTACTAGCGCACATGGTGCCCATTGCTACGCCCACCTTCTGGATGTAATATCTATCGGCAAATACAAGCCCATTATTAGTAAGAATAATATCTAATAAAGAATATATCAAATATATTCATTAAAAGGTGTAAGCAGAATTCTTACTAAGAAAACATCTGATCGACTCAATTCCTTCTGCATTCAGAATAACAGTAAATAAGGAAGTAATATCCATGGTAACAAGAAGATTTTCATCAATGCAGTTATACTCAGCCCATTGAAATAACTTCCTCAAAAAATGCCCAATGTCACTAATAATAGTTTCACCTTTGTCAACTATTCGGTGTAATTGTTTGTCAGCATAAATGAACAAGGGCTCAGTGACCCATCCCTTCCCTGACATTATAGGTCACATGGGAGGGTCGGTATATGAGTTATGAATCTTAGGCACCCCATAAATAGTTGGTATAACAGGATATTCAACATTGAAATATTCAAAAAGCTGTTTGTCAATCACACTTTCCATTAATAAATCATAGATATACAAGTATATTGATCAGTGTCCATAACAACTATCCATCCCCTTTAGCTGCTGGACATATATATATTAATGGGGGGGTCATTGTATAATACAGAGTAATGTATGGCTCATGCCAACCCAGTTTGCAAAATGCTTAGTGCTGCAATTCATATTATATACTTGACTAATCTGCTTTCAAGGAAACATTACCAAAAATGAAGTTTCTATATTTTAGAAGGGAAATGTAATACTTTGCTCAACACAAAGCTTGAAACTGAGAAGAATCAATGCGGAAAATAAATGTTGTAACCCAATTTTGCTACCTACATGAATGTAGCAGTTTAGCTTACATGATAAGCTTCATTTCCTTACTGAGGAAGGCACCAAATACATTTTCATGGCAGATTACTTCCATAACACTGGAGGCGATGTCAGAAATCTTTTAAAGACCTCCCCTACCTTGAGTAATTATTCTTGCACCAGTTATAACACCTCTTCTAATAGCTGAGTTTTTTCTGTCTCCTAATGGAATAAGCCCTAGATTGGAATTCACAGACAGTCATTTACAACAGTGTGTTACAAGATACCACGCATCCCATAGTGGATAATGGCCTGTAGCTTTTCATATACATGCCAAGGGTTTCATATTGCATTACTACCAGGAAAAGGCGGGAGTACCAGGTAAATTATTGGAGCAATGCTTCAGAGACAAGTAGCATTAGGCATGATCAGTGTAGAAATTATGCTAGTAAAGTGCACTTGATCAGAATAATCGATGTCACAGGAAAGAGGGGCCAGTGTGTGCTGAAATGAGTATGAGACTATGAATTATCACAGGAACAAATAATGCCATTCTGTTATGAACTCTAACAGACAGCTCAGAGACAACCAGTACAGGAAAGTGCCTACCCAATTCATTATATAAAAGGGAAGATAGGTACAGATAGCAAAGTTAGAACAGGGGAAATAGCAAGCAGAGGAAAACACACAATAGCAACCATAAGGAATGACTAATGTGAGGGGGAAAGGGGGATATTTGCCTCTGTAGGAAAGACTCCTATTTTTTATGTAAAAAGAGGAAGACTAGCTGGGAGGCTAGTGAGGAAATGTTATGGAAGGTATAACAAGAGAAGGGAGGGATGTTGGTACAGACAAACAAGCATAAAATTCAGACAGACAGGGTAGTAATAACACAAGGTGGGAGCATCAGCAGATGAACATAGACAGAGGGTGAAAACTTAGTGATAAGGAAGACTAGACAACAAACAAAGTATGGACTATGACATACAATGCAGAGAAATATATGGATTTTGGACAGGGCAGGACACAGCAACTATCAGACTGACCCAGAAGCCAAGTCACTCAGAAATCAATCACCTCCTTGGCTGACATCAGTGAGAAGGTCATCATGTCACTGTGGCCCAATAGTAAGAGGTTGATTTGATTATCACATGTCAGTCATCCATGCAAGGAAGTACTTTATGGTGGTGAAGCAAAATTCCAGTGATTGAAGCTCCTCAGACAACACCAGTCTAAAAAACTTCACCAGTAGACCACAGGAGACCAATCTTGGTGATTATCAGAAGAGCTGACTCCTATACACCATTCAGTAATAGCCACATAGACAAACAGTGAGGCCTCAGAATTACCTCAGGTTGACATCCATTCCTCTGCTAACAGTCTGGCCTGGCAACCATTGATGACCAAGAACCAAAGAAGTAGACTCATGTAGGTCAAGGTAGCAACTTTTGTTCCTCTACCACCCCATTACTGGATCTGAAAAAGGATTAGTACATGTATATGTTACACATAATATTAAAGCTATACAGTGTAGGCATGCACATGACACATGCATCAAACTCCTGGAAAGATACTCTTTCCTTCTATGACTTCCCTCCATGTTAGCATACTGTTCTTTTGCTGCTATAATACAAAGTAGGAAGAACTTAATAGAGTGATGAACCTGTGAAAAGAAAAGGGAAGAAAAAGAAAGTAAAATGTTTATAGTAAAACTCTGTCACCAACCTTTGACTGCCAATGTCTATTTATATGGAGGTGATGCCACTGCAAGTTGCTATAGTGTTATCTGCTCTGCTCACCAGAATACATGATAGCAGTGGTATTTGTATTGCCCAGCAGGCATTTCTGAACATCCCTGTGGAGGAAGAAGAAGGAAAGCTTCTTCATCCTCGGACATAACACAAGAACCCAGCAGTTTCTGTGCCTGAGGCAGCCATGGTAATTTAGGGATATTCTAGCAAAGTGGTAGCTCCACATACATTGGCACACTTTCACACATCACATGATGTGCATCACTGAGCAGCACCATGGTACAACAAAAAGAGTCTGTGGCACAGACCATAGATGCTATGAGCTTTATAACTGCTGTGCAAGAGCATGTTGGATGTATGTGGCCTAAGCCTTGCAAGCAGCAGGAACAAGCAGGTAGCATTTCAGAGACAGCTGTGATTGATTCCATCATTAACATAACTTCTGCATTAAAAGTTCCATATTAGTTAAATATAAAGCAGCCATGCCATATTGTGAAATACTGCAATGAGATGAGTAACT
Source organism: Protopterus annectens (assembly GCF_019279795.1). NCBI lineage: Eukaryota > Metazoa > Chordata > Ceratodontiformes > Protopteridae > Protopterus > Protopterus annectens. The sequence continues at coordinate 762,160,669 of NC_056744.1, forward strand.
GTGAACTCAAATTAGAGGATTAGATTTTGAAATAGGCATTCTAAAGGATGACCTAGCACATAGTGGTATATCCCTGTACTGTATGAATAACCATGGTAGAATGCAGCAAGTGAGATATAAAATATATGGTGAATGTGGGTGTGAGTCATACCATAATGCGTTAACAATATAATGTTCAGCTGTGGTTGAGGGTGCACATATATGGAGCAGGACATGATAACACCTGTACATGGACTGAGACATGGCAGCACATACTGTGCAGGAAGCAGGGTGTGCAGTGTACTACAGAGAGTCAGTATGCTAGTGCAGGAAAGGATTTTATGATAACATGCCTACAGCTACAGTTTGAATAAAAAAGAGAGAATATCACAATGCAACAGGAGACAGGAAAGTGTCCACTATATGATGTAAGAAAAGCAGCATACAGTCATACAGGATATCCACAGGCAGCCATGCACAAACTGACCAACGTGTATAATCTACAGGTCATTTCATGGGCCCACAAAAGAAGCAACGGCAAAGAAGTTGACAAGTGAGGAGGCTTATATGTTATTGCAGGTCTTCCATACAGATGCATGCAAATTCTAGCCATAAATAACAAGAACAAGGTTTCTCTGGACCATACATTGCAGAGAAAAGTACAGGAGGACATCAATGCCAAGGTTGACAATAACATTCTGTGAAAGGTAACTGATATGATACGATATGATATTGCATGGCAAGAACAAGGTAAGATACTTTGCTAAGGACATATCCACCACGGAGATTGCCATCACCAAAGAAGGGTTTCAGAGAGAGATGAAGGAGCTCCCAGTGCCCTTTCTGGTGATGGGGAGTATACCCTCACACCCATAAGTGGCCTAAATTTGGGAGTTGGGCTGTTGATGACTGCACAAGTCTCTGTAGGGGATGCGTCTGTTTATTATTGGACTTTACATTGCCACATTGTACAATGCACCGCATGTGAGGCAGAGCTTATCATTATTCAGCATGAGGCATCAGCACATCTGTTCCCCTGGCAGTTATGGTCTACAGATGTATCACTCTTCATACCAAGACATGTGACTGTATCATCTATCAGTACATCTCCCAAGTGGGTGGTATCTTGTTTTTATGCTTCAGCAAATTCTACTTTTGGAGAGTCCAGCACAACTGGGCAGCATAAGCCGGATGTCAGCAGGTCACCTGTAGCTGATGATGGTAGTAATGTGCACATGGCAATCTGATGACAAAGCGGCACTTTCAGCAACAATAATATTGGAGGGTTCACACACTTCAACAACATATGAGAAGGCTATGAACAGATAGGCCAAAATGCAATCTTACCAGTTTTTGATGGATATCTTGTAACTGAGATCTTGACCCAGCCATAGAGAATTCCCCAGCCCAGATGGCATCTATAAGCTGTACTGCCTCTGACATGTATGTATACCCATGAAAGGAGAAAAGTGGTGGCCTGCAGTATAGCCATGATTACAGGTCTGTCCCTGTTCTTGTGCACCACTTTGCATTAATCAGTGGATATGAAGTTCAGTGATCCAGGCAAGTACAGCTGCTATCTACACTATTGTAAAGATAGTGAGTGTGCTGGTCTGCGGGATAATGTGCAATACATGCATGGTCTGTGACATGACATCCAACATCTGCACAGTGATATGGAATATAGGCGCATGAAGAGGTCAGTGCTGCTGAGATAATTGATGGCTAACTTTGCATTCGCTGGGACATGCATGAGGCAGATGATAATCACCCTGTGGTCTTCTTTAGCAGGAAATGATTCTGCAGCCGTGAAAAGGTTTGGATTTGAAGTTCATAGGTTCATATGTGATTACTAGGCTAACAACCCCTGGGGGCCTTTTTAAGCCTAGCCATTCTTCCAAAATGTATCTGACAACTCTTCCTACTCTAATGTTATTTTAAGGTGTGTATGTAGGTTTGGGCATGGTTGGTCAAGCAGCTACAGGCTACCTCTGTTCACTAGAGATACAGGTGCCAGATCAAGGGTAAATTTCTCATTCTTCATCCACTGGTCCAAGTTAGGCTTGAATTGGGATAGGGAAGAACTCTTCTTCATATGGATTTGAAGGCTTTTCCAGAAAAGGGAGATTCTCTGAAACATATATATGTCTGTCCAACATGTCTTATTTTCATACAGATAAGGTCTGGGCCTATAGATCAGGTAATTCTGATGATATTTGTTTTGCAGATGTGCAATAGATACATTAGAGAGGTATCGGGGATGCCATGTAGGATAAGGGCTGAGTACAGCAGAACAGTGACATCCTTGGACCTAAATGCCATACACTTGCTTAGAAGTTGCACTTGCATACTAGCACAATTCTTCAGGTCTATATAATCACTTGAAGAACGCCAAAACTAAACTAAACAAAAAGGTGCTCAAACGAAGCAAAGTTCAAATAAAAAAAATGTAACGTAATTTATTTAAACAAAGATAAACCAACGTTTTCGCTTCTGTTACACAGAAGCTTCTTCAGCATGCCAAAAACTACAAGCTCACATAATTTAAATCTGATTTCAGACATGTGACTAGTTCAACCCATTTCAGGTTTAAAGACAAATCCCATGATTTTAATCAATGAGCTTCACCTTGAAAATGAGTGCATATCCGTATGCAAGCCAATGGTTGCACTTAAAAGTGTATCAGAAATATAAAAAGTAAAAGTTAAAACAGCATAAATTCAATGAAAATAAAATACAATAAAAAATGGGTATATAAAATGAGTGTGTAAAATACACCACATCGTAATAAAACTGCCTAACCCACCCTGAAGCTATGTAAATTCACCAGTTTACCCTGTTGTACTAATAGTTGAACATATTAGAACATAGATTCTGATTTGATTGCTAAAGTTATAATGATAACTTAAAAATAACAAATCAGTGTAAAAGTAATAATTATTAATTAGGGTATATAATATTAGGGTATTTCTTTAAAGGTATTACCTACTTGCTCAAGGTTTAACAATTAATTAATAATTATTACTTTTACACTGATTTGTTATTTTTAAGTTATCATTATAACTTTAGCAATCAAATCAGAATCTATGTTCTAATATGTTCAACTATTAGTACAACAGGGTAAACTGGTGAATTTACATAGCTTCAGGGTGGGTTAGGCAGTTTTATTACGATGTGGTGTATTTTACACACTCATTTTATATACCCATTTTTTATTGTATTTTATTTTCATTGAATTTATGCTGTTTTAACTTTTACTTTTTATATTTCTGATACACTTTTAAGTGTAACCATTGGCTTGCATACGGATATGCACTCATTTTCAAGGTGAAGCTCATTGATTAAAATCGTGGGATTTGTCTTTAAACCTGAAATGGGTTGAACTAGTCACATGTCTGAAATCAGATTTAAATTATGTGAGCTTGTAGTTTTTGGCATGCTGAAGAAGCTTCTGTGTAACAGAAGCGAAAACGTTGGTTTATCTTTGTTTAAATAAATTACGTTACATTTTTTTATTTGAACTTTGCTTCGTTTGAGCACCTTTTTGTTTTGTTCAGGTCTATATAATGAAATCGATATCTGAAAATATTGACTCACATTTGTTCGACATGGAAATGTCAAACTCCAACTTTCCCAAATGGCTAAATCACCAATTTCTTTCCGAGGGAGAGAAATCGGTTGGCCATTTTGTTACACCTGCCATTTCCCCGACTGTAATCTGGTCTCAGAGGTAGAATATTTATTTGGGGGGTAGGGGCAAAGCTCCCCACTTAAATATGTTTGCTTTTGTGTGGTGTTGGTTTTTGGACAACCAATTTCTTTCCATCAGAAAGAAATCAGTGATTTGGCCTTTTGAGTATATTGGAGTTAGACATTTTCATGTCTAACAAATGTGAATCGACATTTTCAAATGTCGATTTCGTGATATAGACCCCAATTCTTCACCATCACTGGTATGGATGACAATAACACCCAAGAATGCAGGCCACCACAGTACACATTGTCAATGGATATCACATGACAACTTCAATACATCATTGGAGAATGTGACACATCACTCCATGCAACTTGCTACCAGAGATGCTTGGCTACACATCCAATGAACCTGCCCCATATTATAGCATTGCTGTCACTAAGATGATATGGGCAAGTACCAGCATAACTAGATGGAGTTTTATAAAGAATGAGATGCCAATTGTATATCAAACTGATTTTGTACAGATGCTTGTGCTGAAAATGTATTTGTGAGTTTTGCTTGTGTTGAAATGTATTGTGATGCCCGTGCACTGTCCTAGTAATCAAGGAGCCTCAATACTCACCACTAACACCAGTGAGGGGTGTCCATATAGGGAAAGGATAAGAAATACACACACAGTAATGTACAACTTCCCTTAAGAGCACACAGAGATCACAGTCAGTCTGAGGCTGGTTTCTCCCTTTTTCTCCAGGTCCCCAATAATACTCCCCACTGGCACAGCTATATGGTCCAGATCTCAGCCTAGTGGACAAGCTAAAACCTTCAGAACCCTTTCTGTCCAACCAGTGCTTCGTGTCCCTGCCCAAGTAGCTGACACACACACACACTTTGAAATAAGAGTTTATACAACCACGCAGGCACTCCTGAGGAAGGCTGGCACAGGTTCTCCAGCTATGCCCCTTTTACCCAGACTATATGGTAGAAATCACTGCCACCACCCAGCTAATATTTATCAGCTACTCAAAGCCCCTTATGAAAGGTTGTCCAATTATACTGTGCAATAGTATTATCCAAATGGTAAGTGCAACCAAACAGTCAAGACTTATTTGGAGTGACTTGGTACAGTATCACTATAAACATGCAATGTACTCTTAGAGCTTAAATTATCTCTAAACAAAACAGCCACAGTTGAAAGGTTTAAAAATATTTAATAATATATAAAAAGCACAAGACAAAACGTCTTACTACACAGTGCTAATCAAGAGTTCAGAGATCACAGAGAAATACTTAAAATAATACAGTAGAAAAGTTCTGACATCGCAGAAAAACAAACTAGTCTAATCTTCCTATTTCCTAGCTATATTTAAGAGAAAACACAGTTCTAAAATCATACTTACATATAAACACAGGCAGAGTGGTGGGTTGGATGTTCTCAAGACAAATGCTTAATTGCTCTCCTTCTTTCTGTCCTTAAATTGATAACACAGTACCACTAATTCATTTCAGATCACATCATTTCTTTCTGCTTCCCAGGCTAACAGACTCTCAGAGGTTAATCGCCCTTGATCTTGCAGCTGGTCAGGAAGCCAGAACAATAAAAGAAATTATATGTGCAAATTCTTGCCATTAACTTTGGCCTCAAAGTATTAGGCAGAATGCCTTTATCTAGACATGTTGGCTCTGAGTTTTGACATCAAAGAATTGATTTATCAGCTTTGTTACAGCAGAGTGCATTGTTGTTACATTTCTGCAGTTCTACATTTAACACCATTTTTCCCATTTAAGAGAACAAGCCTGTGGCTTATATTAATATTTACAAATGATAGAATTATCTACAAAATTCTATCTGGCTAGGCTGGCAGCCTTCACCTACCTTCAGACATCTCCCCTCCTGGAGAACTCAAGCTAGCTTTTCAAGTGACCCTTGAGAAACAATAGTTGAGAGGGTTAGGCCTATCTGAGTATACCTTATCCCATTCCCTGTCATGAGACCCCATCTCCATTGACATTGCTAATCCCACTGCAGTGCTGCACTGACATATATGCTTGCAACCCTAGGCTCCATCTTAGCAACTTGGCATTTTGCTGGCTGGCTCTGTGTAACCATGTTAGGGGGTTGTGATCTGTCAATACAGTGAATTTTCTTCCATACAGATAAGGCTGAAGTTTCTGCAGTGCCCACACTATGGCTAGACATTCATTTTCTACAGCTGCATAGCATTCCTCCCTGGGTTGGAGCCTATGACTGAGATAAACCACTGGGTGCTCTTCCCCTCAGAAGAAATCTGGCTAAGTACAGCCTCCACCTCATGTTTCGAAGCATCCACCTGCACAAAACATTCTTTGTTGTAATCTGTATTGGCTAACACAGGTCCTCCCAAAACTTCCTTTAGCTCCTGGAATGCCTGTTTACATGCTGGGGTCTACACTATCTTATCTGGCCTGTTCTTCCTTGTCAGGTCTGTGAGGGCAGCAGCTATGGTACTATAACTGGGGATGATATTTCTGTAGTATCCTGCTGTCCCTAAGAATGCCCTCACCTGCTTTTTGATAACAGGTGCAGGCCATGCCTGAACAGCTTCAACTTTGGCTGGTTCTGGTTTGATCTTATCACTCCCCACTCTATGTCCCAGGTAGGAGACCTCTGCCATATTCACCTGCCATTTGCTGGGCTTAGTGGTCAACCCTGCCCTCTGTAGTCTGCACAGCACCTCCCTGACATGCTGAATGTGCTCTTGCCAGGAACGGCTGTAGATGGCAATATCATCTAGGTAGGCAAGGGCACACCCTCCTGCTCATGCTATGATATGATCTACCAGCCTCTGGAAAGTCGCTGAGACATTTGTCATCCCAAAGGGCATCTTTGTGAACTCATACAAGCCAAAAGGAGTCACAAAGACTGACTTCTCTTTAGCACTGGGAGTCAAGGGTACCTGCCAGTAACCCTTAGTAAGATCAATAATTGTAAGATACTTAGCCCCACCCAGCTGCTCTAGGGCCTCATCTGTCCTAGGCATAGGGTAAGCATCTGACTCTGTATGACTATTTAATTTTCTGTAGTCCACACAGAACCTGGTGGTGCTATCCTTATTTGGCACCAGCACCACTGGGGAGGCCCAGGGACTGTTGAACTCTTGAATCACCCCCTAGTTCCAACATCTCCTGTATCTCCTCCCTCAGAGTCTGTATGACTCTCTCAGGCACCCTATAAGAGGCCTGCCTAACAGGTATCCACCTGGTGCTGCACCAGGTGAGTGCACCCTGGTTTCCCAGTGAACATGTCCCCAAACTCCTGCAATACTGCTCGGATTTCTCAAACTTTGGTAGGAGATATCTGCTGGGACATTGCTACTCCTTCCACTGAGGTGTCACTTCGAGCCTCACTGAGAAGATCAGTCACCAGATCTCCTACAGACTCCTCCTGCAATCCACTTCAAATGCTCAGCACAAGGGCCTCCATATCATGGTAAGGTTTCATCATGTTAATATGGTACAATTCATGCCCCTACCTCCTGCCTAGCAATTCCACCATGTAGTTAACATCACTTACCTTTCTTACCACCTTGTAGGCTCCCTCCCAAGCTGCTTGCAGCTTATTGTGTCTGACAAGAATGAGAACTATTACCTGCTACCCACACAGCATACTCTCTAGCTTGAGCATTCCTATCATACCACACCTTTTTCTGTTGTTGGGCTTCTGCCAGGTTCTCCTGGGCCAAGCCCATGAGTTCCCAGAGCTTTGTCCTGAGGTTTAGGACATATGCCACAATAGACTCCTTCTGAGGTTCAATCTCACCTTCCTACTCATCTTGAATTAAATTTAGAGGTCCCTTCACCCTATGCCCATACAGGAACTCAAAGGGTGAAAATCCTGTGGATTCCCGGGGAACCTCTCTGTAAGCAAACAACAGATGGGGCAAATATTTGTCCCACTCCCTCTTAAACTGGTCTGAAAATGCCCATAACATGGACTTGATTGTAGACTTTAACCTCTCAACAAGATCATTAGTCTGGGGATGGTAGGAGGTGGTCTTCAGGTGCTTCCCCCTACAGTACTTTCACAGACAAGCCAGCAGGTCTGACATAAAATTGGCACCTCTGTCAGTCAGTATTTATTTTGGGAAACCTACCCTGCTGAAAATTTCTAACAAAGCATTTGCCACCTTTTTCTGCCTCAATGGAGGACAGAGCCACTGCCTCAGGGTATCATGTAGCATAATCCACTGCCACTAGGATATACTTTTTCCTTGTGGAACATGGGCCCACAATATCCATAGCTACCTTCTGAAATGGCTCCTCAGTGACAGACAAAGGCATCAAAGGAGCTCTCACCTTGTCTCCTGCCTTGCCTACTTTTTGGCACTGCTCACAGGTCCTGTAGTCCCCTGTTGCATCTCTGGAAATTCCAGGCCAATAGAAGTTCTGCATAATATGTCTCTTTGTATGTTTTATGCCCATATGACTTGCAAAGGGAATATCATGGGCTATGGCTAGAAGCACCAGATTGTAGGCTCTAGTCACTACCAACTGCTGTACTCTCTCACCTTCTAGCCTTCCCTCAGGGGGTCCACTCTCTATACAGTAACCCTTTGTCCCAGTATACAGAATCCCTTCCCTTAATAATCAGGTGCCTCACTAGCTACCTGTCTTAGGCCTTGCAATGTAGGGTATGAGAGGTGAGCCTGGATCAACTCTCTCTTTATAACTGTTCCCAGCTCCCCTTCCACAGAAAGTCTGGCATCCTCTGTCAGTGGTGCCACACTGTCAGTCTGAGTACTACTACTCACCTCTACCTTTGCAGTCACTCTGTCCAAGGGAACATCAGTACCCACAAACAGCTGTGGCTCACCTCCAGTCTCTCTGCTACACAGTAGCTCCCTCCCTGAAGTAACCACCTCACCAGTCTTGACTGCAAGTATGCAGGTTGTCTGGGTCTCCCCCAGGCTACCAGACCCACATGCTTGTCTCCTAGCCTGACTGTGTGTAACTGCATAAACACATGGTTCTGCCTCATCCAAATCCTTCCCTATCAAGACATCTGCAGGATGGTAGTTCAGTACCACTGTTGTCTCAAGACAACCTACTATTGGCATTTTGTCTTTCCCACTTACTGGCTCTCTCAACTTTTGTTCCCCACCTTGCCTCTGTGGATATCTGTATGCCACATGGCCCCACTGGTTGCTTTCAAAACATTTAACCCTAGATTGTGGACGTGTACCTGGACTAGTGGCTTCACCTGCTACTGGTAGATTCTGTTGGGGCAATCTGTGCTGCCCACCATGGACTTCTTTAGACCCATGAGCAGCACTGGGATGGTCCCTTTCCTGTGCAGGGATGCCCTGCTTGCTAGGTATAGGTCTCCCTTCTTCCTCAACTCAATTGAAATAGCACATTGTCTATCAGCTAACCAGATCCTCATGCCCTTAGGCAAAGTGCTAAGGGCTTGTTCTCTCACCAAAATGTCTGCCAGCCCTTCAAAAGTGGTGACCTGACATCCACTCGCCCACCTATGAAACTAAGTGCTCAGTTCAACAACATATTCACACACACTTTCATCTGTCTTGCATGTTTCAGGTGTTGGCTTAAACAATTCTAACAAACAGTTCTTAACCATAGTATAATTAAAACAATCACTGTCAGACATTTTAGATAACACAGTTACAGCTTTACCATGGAGTAAGGGGGTCAGGAATCGTACCTAGAGCCTTTGGTCAACATCATACTGTTTACATACCCTCTCAAACATATGAATGAAACTATCAAAAGTATCCTCCTCTTTAAACTGCAGAAGAAATTTACTGACCTTTTGTGCTTCTGGGGTCCAGTTACTCCCGTCCCCATTACCTCCATGACTCTGGCAAAGAGTCAGCATCTCCTTCTCATGCTGCCTCTGCCTCTCCTTTTCCTCAGCTTTCAGGCATAGCAGTTTCTCATTCTCCTCAGTCAGCAGATGTCTCACTCTCTCAGCTGCTTCTATTTACAAATGCCTGGCCCCTAATTCAAGTCTCTTTAGCTCCAGATGGATTTCTAAGTCCTCTGCAGAAAGGTTGAGCTATCCATTCTCTGAGGGTGGCACATCTTCACTGCCAGTCTGATCGTCCTCCTGGTTGCTGTTTTCTGATGCAGCTGTGACCAAAGCTGCAATCATGTCTGCCTTAGTCAGATTTCCATACACCAGTCCCCTAGCCTGCCACATCTCAGCCAGCTGTCTCCTTGTCAGCTTTCCATACTCCTCTGCTGACATGCTGCCTGCTCTCCCTGACTAAGCTAACAAAAGAAATAAAACAATTGTGATCTGAACTCTATTCACTTCGTGGCTGATTTAGAGTACAAAACACCTTCAGTGATCACTGTACATAAGCTACAGGAATTTACTCTACCCCCACCACTACAAGTCAATTAGTATTTGCTAATCAATTAATATGTGATGTGGATATCCCACCACTGCCAAACAATTAATATGTGGTGTGGCTATCCCAACCACTGCCAAACAATAAACATGTGATGCCCGTGCACTGGCCCATCAATCAAGGAGCCCCAATCCTCACCACTACCACCAGTGAGGGGCATCCATATAGGGAAAGGATAATAAATACACACACAGTAAAGTACAATTTCCCTTAAGAGCACATAGAGATCACAGTCAGTCTGGGGCTGGTTTCTCCCTTTCTCTCCAGGTCCCCAATAAGACTACCCACTGTCACAGCTATAGGGTCCAGATCTCAGCCTAGTGGGGAAGCTAAAACCTCCAGCACCCTCTCTCTCCAACCACTGCTTCATGTCCCTGCCCAAGTAACTGACACACACACACACTTTGAGATAAGAGTTTATACAACCACCCAGACACTCCTGGGGAAGGCTGGCACAGGTTCTGCAGCTGTGCCCCTATTACCCAGAATATACAATAGAAATCACTGCCACCACCCAGCTAATATTTATCAGCTACTCAAAGACCCTTATGTAAGGGTGTCCAATTATACTGTGCAATATTATTATCCAAATGGTAAGTGCAACCAGTCAAGGCTTATTTGGAGTGACCTGGCACAGTATCACTATATGCATGCAATGTACTATTAGAGCTTAAATTATCTCTACACAAAACAGCCACAGGTGAAAGGTTTAAAAATATTTAATAATAAATAAAAAACACAAGACAATACTTCTTACTACACAGTACTAGTCAAGAGTTCAGAGATCACAGAGAAATACTTAAAATAATACAGTAGAAAAGTTCTGACATCACAGAAAAACAAACCAGTCTAATCTTCCTATTTCCTAGCTATATCTAAGAGAAAACATAGTTCTAAAATCATACTTACATATAGACACAGGCAGAGTGGTGGGTTGGATGTTCTCAAGACAAATGCTCAATTGCTCTCCTTTCTGTCCTTAAATTGATAACACAGTACCACTGATTCATTTCAGATTACATAATTTCTTTCTGCTTCCCAGGCTAATAGACTCGCAGAGGTTAATAGTCCTTGATCTTGCAGCTAGTCAAGAAGCCAGAACAATGAAAGAAATTATGCATACAAATTCTAGCCATTAACTCTGGCCTCAAAACAATAGGCAAAATACCTTTATCTCGGCTCCGAGTTTTGACATCAAAGAATTGACTTATCAGCTTTGTTACAGCAGAATGCACTGCTGTTACATTTTTGCAGTTCCACATTTAACACCATTTTTTCCCATTTAAGAGAACAAGCCTGTGGCTTATATTAATATTTACAAATGACAGAATTATCTACAAAATTCTATCTGGCTAGGCTGGCAGCCTTCACCTATCTTCACATGTATCAACAGTGCACCTTGCCGAAATGAAGAGAAATGTACATGTATTTTTGTTACTGAATAAATGCATATGTTTCCGAAGAGGATTCTGGCACAGCAGAGGTTAAATTTAAACAAAATAAGGGAACTGTAAATGAGCTGTTAAGCCATTAATATCACCCCACAGTGCTGAATAGGACCGGAGTGACTGGGTCTGAGAAAGAACTTGTGCCCATTATCTCAGTGAAGAGAGGGGAGGCCTCAGGCACTGCCATAAACATTTGGATGTGTATTGTGGCCATCTCTGCTAACTTACTGTCTCAGCTTCAAATGGGAATACTGTGAGAACTTAGAGTCAGGTGACCAGATGAGGTCATTCTGCCAGCCATCTTGGAAATTATATTTTACATATTACAAAGAGAACTCTCAGAGTATTGAGTATTCTGTTTGGGAAGCCTGACTAGAAAGACGTTTATCTACAACATCATGCCTTGTGGTAATAAGTAACTTAACTAGGGAACAGCAACATTCTCTTAGATTCAGTCAGGAATATAGTGAACCTTAGTTTAGATATTGCTTTTCTTTGTTTGTCTGAGTCTGTCCATCAATGCTCTTTTCCATATTTCCTGTGATATGAACTCTGTGGTTTATGTGAATATATATTCAGTATTTTCATGTACATTTATTATTTATTATTAAATATATTCAAAACATTTATTATGGCTGATCCTTGTAGAAAGTACTTAACCTTGGAGAGTGCTTATATTTATTTGGTGACACTGTGTGGGCTGCTCCAGAAGCCTCAGCTTCTTGGTGAACTACTACCATTTGTATTAGCATTAATATTACATAGTATAATTAGACATCTTTTGTTAAGAGCCTTATAGTACTAACTGGTGGCAGTGAATCTGCCTTGAGTCTGGGTAAAGTTGGTAGAGCAGGAAATCTGTGTCAGTCTTTCCCAGGGGTGTGTGTGTGTGTGTGTGTGTGTGTGTGTGTGTGTGTGTGTGTGTGTGTGTGTGTGTGTGTGTGTGTGTGTAAATTAAATTTTAAAGACTGTGTGTGTCAGCTACTTGGGGCAGGGACAAGAAACACTGGGTTTACAGAGAGAGTGCAGGAGGACTTGGCTTGGACATTTGGCTGAGGACCTAACCCTACAACTGTACCAGTTGGGAGTCATATTGGAGACCTGGACGGAGACAGATAAAGAGTCATCCAGACCCCAGGCTGAGTGTGTTCCCTGTGTCCTCTTAAGGGAAATTGTACTTGGTGCAGCGAGGTCTGCATCTGGAAATACTGAGTGCATCCATTTGTATTCCAAGTGCACATCCCTTTCCAGTCAGTGGTGAAGATTCAAGTTCCTTGATTACTGCCTCAGTGTGGAAATGACACATATTGGTGACCATTGCATATTGGTTTCAGTGGTGGGCATCGCAGTCACCTTTCATTGGACCACCCACCTGTGAAAATACTGATGACTGTGCCCTGTCCACCTCCTTATCTGTGTAGGTAATGTTTGATGTTTAGCTTGGTCATTGTATACAGTGTCGTGCATTGCCTGAGGTTGATAATATGCACATAATCTTATTCTGTGTTGTCTATATCATGGTCAATACCTGTGAAGCAGATATCAACTTTTTATCAATGATGCTATTCCTGCCATTTCTTTGTTTGGGGACCTCCTGCTGTCTGTTCCTCCCCTGAGTGACTGCCCTGCTCTTTTCCACTGCTCCAACCAATACAGTGGGACAATTTAGTTCTCATTACTGTTGTAGATGTTCCCATACAACCATGTTACGTGACATAGTGTACATTACAAATATTATGCTGCAAGTCTGTGATGAACACTGTAGTGCTCCATCAGATGCATCGAGGCAGCAAAAGTATTCCTTAAGATGGCCAAATCCCTTTCCATCACATTTGATATGATACCTCTCAACCTCTTAGAGCAAGAAATCTGGGCAATGCTTAAAATAATGTGGGGACAAAGGTCCAGAAATAGGGAAAGATTTTGTTTATTTACTTATTTATTTATTTATTTATTTACTTATTTGACATTTCTTTACTGTGAAAGTCCAACGTGGCCAGAAGCTCTATGATCCCAATCTTTCAAAACACAAGTATGAATACTTTAAATCACAAAGTATGACGTCACACTACAAAACATAAAAGCAAAAAAAAATGCTGCACTGTGAAAAACATATAACATATGCTTTGTAGTACAGTGCAGTGAAAAGCAATAGAATGAGTTGGAAAAAAATATGTGAGGAAAAAAATAGTCATATCTTTTGTTACATAGATTAGCATGTGATAAGACCTGAGACAATTCAAATAAGATATTTAAAAAGATATTAGATATTACATGATTAGAGACAGTGGGGGGAAATTGAGTGATGCCTTAGTATAAGAGATGGTGCTTATATTATGGTTATAGAAGGAAGAAGGATAAAGAGAAGGAGATTATATGAAGGGTGCAGGGTAGGGTGTCTTCAGGTAGAATTGGTGAGTAGGGTGGAAAGAGAGGTAGATGAAATTTCTGAAGAAATGAAGTGGATAAGATAAGGTAGTGAGGAAAACAAAAGGAGTCTAGTAGCTGGCTGGAGAGGGTTGTGACATGTGATTTAGGTTGAAGGGGGTGAGTAAAGTATAGTGAGTAAGTTCAGCCAGGTTTGGCACAGGAACAGATCCAAGCTTTTGTAAAGTATTCTTTTAAGGAGCATTTAAAGGTAGGCAGGTTAGAAATAGTTCTGGTGGTTAGAGGTAAGGAGTTTTAGTTTCTTGCTACTGAGTAAGAGAATAGGCTTTGTCTAGGGGATTTATTCAGTTTATTTATGGTAGGAAGTTATTTGTCTTATGATCTATGAGTTCTTTTAGGGAAATATATGTTGATTAAAGGGTAAGAGCCAAGCAGGCTAATGGTCTGTCTATGATTTTATGTATTGTTATAAGATGAATGTAGGAGAGGGGGAGGATAGTATGCAGTGCTTTACAGTGACGAGTAAAGGAGGTTGAATTAGAAGCAAACGTAGCAAATTTGTTTCAGCAACTTTAAAGTTTTTTTTTTTTTTTTTATATGGACAATTGTAAATTGGTTAGAACTGGTGCTCCATAGAGTAGGGAGGGCAGAATGTAGGTTTTGGCTAGAGTAATTTTTGTGGGTGTGCTCAGAAAAGTTTTTTTTCTGCAAATCATACATAGTTTTTGATGGTTTTCTTGATATTGCTTCGGAAGTGGAGGTCAGATTTCAGATTATCATATATTATGACTTCTAATAGTCTGGTGTGGTGGAAAAAATCAATTTCAGTGTCATTTGCTAAAAAGATTTTGAAAGATACTTTGTTAAGGTTGTGAGTCTTTAGGGTAAATATTACTCATAGACTTAGAAAGTTGCTAGAATAGCACCTTATGTGTTAGCATGCATTTTTCTGAAGGATATGAAGTCTGAAACTCAAATGTATGTCATTATTTAGTGACTGCCATCCTCATGATTTGATAGAAAACCACAAATTTTATGAGGAATAAACCAAAATCTTAGTCAAAATTCTGGACATTCCTTGAAAATCTGGACAGTTGAGAGGTAAAAATTATCTCTTTTTTGATTAATATTATATGCCATTTCTGCTATGGTCTTGGGATTGCAAATGGGGATCACCAGTCATAGTTCCACTTCATGCCTGCAATGGGTCCCCTTTGAAATCTTGAAATACTGAAAGATTGACTTTCAGAATCTCGAGATGAAAATAACAAAAGTGCAGTTATTCAAAACTGCACTTTAACAAATGTTAGTTTACCAAATCAGTGGTTGTTGTGGTGTGGTGTGCTTTGTCTTTAAGGTGCAGTGTGGTCTGGGATTTAGACTTGGCGGATGATGTGTGGTTGTGTACGGAGATTAATGTAGGTTTTAACTGTTTAAGGGTTTTGGGTAGGGATTTATTATTTTTTAGTTGTTTGGGAAGTTTTGGGAGTAGATTGGGGTAGATATGTGAGAGTGTGTGTGTGTTAGTGTTGAAGGTGGTATGTTTGGTAAATTTGTAGTATGTGTGTTTTTTGTGTGTATGTTTGACAGTGTGCAAAATAAGTGTAGGGTGTGTAATGATATTTTTTTGTGTTTTTCAAGGTACTGTGACCTCGGAGTTGGCATATATAAGTAGCGGGGTGTGGGGGTGCAGCCCCCCACATGGGGGGGTACAGGGGGCTTGCCCCCCTGCTTATACATATGTTATGTGGGTTTTGTTGGTATGTGTGTTTTGTTGCTTTGTTATGGTGTAGGCAGGGGGGGTGTTGTTTGTGATTTTGTGGTGGAGGGTATATTAAAAAACTGAACGTCGGTAGCTGAAAATTTAGTATTAAGAACTATCGGTATAGTGACATTCGTTTTTTTAATTTTTCATTGTAGTGTGTGTTTGGTATATCTATCTCAAGATACTGAAAGTCAATCTTTCAGTATTTCGAGATTTGAAAAAATCGACCCCTTGTAACACATAACGCTAGCACAATCTAACATTACATGCATCCTTCTACCTGATTAGATAGGATCTGCATATACTGGCCTCTGTACCTGCCTTTATGTGCACCTACCAAGTAGATGTCCCTGTAGAAAGTCACCCCCATATGAAACAGTGATACAGGTAAGACATATGCCAGATATGTGAATCATGGAAACCGATTGGGTGGTAAACGGAAACATTATAGATAATACCATAGGTATTGCAAACCACCTTTCAGTTGATGGAATGAAAGCTATTCCCATTAATATGCCTAACACCAGTGGACCAGGTGATATCTTGAAGGTCATGTGTGTGCAAGCTATGGCTCTGAGGACCTCAAGAAAATGGACAATAGTGCAAAATGCCTTCTTAGTGGTGGTTCTGTCCTCTGCAACCTTGGTAATTATTTATACTCTTTAATAACAAAATGTCAACTAATTGGAGAAGGATACATGATGTTCATGCCTGTGAAATTCCTAGTGTGTGCTCCCTGTAGGTCACATAAAATTCTCTGAAGTTAGGACCATTAAAGCTGCACATACCTTAGTGTCTACGGTGATGGCCTATCCATGCATCCCTCTTGATTCTGCATATGGATGATAAAATTTAACAGGTCCCATAGGGTAACCCTGTCCCTATCCTTAATGAAGCAGTCCACAATCTGTTCATCAACAAAGCTGGCAGGCTAGGCACAGTTGGGTACTGTCTGCATTGTGTAAAGGGCCATTCTGTGCAATATCATTTGCACTGATTCTGAAAGTAGCCAGTAATATGCATTGCTTTGCTATAAATCACAGATGTTATGGCATTCTGTACATTAGCTAATCTTGGCATACAGAACAGATAAGTGCTGCAGTGCATTACACCCATTTTATATGACTGAATCATTTCACCATATTTGATAGTGTAATTTGCATAACCAGTTTTCCGCAACAATTTCTATTTCCATATCAGCATGTGATCATTTGCATACACTGTATATGGTGTTATTTGTACCCTAGAGTGATCATGATGCCTTTGCCTCTGAATTGCCCTATACCTCTGTATCACCACTTCCCATGCACTGTGCACTGTGTGTGAATACTGGCCCTACACATTATCACATTAGATGATATGGTATCTTCTACAAATCCTTTATCTGTGTAAATAAAATATTTTTGCTAATCACTGTACTTATTTTTCTTTAATTTACTATACTTCAGTTTCAAACATTATTGGTCAGCCTTTGATCTGTATTGTTTCCTTCTCTTGTCATGACCACTTACCACCCTTCCTACAGAATTATATCAAATTAATTTATTTACCCCACTTACACAGTGATAGAGTCCATGTCTGTAATCAACCCAAAGCAGTTCTAGTGCAAGAAATGTCTCCCTTGTGGAATAATGCCTAAATGGATTACCACTGTGTTCATTGTGAGTAGATCCTTGCCAAAGTCTATGGAGTGAGCAAGGCTGTTGTAAAGGAATAGTCAGCTTTAGGGATAATACATGTGTGAAAACCTCCTTGGTTCAAATTAACTGATCAGAGTTTTATGCTGCTTCACTGAGAAGCTATTTTAAGGCATTTCAATCAGTAACCCCACAGTTAGATGTTATAAGTAAGAGGGCGTGGGGGTCCTGCAACTGACAGGTGAAGTTTGGTCCATTGACTAATATAAAACAACTATAAAGAGTTTCATAGACGCACCAAAAGGCCATCCAGCTTACTCCATCCAATGTATAATACTTAATATAGATTTTAAATATTTTTAATGCAAATATCATTTCTGATATGAATTTTTTAGGTTTAGTAGTAATTTTTCTTGTGAATCTATAGACTTATTAGACATAACAATCACCAGAGATATGTTAGGTAGGTTTAAGATGGGTGTATACAAGAAGTCATGTAAGAAGAATTCCTATCTACATTAAAGCAGCATGCATCCCAGGCACATTCCTAGGAATATGCTTAGAGGGCAGATGTTTCAAATTATGCATCTTCATATAGAAGAAGACTCTTTTGATCAGTCTGTGAAGGAATTAAAGGATGAATTCCTGAAATGAGGTTACATAGCCAGAGAGATTGACTCCTGCATATCTAATGTGAAGTCTGAAAGAGCTAGTAAAGCTAGACCCTTTTCTCAGGTCAGTTAGACCCTGTGACTACAGCAACTAGAGAACATGCAGAAGGTAGATCAGTTAGGTGTGTTTTTACATGCTGTAATGATATTAATCTGGTTTGTGACATATGAGGAGAAACAGGGTATTCACTGGAGTTGTCCTGAATTTACTAATTTGATAGGTAATAAACCTGAGTTTTGTTTCAGGAATGATCTATCTCTTAAGAGGAAACTTTGTTACAGGAATGTTGTAAATGTAACCCATTCCCTATCTTCTGTATGTTGTGGTATGTTTCCCTGCTTGAACTGTAAGGCTTGCAGATTTATTTATTCTAAATATGTCTTTAGACATCCCAATCTACAACTTGAGATTGAATTCTACTTTTACGTAGACTGTAAGACTGCAAATGTGATATATTATGCCTTCTGTGAATGCTGCCATCACTTTTACATCGTCAAAACGAACTGTTGTTTGAAGGAAAGGATTGTAGAACATCTCAGAGACATCAGACATAACAAGACCAGCAATGCTCTCGCTACACATATCTCTGCCTTGAGACAACAACATACCTTTAAGTTTTTTTGTTTTAGAGGTAGTTCAGTTAGGTATTAGAGGCGGAAATTTGAGAAATAAAACTGAGGTTAGAGAACAAAGCTTTATTCTAGAGTTACAGTCTTATAGATTTTGTGGGTTAAATGAAATGTTTTTCCTTAAACCAGTTCTAATGGCACAATATTTAATTCATTAGTTTATTATTATTTTTAATTTTGTTTTATTTTTATTTATATATGAGGGTTATATTATTTTATGCTTTGTATACCTGTATATATATATATATATATATATATATATATATATATATATATATATATATATATATATATATATATATATATATATATATATATATATGTGTGTGTGTGTGTGTGTGTATGCACACATGCATGTGGTCTCATGATGATGATGATGTCATCAGTGTGTGACAAGCTGGTTGAGAGACTCAGCAGAGAGGGATGTTTGTAAGTTAGATACACAGGTAATTGATTTTAATTTCTTTAGAATATTGTGAAGATGATTATTACTTTATTGATGGGAGGGGTTTTATGGCTTTATATTGAAGTTTTTTGTAGTATTGTTACTTGGTCTGATGAATCATTGTTGTTTTTAATACAAAAGCCCTTACCTTCATTAAACTGTTGTCTGCTTATTACTACCCATTGATATTTGGTGTTTTATTCAACTTCTGCTGTGTGAATTGCTGTATTTCTTCTTTTATTACAAGTTTATTCTGGTTTGTGGATTCCAGCGACATTACCTGATGCTTTGATTTGCTTTTCTGTAAGTGTTGAAGTACAGCCTCCATGATTTGGAAACCAAGCAAATGTATTGGCTGATGACAAACATAGGTACATAGGTCCTTTTATGACAGTGAAACCGAGAATTTGTTCAACATGGCTATGGTTTGTGGCTTTAGCAAGGCCACAATGAGGTGAGAAATATCTTCCAGAGGAACTGATAGATTTTTGTAATAACAGAAGGTTTGGGCTTACTTTTAGGTAACAGCCCTAGTATGACTTTTAGAACAGGGTCTAATTAAAAAAAAAGACTTTTGGAAAAGGTAGTAAAAGCAGGTTTAACTGTAATGTGGCTTCTAAGGGCATGTTCAAATGATGTGCATCTGTCCAATGTAGCTAAATCACAGAAAGACTGAACTTTGTGGTTGGGAATTTTTCAAAACCAGTCTATTCAAATGGCAAATTCAACTGCAACACCAAAAGAGTCATCTATTTAGCACAATGTGTCACTGGACTTGTGTTTTATGCTGGTAAGACTAAAAATGCTTTAAAAGCCAACATAAATAAGTGATTAATAAAAGGGTAAGAAAAAAAAAAACAAAAAGAAAAAACAGTTGCAAAACACAAAAATGCCAAGCAGGAACAGAAGCATGAACCACTCATCTGATGAAGTTCTGAAGTGGTCAGGATGAAAGCGCTTATCATTTGTTTTAGTCTCTACAATAAACTCCAGTACTGGTTTTATTGAATTTGGCCTGAGTAGGTGCATTTATTTACTGTGGAGTGGTTCATCCTTCTTTTCCTGCTTGGCATTTTTTTTTGTTTTGATTAATAAAAGGGACAACAGTAATGCACTATATAAACATTCTGATGATTATCAACATTTTAAGAAATTTATTTTCTTTGTTTTGGAGAAAGTTCCATTGTTTAATGGGGGGTAATTGGGAGGTTTACATTGAAAAATAGGAGGTATATTGGCAAGCATTGTCAGATGCCACTAACCCTCCCCCAGGCATTAACAACAGGGTGCCCATCAATTGTGTTTTCTTTTTCAGAAAGATGCATATTTAATTCTTTGGTGTGATTGATATTTCATTGTATTTTAATATTAGTGATGTTTACAATTCTTTATTTATTCAATATTCTAATTTGTTAACTATTTTGCAAATGGAATTTATTTTTAATTTTTTCTATTTTAAACTGTTTTTTATGGTTTTATTAATTTATATATGTAGTTTAATAGTTCCACCACAAGACGGCACTGGACGTAATGATTATAAAAGGACAATTTATGAGAGAGATTTTTGTCTGAAGAAGTTTGCATTACTTGTAGTGGATGAAAGTGCTTATGAATTAAACTTATCTTGCACTTTCCCTGGAGTCTGTTTTTTTTTTTGTTATTTAAATGAACAGCATTTAAAAATTCTGTGGAATGTATAGTAGAAGAATCATGTTTAAAAGATGCACCAAAGAAAAAAATGAGTATTCAAACAACGTACATTCTATTTAGTTAAAACCAGAAAATTAGTTGCTTGCTGGAACTAAGTTAATGTGTAGCAAATGTGCACAGAAACCTTAACATATTCCTAAGTGAATAGAAGAAATCTGCAAGGGAATGGTAGCACTATCCTAAGTCTAACTTCAATATTATTCAAAGCTATAGTACTGATATCCTGTATAACTGTGCTGACTTGCTTACAGACTTGCAAAGTTGTCAGAAGAATATTATATCCAGATTACTTCTGGAAAGGTGCTACTAAATGACCTAAAAGACTTAAAGTGTATGTAAAATATATGCGGCATTAATAAACAATTGGGGCTTATATAATGTGTGAATTGGATGAACACTATTAAGAAAAAGGACAAAAGTTGCCTGTGTATTGATCCAAACATCTGGGTACTATTATTAAAGGGGAGCCTTCTTAGAGTTGAGAAAGTGGTCTCAACAATTTTAAATGTTAAACTATTTTTAGTATTAGTATGCAAATCAGAAGCTGTAACACATGAAGCCAGATGAAGATAAGTGGGTACATTCATTATGAGCTTCAAAAGGTACAGATTCTTGTTACTTTCAGTTAGTATTTCATCACTCTACTTATTCTAAAGAGTTGTTACAAAAGTAATTGAAAGCATGGAATGCACTGCAAATATGACTGATAATCTTTTAGTGTCAGAGCAGACAGAAAAATAACTTGTCAAAAGAGTAACACAGCTAATGAACAAACTAAGATAGTTTAATGTCAGATTAAATAAACTGTCAATGACATTTCTGAAATACAAGAGTCATATTCTGTTGTCAGAAGGACTGAGGATAGTTGCAGAAAAAGTCATAGCAAAGATGCAAGTACCAAAATCAAACGACAAACAGGTGTTAAGGGAGTTTTTGATGATGCATTTTCTTGCAATATTTGTAACTTTGTCTGATTTAACAGTGACTCAATAAAGCTATTGGAAAAGCCTCTGTTTGCCTACTGTCCCCAATTTGTGACCAGAAACTTAACCAGGCAGTGCCCTGTAGGAACTGGGAAACTGGTCTAGTATCATCAATGGTCTCATAATAACATGCCTAGTAACGAACTCTGAACCTATAAACCTGTATGAGCTGAGAATGGGAATATGATCAGAGGCTTTAAAATGCTCCAAAGACTAATAATAGATTCACTTATATTGACATACTGTGATGGAAATGAGCAAGCTATATTGCTTGCAAGTGAATACAAGTCAGAGTGATCTTACAAGAGAGAAGCCCTATTAACTATGGGTCAGGAATATTTACGGATGAACTAAATTATATGTAAAAATTGAAAAGGAGAAGCACATGTACAGACAGACCAATAAACTCTTGCAAAGCATATTCAAAACCTCTTCATACAAGGCATGTTTCAGATTACAGCTGTCTTCAAAATGTTAACCTTAAAGTAAAATGCATACCAGACAAAGAACGATGACAGAGATAAGTTGAGTATAGCCTACTTACCAGCACAAAACAAACAGTTTCTAAAACAAGAACTAGACATTTTACAGGTAACATTGCTTTTATACAAGAAAAAGTAAAGGAGTTTCAGAGATGTACTAACAATGACTTAGAAATCTAGTTACTAAAAGAAGTTATAATGAGAGGTCGGGCAGAGCAGAAATCATCAGTCAGGAAAGAAATCCAGTCCTTCTTCTCATTCAAGGTGCAAATGAATAAGTTACATCCAAAGCTTAACTATTAAAGCTGACACAGAACTGGACACAGAGTACCTTATCTAGTGACCTGGCAGCCCCCTCAACTCTTAAGTTTAGGAACAAAAAAAAAAGTTTAAAAATGTCCTCTGAGTAATATATATATATATATATATATATATATATATATATATATATATGTATATCTATATATATATATATATAAATATATATATATATATATATATATATATATATATATATAGATAGATATATAGATATATATATATATATATATATATATATATAGATATATATAGATATATATATATATATATATAGATATATAGATATATATATATATATATATATATATATATATATATATATATATATATATATATATATAAATACTGAAACTGTAGAAACTACTTGCTACAGATCTAACAAAGCAGACTGCTACAGTTAGAATACCACATATGAAGCACTGTAATTCTCCAACCATGACAGGAAAATACAATACTGATACTCATATCTGAATTCTAGTACTGCAATAACACAATATTAGTAACTGCTCATTGTGCCCCTTATCACCTTGCACCCAAGGCAGCCACCCACTTTATCCTACCCTAACTATGCATCTGAGCTGACAGGATGATACAACTCAACCATCTACAGAAGCAGAGATGTCACATTTGGAAATACTGAAATTAAATGAAAGAACTCAAGACATGATATATTGGCCTGCACAGTACAAGAGAATATTAGTGTGTGATAATGATATTTTTTTATTTCTTAGAAGAAAAGTGAGCAACCCACATAACCCTCTCTTTTTCATACTACTGCAAAATGGTCTTGCTTGTGGGGATTGAAGGAGTAGTTAGATCTCCCATACAAATTACAACTGAACGTATGTAACCAGACACTATATGGATAATGCAGCAATGATAACTTCCAGAAAAAATCAACTTCATTATGCTGCAGTTGACTGACAAGAGCCATTTTTTGTAGTAGTACAGACGTACTTTACCAGATAACCATTGATACCCAATCAGAAAGCACCACTTCAGAAAAAAATAAAAATATATAGTCAAACCTAACTCTTTTATATTTTCTTCAGCAACCAGTCACTAACACAACCACTGACCAGACAACTTCACTGTAACCATGACAGGGTCAGGCTTGAATCAAAATATTTAAAATTTGGCCCTATTTTTGGATCCCTCCCCAGTTAGGCTTTGTACAGATTTCTTGTGCTAAAAGGTTGAGAGGTATGACACACAAGTAAGCACACAGATACACATGTGCATTTACATACATAAACATACATACAGACACAAACATATATGCACATACCACTACACACACTCAGACACACACACACACACACACACACACACACACACACACACACACACACACACACACACACACACACACACACACACACACACACACACACAAGCAGTTTATATGATAAAACAAGCTAAGCAAATCAAAATACAACACATGACTGTTGTAACTGCTTAGTTTGATTTAATTTTGGTGAAGATGACGGATCTATTATTGCCAAGGTTAGCTATAGCTCCATTCTTTTGTGCACTTAGAAACATTAGCTGACAAGAGTTTATTTGGTAGTAATAATAAAGGTTTGCTATAGATAGTCATGATCATATGTAAGAACCCATTTGGGTTGTTGTCAAGTTCCTTAGAACTTGCAAAAGCATGCAAAATGGTTACAGTATACATCAATGAGCTCCAGTTTTGCTGAAAACAATTTCACCAAAATTAAAAAGATAAGAAAAGAAAAATGAGAGTCTAAACAGCTGATATAAGTGAGAGGGACCCCCATACTCATGCAAAAGTACATCCCTTCTGAACCCCCTTACTTAATTTAACCTAATGTCAGTTTGCACAACCTTAACAGTTTGAATGGTCTTTCATGGAACCATAACTCACTGAATCAAGAGATAATAAAGTAAAATTAATTTAGAAAAACTGATCTCTGTCCCAAATCATTAATTGCCACAAATTCATCAAATAGAAAGCAATACAGGAAAAAAATAACTACACTAGAAATAGACGTAAAAAATAACTGGAACTATTTTCAAAAATTAAGCTGATTGGCAAGTGTTTTTATATGATTTTAGAACAATCAATATAATAAACAACATTCAAAGAAAATTATTGATAACAATAACTTCCACACTCTGAGCATCCGGGCATGCTTCATTTAGGAAGACTGAGTAAATGCCATGGATGCTATAATTGAAGCTATATTTAATAGAAACTCCAGGCATTGCTCAGTGATCATCCTCAGTGCTGAAGACAACTAAGTAACTAATCTGATTAGCCCATTGAAGCCTTCCCTGAAATCTGACCTAGGAAAGCATATCTATTGTGTCCCTGATTTTTCAGAATGGGTGTGCATATAAATAGTTCTTGCTCATGGATAAATACTCGTAAAGATGTTAATGGTTTTAGCCAGAAGTTAGGTACTACATCTGGGCCTGGGGTTTTCCAATTCAGAGCTTTTTTAACTTTGTTTCAATCTCTCTAGTTGTTACTTCATCCCATTTCATATCCTGTACATTTGAACTTCTTATTCTTTCTTTTAATTATTTTATCCATTCAGCATCTTTGTTATGTTCCACAGGATTTTCACATGTATATTTTCTTGTTTTTTTTTTTTTTTTTGGTGGTGTTTCAATTCCTTTGGCCTTGTTTCCCAATACTTTATCAAACATTTTTGGTTTGTCAATAAATTGCTTATTTTGTACTTTTCCTTTATATTTATTTGCATATCTTCTAAGTTTTTTTGCTTGTGCTGATATTTTTAGTTTATTATTTGTGATAGTGCACAATAAATTCTGATCTATTCTGATACTGTGCATTGCTTTTATCACATCTTTCTGAGTATTTTTCTTGATTGTTCCCTCTTGTATACTCTTCTACCAGTGAAACTTATTGTTATAGTTTTCTCTAGTTGATATTTCCATGATATCATTTGATTTCTCCCCTTCCTTTCCCTTAAAGCTCTCTGTTTTTGTAGTAAGACTTTATCAGTTATTATTTTAGCTACACAATAATATATCCTATTTACTTCTATCACATGAATTTCTGTGAGCAGTCCTGATTGCTGTGCTCATTTGTTTTATCAAATTTCTAGCTTTTTGGATTTTATTGACTTTCTGTAGTCTGTTTCTTTCATTGATCTTAATATGTCTATCTCTATTACATCAAGCAAAACTGAGGGCACATTCTTTGTTCTTCATTTCCTACAGGCATTCTACAGAAAGTTCCAGAACATCTTCCTGTGCCACATTTTCTTCAGTTTCATCCTGTGTCATCCATTCTTCTTTCATATAAGAACTCACTGGTCTGTCACTCCATAACAGTGAGTGTGTGTCAGAGTCGTCACAGTTTCCTGTTCTTTCCCTTGCTTTGCAACTCCAACTGAACTTTTGTACTGGTTTCCTATGGAAGGCTCAAAAATATCTTCATATGACAACTTTTCAGATGTTTCCTGCTCCATTGGTTTCGCCTTAATTTACTGTGGTGTTATCAGAGTTAGATTTTCTACACTAAATCCTTCACTTTGCAGGTAATCTATAACCTCTGTTTCTGTTTCTTTAACTTCTCCATTGCTAATCTTCCTTTCTAATTTTCCTCTTTGTTTTCTTATTTTTTGTATTGTAAAGTTTTTCATATCCAGATGCCTTTGCCTGTATTTGTCTTCAAATATCTAGGGTGCATCTCGTTTTATATTGATTAGTTTTGCTTTCTCCATTGCATAAATAATGCACCATATTAAATCTCTTTTTGTTTCCCTTGTCCATATTTCTTCTTCAGATGTTTCCTGCTCCTCCAGTTTCTCCTTATCTGGGGGACTCATTGCTCCATCATGCTGTGATATAACCTGTGTTAGACTTTCTGCACTAAATCCTTCACTTTGCAGGTATTCCATAACTTCATCTTCTATTTTTTAACTTCTACTTTACTAATCTTCTGTTCTACATTCCCTCTTTGTGATCTTATTGTTTGTATTGTGACATTTTCCATATCTGGATGCCTTTCCCTGTATTTCTCTTTGAATATTTTTGGAGCTGCTTTTTTTGTATTGATTAATTTGGTTTTCTCCTTTGCATAAATATTGCACCATATCAGATCTCTCTTTCTTTCCTATGTCCATATTTCTTTTTTATACCTTTCAAAAATCTTTAGATTTTGTTTTTTATATTTCCTACTTCCTCAGTCACTTATTTTTCCCAACGGCTCAAGGCTTCTTGGCCTATATTATGTTTTTTGTTGTATTAATGAACACAAAGTTTTATTCGAAGCTTCTGACAGTTTTTCTTATGCAAGTATTTTTCTTTCTCTCTAATCTTTTTGTAAATCTTCTGTCTGGAAATTCTGGGATTAATATATAATAGTAACAATACATAATGTCTTTCTTATTCTCTGTAGTCCACTCTATAGTCTTTATGGCTCTTTTTTGGCCTATCGTGATTTTTGTAGACTACTACTTCTTTCTACAACAGGGGGGGCCATCCTCACCCTGGGCCTGGTCTAGCCCCATTGTAGGAATGTTGCCATGTCTTGAAGATTTTACACTGTCATTTTTTTTCAGTCCTGGCACCAGTGCACCTACCAGGATTGGGCACTTTTTTATCCTGTGTCTTGTGCAGCCAACTATCTTTTTTATTTTTAACCTACTTCTGTCCATGATACATGCTATGCAAATTATAGTCATGTACAGACATTTCAGTGTCATCTTGGTGAGGTTTTGTGAAAAACAGGATCTGCCTTGTGAAGATACTCACCAAGACCTGAGGATGAATTCATTTCCAGCAATACTACTCTCTTTGCTTGCTGATTTATCATCTGTCCATTTGGACCCATAGGTAGGGGTAATGTCATGCTAATTGAGATTCAGTAACATTAAAACAGGATGCAACACTGTTATAAGGTGAAAGCAAAAACTGGTGGAGCACTCCAGAATATATTGCCATCCCTAAGGTAAGACATTATGTTTTGCAGTATGACTAACAAATCAAAACACAGTACTTGCATTACATGGCATGCCACAATGAGTTACACTGGCCAGACAGGAGTCTGTGAATGGCACTGCAGGACCTTTCAAATAAAGAAACTCTTGATCGGTAGTGGTCAGCTAGAAAAGTGTTATGTAAAGTATGAAGTACATATGCTCATCTGCCTTGATAACACATGGATTTCAAGGGAAATTCAATCCTTTTAGAATCAAAAATATAAATATACTTGGGAGCTTGGCATCAAGAACATTTCAAATGCACATGCATGATAAAATACGTGTGTCAAAAGCTGTTGAATCAAAGATTCTGAAATAGTTTCTAAAGGTAATGTAATGATATGATGTGTGGGAAAACAACTGGTTCCCACAGGCAGCACAGGATGAAATACCGGAATGGATTTCTTCTGTAACATTCCCTATTAACAGCATTCTTAACTCATCTGAACTGCATTAATGTGATCATTTAAGTACCAGCAGGTTCAAAGGTAACATACCTCAGTCAGAAAGGTTACTTTTCAAGAAACAGCCAGATTGTGTTTTGCACTGGAGAACATCAGTCAATGATATCTGCAAATGAAATCAGCAATGTGTATGACATATCATCATCATCATCATTCTGAATGTTAGTCTAAAAATCAGTCAGTGATATCTGCACATAAAATCAGCAATATGTACGACATATCATCAGCATAGTCATTCTGAATGTTGGTCCAGAGGAGATCAGTTAGTGATATCTGCATATAAAGTCAGCAATATGTGTGACATATCATCAGCATAGTCATTCTGAATGTTAGTCCAGAGGAGATCAGTTAGTGATATCTGCATATGGAATCAGCAATGTGTGCAACATATCCTCAGCATTGTTATCATTCTGAGTGTTACTCCAGAGGATTAAGGTTATGAAACAGTAATGAGATGCTTCCTGTAGCACAACATTTGAATCGCTGTTTCTCCATTTGCATACTATGTGACTCTAGTATGTCACTCAATAAGACAGTGCTCTAGGACAATTGGGAAACTGGGCCAGGTTCCTCACTGGTGTCCTTGACTGCATGCATATCACCTACATTTTTCCCATTTTTACATGGTGTTGAGATGTCATGACAAGTCTTCCCACTTCTTTAGATTCAGAGATAATCTTCTACCCTCTTCAACAATCATAACTTACTGTTGCAGTTTATTTCTTGTAATGCAGGAATCT
>NC_056744.1:762191920-762481920 GCF_019279795.1 Protopterus annectens
TGTTTGATACATTATAAATTATATACAAGTGCATCATCAACATTATCAGTGCCCTTTTTCACAATTTCTACAAGGAGTCATGGTGTTGTGTCAGTTCAACCACTTTTCTCTCTTCAGTGCCACTATCCTACCTTCTTTGACCACCATGCCTAACTACCACAGGTCTTCTCACATGCAGTCCATCCATCTCTTTGCCAGAAAGTCTTATTTCCTCTCGCCTTATTCCTGTCTTTCCCAAATCATCTTCACCAAATAATCTTTTACTTTCCTGCATGTGCTCACACCACTACAATCTTTTCTCTCTGACTTGCTCTGCAATTGGAGCTATTTTAATTTCTGATCTGATATCATCATTTCTTCATCTGTGCCACAGGATGTGTCCTAATCTGAAGCGTAGCCAGGGTGGGGCAAGAGGGGAAATTGCCCCAGGCGTGTTAGGGTGCACAGTCAGCAATTAAGGTCTCTTTTTAATGCAATACTGGCTTTTAAAGACTGTTATTGCATTTGTGGTCAAACCTGAGAGATGTAGGATTCTGTGTTTGGTTTAAACTGTAGCAACTGTTTGCTACAGTTTAAAAGATTTTTTTTTTAACTAAAACTTGAGTGCCATATTTCTCTGTGCAGACAGGCAGGATATAAAATGTAGCAACGGTCTGATGCATTTATAGCAAGCAGTTTGTTATAATTTAAAAGAAGAAAATCATTTTTTTTTCATAAAAAAATGCAGGTGGTTCAGGGGCAGAGCACAGAAATGGGACCTTACTCAGGCAGGAAGGAAGATGGCTGTGTCAGTAGATGAGAAGGCCATTTTTTTTTTTTAGTTCCCTCTTCAGTGGAAGACCTGGGTGTGTGGATCTAACTGTAATAATCGGTTTATTACACTAAAGTGCGTCAGTGGGGGAACTGGGAGGGGTGTGGATCTAAGTCTATTGCTACAATTTTGTAATCAGCTAGTTACAGTGAAGTGTTTTCTCTCTCTCTCTCTTTTCACTTGAAGAGCTGATGGGGTAGGTCATTGGTTTCTGATACCAGCACAGGATCCTGGTGGAGCCAACTATACTTCTGATTCTACCACTCATCTCTGACACTTCATTTCCATCACCCGTAGCTTCCTTAACTGCTCTATTTTTATGGTCCAGGTTTCTGTACTATATAGAAGAACTGATCATCCCACATCTGGTACACAAGATTTGTACAGCTTACATTTTAGCTTATTTGGCATTCTTCTGTCACACAGTACCCTGATACTCTGTGCTAGTTTTGGCTACAACCCCTCTGTTTCTAGCTTGACCTCCTCACTCAGGCTTACCTTCTCTTCAACCATCTCTCAGATAGTTCAATCTGTTCGTTTGTTCTACTATTTTCTCTTTTATCTCAGTGTTCATCTTCTTTTCTACCATGACAGCTGTTTTATCTGTACTCAGTTTCATCTCATGTTCCTTCGGTGTTGCACTCCACTCTCTTACCATTTGCTGAAGTTTCCATTCAGAATCTACTTGTAATGTCACATCATCTGCACAAAGCAGCTTTGCTGATCTGTTCCCCTAACCTTTTGCTAATATAGTCCATCACCCATATGAACCCGCTATGGAATCAGAGCTGAATCTTGATGCAAGCCCACTCCCACTGGGAAGCATTCTGTAAGTCTGAACACTGTTCATACTTATGTTATTGGGTCTTTGTACATAGCCTGAAGCAATTCCACCAATGTTTGTGAGACTTTGAACCATCTCAAGACTGCACAAATAATCTTTCTTGGGACCTTGTCATATGCTTTCTCCAAGTCTAGAAATGTCCAGTTGGACCATCTCTTCACCTATAACTTCTTCGTCACTATGTGTCTGACTGCAAACATTGGGTATTGCTGTTACTTTCTGATCTGAATCTGAACCGCTCATCTCCCATATTACATTCTACTGCTCTATGTATCTGCTTATTAATCATCCTCTCCAGCACTTTCATGCAATGTGACAGGAAATTACACACTGGCACTAAAACACTTACTCTCCAGTCATTCGGGATATGTCTTTCTCTCCTTACTGCTATGAGTACCCTCAGGTAGCATTTCTCCCTTAACTCTTCGCAACATCTTGATCATATCTGCTGTGAAACTTATCTGAGCTTGATGCTTTCCCAGACTATATTTTCTTTAGTGCTATTTTTACTTCTTGGACTCCTCATCTTCTTTCATCATAGGCTTTGTTTGGGCAGTACAGCTTCTGTGAGATTTTCTTCCATCAGATGCTGCTGGTCAAGTCCTTTTTCCATCAGACTTCGATGTCCTATAAGCAGGCTTTTGCTGGAAACTATTACGAATGGTATCTGGTAACTATCTTCATTCATTTTGACTTGCAACCTAATATAGTTTCTTTGTGCCATCTGCTGAGTTACTTTCCAGAAGCTGGTATTGTGCCTTGGATGCCTTGTTCTTTGCTATTGTGGCTGCTCTTTTTGTTAGCCATCCATTATTTCTTCTTAGCTTGGTCCATCTTTTCTATCTCCCATTTTTTTCTTGCACTCCTTCTTTCCCTTGATAATTTTCTGGATTTCTGCATTCCACCACATACTTTCCCTACATACCTTCCACTCTTGGCTCAGATAAATATCTGTTCTGCAGCCTTCACACATGCTGATTTGAGACTTCAACATTCTTCTTCAAATCCAGCTATTTGCTCTTCTTTCTAAGGTGCTAGAGCACTGAGTATTTCCTTGAAATGTTGTGCTTTCACACCAGTCAACTTCCAGGTTTTTCAGGCAAGTTTCTATTAACCTTACAACCTTTGCT
Source organism: Protopterus annectens (assembly GCF_019279795.1). Lineage (NCBI taxonomy): Eukaryota > Metazoa > Chordata > Ceratodontiformes > Protopteridae > Protopterus > Protopterus annectens. The sequence goes on from NC_056744.1 coordinate 762,194,706, forward strand.
GACCATTGCTTGTAGCTGATTGTGGCCACTAGTGGTTTATAATGTGGGCCAATTGTTTCATTAGGCATAACTTTGCAGTCTTTGACTCTACCTCAATGCCCTTTCCTTACTAGGAGGAAGTCTACCTGAGTTGCATATTGGCCACACTTATATGTGATTTTTGCATCTCTCTCTTTTCATGAACCATTTGTTAGACACCATCAAGCCATTTGCCGGACAAAAGTCTATAATGGTATCTCCATCATTTTCTGTTGCCCTGTACATCTGGTCCCAGGAAGCCTCATATCCTGTTCTGTCAGTCCAGATATGAGCATTCAGGTCCTCCATTATCAACAGCACTTACATTTTCTTGCTTTATTTAGTAGGTCATGCAACTGCTGAATGACTACATTCATTTCCCCACCATCACACCCCTCCTGTGGGACATAGATGAGATTATGAATACTGCCCTGTCATTATCCTGGAGTCTGACTGCCATGAGTCTATCCCTAATTCCAGTGACATCCCTCACTGTCTCTCCCTCACTACAGTTTCCACATTTCTAGTCTGTCCTACCAAATTGTCATAGACTTTGGATCTCTAGAAAATGACTTGGCTGCATTGTCCTTCCACCTTGTCTCCTGGATATACAGGACATCCAGTTTCCACCTTAGCATCATGTCATCTACTTCCAAGATGCATCCTGTTAGTGAAGCTATACTCAGTGTAGTAATATTTTGTTCCTGCTTGGCAAGCTGATTGATTTTACACTCTCTTTCACTAAACAGATTTATCACAGGTAACCCAGGCTATGCAACTGAACACTGGACACCATCCAGCTAGTAGTTTATTGACCCAGAGCTGGGCTTTATGGCAGACACAGGCACCATAGCCAATAGCTGATAGTATCACCAAGACCCCTCCCATCATTTGCAAAGGTCCCCACTGTAACTCAGGTTTTCATTCCATGCCCATTTTGACAGCATCAGTCAACTTGACCGAATCATCCAGGACCAATTTTTACACCATCCTGTGGCTAATCCTGAAATGGCATTCAAGTTGTGATCCATGTTTTCTTTTCTAGAGGATAAAGCACTCCACAATTAATGCTGTTGGTATTCACAACTCTTCCCCCAACAGGCACCACCAAGAGTTTTTGTGGCAAATGACTCCAATCAATTTATTTTGGGGTCAGTCTGAATTGAAAATGCCCAGCATGTTTTCAGAGGTGGGAGGAACCCTACAGAGATACAGGGGGAACATGCAAACTCCACACAGGCATTAGCTGGAGGTCCAAGTAGAACCCTGTATCTTGTGCTTGGGAGGTGAAGACCTTAACCATTATGCCAATCACCACCCCTATATAGGTATATATGGAATATAAAAAGTTAGAATATGAAGTTGTTAAACCGGACATTATATATGGGAGAGATGGTGACAGAGGTAGTAGGGTATATGAGGGGCTAAGATATGTTAGGCAATGGGTCCAAATAAGAACTTTTTCCATTCTACTTCATTCTTGAGATGGGCTTTGAGCTGGTCACAAAAAGAGGAGTAAGAGGCAATACCTTTGGGGTGGTAGGGTAGGGCTTCCCATAATGGCAATGTGTTAATATATATATATATATATATATATATATATATATATATATATATCTATATATGTATATGGGTTCCATACACTAGATCGAATTATCACTAATTCGAAATAGTGCATGGAATGCTCACTGCAGAGAAAGTCCAGTTAATCGAAAGTGCACTTACGTGAAGTTCAGTACAATGAACGGGTGTTGTACTGAACTTCCGTGCAGTACTCATGGACCTTAGAATTAGGGCACAGGTCATAGTAAGGGGATAGCTCATAGGGCTATCCCCTTACCATGACCCGTGCCCTAACCCTAAGGTCCATGACGACTGCAGTGCAGTGAAGGACATAACAATGTCCTCCACTATAGTGCGATAGTCACAAACCTTAGGGTTAGGGCATGGGTTAGGGTAAGGGGATAGCTTTACTAACTATCCCGTTACTCTAACCCATGCCCTAACCCTAAGGTCCGTGGCTATCACACCATAGTGGAGGACATAGCTTGTTTTTTATTTCCTTCACTGTGCTGCGATGTTTTTGGTGAAGTGCACTTACGCAAAAGTTCACTTTCGTTAAAGTGAACTTTCGCAGAACTGAGGCTTCCTATTACAAGTTCAGAGTAGTGAACTTTCATTCTTGTAATAGGAATCCATATACATATATGTGTGTGTATATATATATATGCGTGTGTGTATATATGTGTGTGTGTGTGTGTGTGTGTGTGTGTGTGTGTGTGTGTGTGTGTGTGTGTGTGTGTGTGTGTGTGTGTGTATCTACATCTCTCAAATGTCTTCCACAAGTGATACCAGTTTCACTTTACCACCACAGCTAATGACCCCAATCCACCACCTAATTATAGCTAAAGGGCATCCGTGTAGCACATTCTCAAACCAGGCTGTCAGTAGAGCTAGTCTTTCAACTGCTGAGTTCAAGTGGCCCTTTCTATAAGCTAATAGAGTCATACCTTATAAGTCTTTGTGCAGGAGGTGTTTAAGAAGGCTCCATAACTGTCTATGCCATGCTCCATAAAGATATAACACAGAAATATGCATATCAAACAGGTTAGTCATGAGGTCATCCAGGCCTATCACAACCCGAAGAACATTATCATGGTAGTAAGATGGGGAACAATAGTCAAGAAAAAAACAACATTAGCTCATCAAACATCAGTAGCACAAATGACCCAGTAGAAATAAGCATAGATTAATGAGGAGTGCCTGTTGCGCAGTTAGCTAACATGGCCAGGTACATATGCATGAGACACAGTGGTCAAACTGATGCTCAGAAATGAAGTTGCAAATTCTTTGACCCACAGTAAATTATGCTGACCAGCACATGGTCTGTGTATAATGTTCATCAGATACACCCACAAACAAACACTTCCGTGATAGATAAAATCAAACCGAATCTGAGCCAAAATGATGACAATGACTTTAATAAAAGATAAATCCACATCAAATAGTAAGCACTTTCATCCGCACTGGACTTCTTCAGACTGCATAGTATAATAACAGAAATTGCAAACATTAAATACCCCCATGGTGCTGCGGTAGCATTGTCGCCTCACAGTAAGACGCTGTCCGGTTCGATTCTCAGCTAGAGCGTCATCTGCATGGAGACATACGTGAATGGGCATACCTTCGTTGAAGGTTGTGCATCAGGGCTGGTAACTCGGCATGTAAAAATCAACTACCAATCATTGGCGGACCGGAGTTCTGCTGTGGCGACCCCTAACCGGGAAAAGCCAAAAGACACAAACAAACAAACATAAACACATGACTTATGATGTCAGTGATGCAACTTTTTCCTTTTTTTAAGCACAAAAGACTTCAGAACTTCATTGCAGGTTACAAATAGTGTAGACTCTTATTCCATAAAAAATATTGTAAATAATAATTGGAAATTTTTAAAATGTAGTCCCAATATTGGTAAAATTGTGGGGGAAGCTCCTATTTTTCTGCAGAAAAGAGGAAGGAGTCTTAAGAATTTATTTCAGAGTAAGTTAAGTAATACACATGAAAAATGTGTGAATCCAGGAATGTTTAAATGTTTAAGTTGCAATTTATGTAACTATTTATGAACAGATGTTAAAGACATAAAAGTAGGAAGTTTTGGGGTCCATTTGAATGGAAGGTACGCATGTAAATCTAAGTTCATTGCATATTTAGTTATTTGCCTATCCTGCAATTCTTTTTATATGGGGCACACTACAAGGGAGCCCAGCAAAAGGATGTACGAGCATAAATATGCTGTAAGTGTGGAGAATGAAAAGAATGCATTGGGTAGGTGTTATAAAGAAAACACATGTAGTGTTAATTTTAAGTTTTGTGTTTTAGATGAAGTTTTGAATGTCGAAAATAAATGTGATGCAGAAGAAGAGTTGAGTTGGAAAGAATATGAGTGGCAAGTGAGACTGAATGCTTGCCATCCACCGGGGTTAAATGATAGAAAGGAATTTACTGCTTTCCTAAAAAGGAAAAAGTTGCATCACTGACATCATAAGTCATGTGTTTATGTAAAGGGGTATTTTTAATGTCTGAAATTTCTGTTATCACATTATGCAGTCTGAAGAAGTCCAGTGCGGATGAAAGCACTTACTGTTTGATGTGGATTTATCTTTTATTAAAGTCATTGTCATCATTTTGGTTCTGATTCAGTTTGATTCTATTGATATATTGATTTTTTTGTTTTTCCCTTATCAGTGGCTTTTGTTTTGACTTCTGTGATAGAATCAGGTGACACTGGCATCATCATCTGCACAACTGACAGTGGCACACATAAACCAAGGGACCATATACAGTTTGGAGGGCAGGATGGCAGTGGAAGACATGACATGTACAACTTCAGTGTCTTTAAGGGGTGTGGCCATGATGTGCAGGAGGTCAAGTTCCATAAGACAATGTTGCACTACCATCTGTAAATTCTCCTTCTTTGGATAAACCATGTTGATGGGCACAACTGCCCGGTGCACTGTGCCATGATGTAATGGTCCGGTGTGTGTTAGTGGTGGAACCATGTGAGGATGTGATGAAGAGGGAGGTGGCAGTCTGCATTCTCACATCACAGGGCTGGAAAGTACATGTACCACAAGGTTCAAATTCCCTCCATGTGGCAGCCAGCAACTCTGTACTGGACCATGAGGTGGCACATCATGGCAATGAACATGTCCTTCAATTACATATCTGAACTATGTAATCTGGCTGCAGTCAGATGACACATGCAACAGTAGCTAGACTGTGTAATCCTCATCCACAGTAGCTCATAATGGTGTATTTTGGCACCATAAATCCTCAAGAAAGTAATACTATCCTGACGGTGAACAATCTACAATGCTGACATCATCATATGATAGACTCCCATGAGCCCCTGCACACAGGATAGCCCAATAAACTCCTGCACTGCTGGAGGCTATACCACAGTCCCACATTCACCAACACTGTTCACACCCGAGTACCTGTAACAGACTTTGTATCTGTGTAATCCAAATCCCTTAGGTGTTTCATAATCCTTCATCCTACAGGATGTTTCCAACCTACTCTCTGATAAAGTATAGTATACATGGCATGGGCTGCTAGAGTTTGCTTTCTTGCTCTGCTTTATCATTTTCCCTTTTATGTGTCATGCTCTGTTGGGATGTTGTTTCACGTTTACATGCTCACTCTTACTTGCCATTGGACTGGGGCAACCCAACTGGTAATGCCCCTATGCTGTATTACTTAATCAGAAGTAAATCCAACCCTGTATATTTTTAGAGGGTTCTTTGCTTTTACAAATTAGTTTTCCAGCAAAGACTCCACACACATTTTATCTTCAGTTAAAAACAAGAATCATACAGCAGACAACTGGCATTTGCAGTACCTTAATGGAAATCAAAGGCTAATATCCATTGATAACAGTTTGGTCCTGAAGGTCAGCAATGTAATCAAGGCATCTTTAAAGCACACAAATACCCATGAACATGTTAACAATGTGCCAACCAGTTCACTACTGACTCCTGTAAGTCAAGTAAGGAAATATGTTTTTGCACACAGATGTTCATCATTCTCACTGCTGCAATAGTCTATGGATTGTATCCTGCTAAGGATACAGCACCCAGTCATCTTCCCAAAGCTCTAACCCCCTCTGACACAGCCACTCTAGCTCCCTATTGGCTAATTCCTTTTACAGGGAAGTATAAAAGCAACCTTGTCTGTGGAACATGACCTGCTGCACATCATGGCCAAACCCCTTAAAGACACTGAAAAGTCATCAATACTTTCTTTCCATCTCATGCAGATGCATTTCTGTGACATCTCTTCTGCAACAGCTGACCAGGGCTTCCTGTCAGACAGATAATACCCCTTATAGGGACCTCTTCCACACATGTATGAATTATACAGTATTTTTGTGTTAACAGCAATATGTCACTTTAAGAATACTGTCTTTTAAAACTCCTTAATGTTATTGTTTGTCTAGGAATTGCTTTCTAGGAATTGCTTTTTAGGATTCGTTGCCATTTAGTGTCTTAGGGCCATATTTATGTGAATTTCTTGTTTTTAAAGTGTTTTAGTCAGAAAATATTTTAAACACCTTTATTACATTATCATTTAAGCCTTAGGCAAACATACCTTAACAAAAAAGAAAACAAGCCATTTTAACATTTTTGCATTTAAATACAATGTACATCACATATATTTTCTTTGCTGCTATCATCAGTTGTTGTGTCTTTCGGCTTATCCCGGTTAGGGGTCACCACAGCGGAACTCCGGTCCGCTAATGTTTGGTAGTGGATTTTTACATGCCGAGTTACCAGCCCTGATGCACAACCTTCAATGAAGGCATGCCCATTCACGCATGCCTCCACACAGAAGACGCTCTAGCTGAGAATCGAACGGGACATCGAACGGGACAACTTCTTGCTGTGAGGCGACAACTCTACTGCAGCACCACTAGCTATCATCAGTACATTACAAAAAAATTGCTGAATTCCTGCCTTCCCTTAAACCTCACTCATCCTGCCCCTGAACTTTATCCTGCATGTATTGTTCCCACAGTTTCCACTTACTTCTATGTAATTTGTTCCTTCCCTTTTCTAAAGATCCATCTTCCAGTTCTTTTATCTCTTTTATAATATTAAGTTCCTCCAATAGCCTTTGAGTTCCATTTTTCTAGCACTTGCTTTTTTGGTAGTCAACAGAATTAAACTTAATAAGGCCTTACTATGTCTAGGCAATTCAGATCCTGTATCCCAGCTCAAAAGAATCGTTTCCTTACTTATAGACATTTGATCACCCAATATTTTTGATAGAATATTCTGTAGGAAATTTTATAAATCTGCCAACTCATTATACTCCCAAAACATATGTTTCCAGTTACTTCTTTCTTCTTCATCACACCTCCAACATTTGCTGTTTACTCGAGGAAAACTTCTTTGAAGTTTGTTTGGGTTATAAAAATCCCTATGCAAACACTTCCAAGCAAAGATCCTAAACCTTCTGGACTTGTTTGCTTACTTAGGGGCCCTACGTATGTCTTCCCATTATTTTTCTTGTAAATTGCTTTTCCAGTCTCTCTTCCCATTATTTTGTAACTTTCTCTGATTGATTCTTATAATTATCATGCACTATTTTATAACGTAATTATTATCCCCTTTTTAACAGCTTCTTCTGATCTAGATTCAACTAAAAACTCTACCATAGGTTCATAGGTTCATAGGCAATAACTAGGCTATCTGCCCGAGGACATTTATTTGCCTAGCCAGAGTGTGTCGGCTTTCGCCGCCCCATTGATTAATTAACTGATCCTCTGTCAAGCAGAGCCAATGAAGTGATCCCAGGGATGTATTTTCTGTTACCCATCCACTCGTCAAGGTTTCTCTTGAAGAGTGTTAGTGAGGGGCTCTTCCTGATGTAATTTGGAATTTTGTTCCAAAGCATGGGGCAGATTAGGTCATTCACTTAAAATCCCCTTTCTCTTTGCCTGTACTCTGATATCAAGCCTGGTAGGGAAGGCAGTCTCTAGCCTGCAATCCAGATGTCCTCTTGGCCTCATCCTACTCTAGAACCATACCTGCTTGAATTATTTGCTCCTGATATGTTGGTTTCTTTGTGGGATTAAATGTGAATGTTTCTGCTTATACTTTATGTTATTATTCAGGGCAGCTGATTTATTTAATTCTGTCTGTCTTCTGACATGGAATTCTTGTGTGCTGCTTGTGTTACTTTGTTGTGGGGTAAACTTGAACTAGAAAGGTGATGTGCTGTTTATGCTTGCTAGAAGCTTACCTTCTGACAGCATCCTTCCAGCATACCCTACTGGCAAACAAGATTCTTACCTGGTTACAGCAGGGATACTTACTCTTGTCTTGCTGGTCCTTCTCCTGAAACATCTAAAAAGAAAAAAAACAATTAAAACATGAGTCTGTACCTCCCAAGTGGGCAGTTATTATGCCTCACCTGATGGTGGGTGAGTCTGCAGTGGCTACTGCTGGTTCCACAAACCACTTAACTATTTCCCGATTCCTTCTAGTGTAGCCTTCCTGGCCACTATGGACCATTACAGGGTTTGAATCTCATAATTGTCTAGGCTTAAAAATGGCTCGCAAGGGCAGTTAGCCTAGTACTAATCTATGAATCTATGAATCTATGAATATGTCAAACACATCCTCTGTGGCTGTTCCAGTGCCCTTGTTGAGCATGGGAGAACCATCCAGTTTTGGTACAGGAGATACTTCAGGATCTTCTCAAGGTGCCCAGTTGGGCAGATATGATGATTTACTTGAACAGGAAATATCTGTTTCTGCCCCCATTCCTCCTGTTGTGCATATGTTGTAGAATGCATTAAAATCTACCTGTAATGTTCCTGGTTCTCACTCATGAATTCCTAAAAAAATATAAATAAATAAATAAGTTGTATAGAGTTTCATGTGCAAACAAATTTCTCTATTCTCATCTTATAGCTGATCCTGCTGCAATGACTCACACATCTCAAGCAGCAAAAAAGCGTCTTGCCTCCTTCAACCTAGTTTCTGGGGAGAAGGAGGGGAAGTGATTGGACAGACAAGGTAAGAGACCTTTTTCTTTTCTTTTGCCACATTAGCTTTCAGAATCCTGAACTATCAGGGCTGTATGTGGAAGTTTGTTTTGAAATGTGCTATTGCATCTAACTTGTCTCAAGTTTCTAAACATGCCTTAAACAGTTTGCATGACTGTACTCATACAGTTTCCAGGACTTCTGCTTCAACTACTCTTATGAGGAGGTTTGTTTGTTTGGGTACATAACCAAAACCTTTCAGATGACTTAAAGTCAGAAATTTTGAATTTTCCTCAGACTTAACCTCACATTCATGCCTAAGGTTGTCTCAGAGTTCACTGTCAATCAAACCATCAATTTCCCAGTATTTTACATAGAGACAGAAAACAATGGAGAACAGATTCTTCACACCTTGGAAATGCATAGGCAACTCAAGTATTACCTTGAAAGAACCAAGTCCTTCAGGAAAGCTGACCAGATATTTATTTCCTATACGAGTACTAAGAAAGGTCAACCAGTGTCTATATAGACCATCTCTAGATACTTGTCCTCTGCTATTTTGTTTTGTTACTCGCACCATGGCAAAACTAGTCCAGGCAGGGTTAGGGCCCAGTCTACCATGGCCTTGGATTCTTCAATTGCCTTTTGGAAAGGGGTGGACTCTAGAAGCATTATAGTGGCAGCAACTTGGTCCTCCATGCATACATTTACAAAGCTGTACAACCTGGATTCCTTCTCTAGATACCAAGCAGGCTTTGCAAGGACCTTTCTCCAAGGCATCCCGGACCCTTATCCTTCCTCACGCCAGGATGTGTAAGCTTTGGTAATCTACACATAGGCTATCACAGCAGTAAGAAAGATAAACATAATACAGTTGTGTAAGCTGTACTTACCCATAACTGTAGATGTTTGAATTCTTCACTGCTACAGTTTCCACACCATCCCCCCTTGGTGTACATAGTTGCAGTGAGTTACAACTTTTATTGTTGAAATTGTTGTTATGGTTAGTGTTTCGTTGGTTACAATATCTGTGGTTGTTTCAGGATTGTATCCCTTTTTTCACTTTTTGGGTAAGAAAATACTGAAGATTTTAGTTACTCTGGCTAATTCTGTGCTTCCCTACAAAATGGATTACCCTATAGGCAGCCAGAGTGACTGTGTATGAGTGAGTTAGAGCTTTGGAAAGCTGGCAGGTGCTGTATCCGTGAAAGGATACAACCCATAGGCTATTGCAGCAATGAAGATTCAAACATCTACTGTTATGGTAAGTGCAAATTACACAAATGTACTCTCTGTTTTACATGTCTGGAGGAAGGCGGATTAGGTTTTACAGAAAAACAGCTGTTATATTAAAGTCACTGTACTTCAGAATGTAGCTTCCATTAAAAAAGTAGATACTGGTAAAAGGGGCACCACAGTTTATCATTCAGATAATTATTTGATGGGAGAGAAAGGAAGAGATGTTCCATATCTGAGCAGTGAAAGCAATGTTAGAATAAAAAGTAAAACTAAAATAAAGATGACTGATGTCCTCTACTGGTAAGTCACAGCGATGCACCAGTCAGGAAAGTCGTCTTCTGAGCAGCAGCAGCAGCATAGCAGGTCATGTTATCAGTGGTCAGTGGCAGTAAATGAACTAAAACTAAGGTATTTTGGCCTTTCCCATTTAGGGGTCACCACAGCGGAACTCCAGTCTGTTAATGATTAGCAGTGGATTTTTACAGTGCCAGGGTGCCAGCCCAATACCAAACTTTCAAAGAAGGCACACCCATTCACACATGCACCTACATGTCTTTAAATGTCACTCGACCATGGGGTGGACATGCAGACTCCACACAGGCACTCCAGACGAGAATTGAACCGAAAAACCTCTTGCTATAAGGCGACAATGCTAGCTGCTGCACCACCACAGCCACTAGTGACAATCAATGAACTGACGTGATGATTTCAGCTTCACATTAGTGTATCATCCACAGAGGTCTGAACGTTGTCTGTACAACTGGGGACAAAGCAAAGAAATAACTGGAGAAAAATACACCAAAATAGAAACAATTTTGTAATGTTATTAGCCTTGCACTTCTCAAATAGTGCATGATTTTAGCCATGATAGAATAAAATTTTGAGACAATTAGAGGTGTCCCTAAAAGTATGGACAGTTGAGAGGTATTCGTCATAATGAAAAGGATAAAATAATAAAAAACAGAGCTGAACAATGCAAATGGCAACTTTCTGCACAATTGCAAGAAGCTGGTCATCATTCTGAGCAGTCAAACCTGTAAGGATATTTTTTACTTATCTGTTGACCACGTAAGCGCACTGTACACAATTGTCCTGTTTTATGAGACAAACCAGGAAAACCAGCTAGTTAAGAGACTTGCTCATAGTCATACAGTCAGAAAATGAAGTGGAAGGAATCAAATTCAGTACTCAGGAAGCAACTCAGAACTTTAGTTCTTTGCACTAACTGCCAGAATATTGCATTTGGTAAACCAAGTTGGCCCTTCTGGGTACAATGAAGTCTGTAAGGTTATTAAATAAAGTCAGTAAGGATATTATAATTTCTATTTATATTGTGTTTAACAAGTTGGCTCTGTCAATTTAGAGAGGTGGTTTTGGGAGAAAAGCTTTCAGCAATGCTGTAAGAATTTCTTTAGTATGCATAGCAAAGTTATTGAGTTAGGCATACAACATTATAACAAAAATCTGTTTTAAACTGCCCATTACATGAGGCAAAAAATATAATAAAAGCATGAAACTATACTATATGTAGTAGCTATTTAAAAAAGCAACTGTATTCTGCAGGCAGCAATTTGAAGCACAGGCTAGCTATGCAATATCCCAGACAATCCCTCTTTAATGGATTAGACTTCTTTTGAATAAAAAGCAAAGTAGCTCTCTGACTCTCTTTAAGCATAACCTGCATGAATGTATGACCAGTTGTACATATACCCTTGGTCTAGCCCCTTAAGGTCTCATAGAAAAGGATTGAAACTAAGTATAAATCATTCATATGACCGGGTACCTACAATTTGGGATACTGTGGATATGCTAATAATGGTCTGCTGAATCAACAGTCTAGTATGAACTTAATGTATACAGCTGGGATTTCTATTTTCATATTCAGGACTTTAATTATAATCCTCTGAATTAAGAGTTGGAGGGAATATAAGACATCTCCAAGGCTGTGACACCCTGGAGTATTCCTTCACTCAAAGATACATTGATCTTGGGGGTAGAAGATATGCTTAATGTGCGTATGGGGCACAGTTTCAACCATGTCTGGGGTGCAGGGTACTTGTTTACATCAGAAAAAGCTTAAGCAGTATACCACTAGATATTTTTATGTCAAAATGAAAGTCTATTTTTTTACTATTCTGATATTTACAGTACTGGGTCTTGCACTTTTAATAGGGTGCCACTTGGTGTGGCATGATTGAATAAGTATAGCTGTGGGTGCTAGCAAGCCATGGAGGGGTGTCACAATATGTTCTAGCACTAAGTCTGCTCTTTGCTAGACATCATGATGTTACTTATATGCATTATTCTAAAAGTGCAAGTGATTTAACAAAAAAAGTAGATTTTAGTGTGTACATTGATTGATTTTGTTCCAGTGTATAGTTTTTTTTAACCGAATCTATGAAATGATGTCAGAGTAGGTATTAAGCAATGATTTACACATAGATGCAAAGCATTCTTGGTAAAAAAAATGGTAACCAGAAGGGAGGATGAACAGCCAAGTTCACTCGCAAACATTAATTTATTAAACCTTTACTACAGTACTTCAAAGATTAACCACAACTGAGCGCTTTCATCCCTTCTTAGGGACTTCTTCAGAACAAAGTAAATTCACCCACCCAGCATTCAAATACACATATCAATTAAATAATTAACACTAATTGCTACCCTTCTAATGACAGATGTTTTTAAAAAAATTCACCAAAATTAAACAAAAAACTTCCTCAAAACCAGATATAGACAAATATGGCAAGCATTAAAACTTGAATAAACATTTATAAAAAATGGCCTAAAGTTATATAAAAATATGTGAAATTATGTAAAAATATATATAATAATGCAAAGTCACTTATACGAGCATATTATCCCAAACATGATTCAATTTTAGAACACAATTTACATTCACCACAGAAATGAAAATGATGATTCTCTGGAACAGACCCAAAATATAAGCAATAGACCTGGACAGTCTGAAACAATCTGGCCAGTCGAGAGGTATGCTCAGAACCCCTTAGTGCAAGAAATCTAGACCAAGCCTGACAAAGGGAGGGGGTAAAGCCATGAAACTGGGAATATATCCCAAATACTGCAGTAGATAAGGTGACACAGTTGATGCAGTAACACCCTCCTGTCTGTTGTAACATATATTGACTGGAATAGCCCAAGTCCAAAACCACATTACTCCCCATTAGTTATTGACATAAATCCTCACATCATCCCACTGATGTGTCAGAAATACACAACACAGATGGGGGCCAGGCAACAGTACATTTGATATATATCTGGACTTAACATCACAGTAGGGAAACTACACTGAGCTGGTAGGCATGTCACCAAGCACTGTTTAAACTACAGGCAGACTGACACAACACCAACCCAAGTTCGCTATGTTAGAATACACATGTAATTGCAAATATATCATGCAATACAAGGATGCAACAGCACTAACAAACAGACACCAGTGTGAAAGTGCATACCCATAACCAATCTCACCACATTCAAATTGACATACTGGTAAGCCACATGAACAGTAGAGTATATGGACTGTGTGAACAAAATCATCAGCATGTTTGCCACTCACACACTACCCCTATATATACTTCACAATTCACAGTGTAGTCTGATGCCTGACTGTGGTTTGGGACATGTGTCAGTCTGCCCCTACAAACATATACAGCTAATAGTGCACCAGAAACTGGAGCAGCATGCAAAGCCAGACAGAAAAGGGTCCATAACACTTACATCTACCCCCTCCCTACGCAGGCCAAATAACACATGTACAATACACTGCTACACAATCCTGACAGTCTGTAATAATTGCCAGAAATACACAGTCCTCTCAACTGTATAGAGTCCCACAGAATGCCCTGACCTTGTCCTCATATATAAGGCCTCCTACACATAAGATGTCTGGCAGTCTGATACATCACTGGGATGATATTAGGAATGAAGTCTCTATATAATGATATATGATACCTATCCACCTCATACAGCATGATATCTGGACAAAGCCTGACATACTTGGGGGCAGAGGCCCAAACACAGGTCCATTATTGACATATTGCTGTTATAAACTGAGAAAGTTGCTGGTGTAACAGGGTTGTTGCAACATATCTGTTCTGTGAGATATGAAATCAGAAACACACATGGATGTTACTGTTTACTGACTGCAATCCTCAGAGTATGCTACTGAATTTCCAAGGCCAAAAAATGTGTGAGTAACACACCAAATATAAGAGTCAAAACTCTGGCCAGTCTGCGGATAGCCCTACAGTTGAGAGTTATGTCAACCACATAACACTATCAGACTTAAATGCATGCAGCGCAGCCATATCCGCACAGACCCTGTCAGACTAGCATTACTTCAACTGTATATTAGCAATACTTACATTTTATCTCTATGTCTGGAACATTCTCCAATGGTTTGTTGGGCTGTCTCCACAGTGTTTGTTGCAAGAGGTCCATGAAGTCCTCCTCACAGGCAAGGAAAAGGGGCAATGTCCACATGAAGTACTCATTTATGGGAGTGCGTTTCTATACTATTGGGTATGGGAATGATACCACAGCTGTTCTACATGCAATTAGCAAGTGGGGGACTAAAATTTGTGCACAGGCCATCAGCTGCTCATGAGCATTACCTACAAAAGGCAAGCTGCTGCCTATACAAAACAGATGTATATCCTACATCTGTTTGAGAGAGAGAGAGAGAGAGACAAACAAAGACAGACACACACTGAAACTGATGGATTATACCAACTGAACCGAAAACAAACACAGGTATGTCAAACAATTAAGCATCTAATGGAATGTACTAGGGGGTATGTAAATGTGGAAGATAGGAAATTCAAACAATATTATGTCTCAGCAACACATGCTGTACTGATATATTGCTGAGCAGAACCTATGGCCTTAGAAACTGTGTCTGTCTGCAGTGACAGAACGCAGCTCAGGACCCCAAGAAAGGATGGCTCACATATGACCACTACTGGAGTGTGTGTTGCATAATACTGTGGCACTGCTAGGCCACACCCAGTGCAAATCTTACCATCATTAATTCTGCTACGTCCAGCTCTGACTTGTGCCTCTTTTTTCAATGCTAATGTCTCCAACCAGTATAACATAGCTGGTCTCACTACCCTCCTGTAGACCTTCCCTATCACATTTAATGGTAATTGTCTGCCACAATTCACACTTGACACTCTTCTCCACCACCCACATCCTGCCCATACTCTCATCTTCACCTCTCCCCCACACTCAGCATTACTCTGAACTGTTGTTCCCAAGTATTTACACCGCTCCACCTTTGAAAACTGTACTCCCTGCATCCTCACCATTCCTCTATCCTCCCTCCCATTCACACACACATATTCCATCTTAGTCCTGCTGACCATCATTCCTCCCATCTCTAGACCATACCTCCACCTCTCCAGGGTCTCCGCAGCCTGTTCCCTACTCTCAATACAGACCACAATGTCATCTTCAAACAGCACATTCTAGGGGGACACCTGTCTGATCATGTCTGTCAACCTGTCCATCATGACTGCAAATAAGAAAGGGCTCATAGCTGATCCCTGATGTACTCCCACCTCCACCTTAAATGCACCTGTCACTTCCAATGCAGAACTCACCACTGTCACACTAGCCTTGTACATATCCTGTAGCATTCTTATGGTTTCCTCCACCATTCCTGACCACCTCATACAATACCACAACTCCTCAATAGGCATCCTGTCATATGCTGTCTCTAAGTCCACAAAGACACATTGCAGCTACTTCTGTCTTTCTCTGTATGTCCCCATCAAAACTCTCAGAGCAAACATCGCATCTTTCCTGGCATGAAATCATGCTGCTGATCGGTAATCCTCACCTCCCTTCTTAACCTAGCTTCCACCACCCTTTACCATTACCTCATGCTGTGACTGATCAATTTTATCCCTCCATAGTTACTACAGCTCTGCGCACCACCCTTATTCTCATAATCAGTACCCAAACACATTTTATCTACTCCTCACACATCCTCTCACTTTCCAAGATTACAGTAAACAATCTGGTTAAAAACACCACTGCCATTTGTCGTAAACACCTCCATGCTTTCACAGATATGTCATCTGGACCAATAGCCTTTTCATTCTTAAACCTCTTCATAGCTATCCTTACTTCCCGCTTGATGATCTGTTGCACATCCTGATTCACCATACCCACATCATCCAGCCTTCTCACTCTCTCATAGGTTTATAGGTTCATAGGTTGGTACTAGGCTATCGGCCCTAGGGCCTATACAAGCCTAGCCATAACAATTCCCTGGCTATTTCTTCCCACAGTATTTACTTCCCTGGACCCCTGTCTAGCAGGGCGACTGACATGATCCCCGGGGTGAATTTCCTATCTCCCATCCAATCATCAAAGTTCCTTTTGAAGAGGGTCAAAGAGGTGCTCTGCTTGACATGTATGGGCAGTCTATTCCAGAGTCTGGATAGTCTCTGGGTCAGGAACCTATCCCTCTCGCATGTTTTGTTCATTGTGATGACAAGGTTTAGATCCCTGAAGCATGTGTCTCTGAGGGATTGGGATTTCTTTAAGTTTAGCATGTCCAACAGCTCTGGGTTTGACATGGTCTTGTATGTTAAGCAGAGATCACCTCTGAGTAGATGATAAGTGACAAGAGTATAGGTGGAGTTTTTTTAGATGGTCAGCATAGGGGATCTGCTTTAGGCCTGTAATTCTTTTAGTGTGGATTTGTGCAGCCTTTCCAGTTGTTGCATATGGCTTGAGAGGTACATACCAAATGGGGCATTGTATTCTATAATGGGTCTAATGAGGGATGAGTACAGTGGGACAATGAGCTCCTTTTTTCTGGATGAAAAGCCCTTAGTGATGAGGTGTGCCACATAGAAGGATTTCCTGACTGCTGTGACAATGTGGTTATCGAAGGTGAGACCACTGTCCACCTGTGTTCCTAAGTCTCTTATCACACTTTCGGTGTTTAGTGTACTGCCACCTATGTGGTAATTCACGGGTACATGTTTTTTCTTGGCATTAAGCTTGAGCCCATGACTCTGGCACCAAGCATCTGTTTCAGTAAGGCCCTTTTGTAGAATATCCACATCATTTGGGGATTCATTAATGGCTCCCAGTTTGCAGTCATCTGCAAACTTTATTAGCCAGAGTCCCTTAGTGTTGGCCTGTACTTCAGAGAAATAGATGCCAAACAAGAGCGGTCCCAGAACTGAACCCTGAAGTACTCCACTTGTCACTTGTTTGGAGCTGGATTTGGAGTCAGCTACTTTTACACTGTGGGTTCTGTCAGTAAGCCAGTTGGCAACCCATCTAGTGATGTAGGGATTAATGCCCAGATTAGTAAGTTTATCTATGATTCCAGAGTGGGAGATGGTGTCGAAGGCCTTGGCAAGGTCCAGATAGGCTGTGTGGATCACCTTGCCCTTGTCCATGGCTCTGGAGACTGATTCAAAGAAGTCAATCAGGTTCAGGAGACAAGATCAGCCCTTCATGAACCCAAAATGTGTGGGGTCCAGTGTTTGAAGGTTTCCAATGTCTTTGTTTATAAGTTCCGTGATAATACGTTCCATGGCCTTGCAGATCAGGCTCATCAGACTGATGGGGCAGTAGTTCCTGGGATCCAAGGTGGATCCCACCTTGTGGAGTGGGATAACTGTAGCTGTGCACCACTCAATGGGCACGAAGCTTGAGGTTAGGCTGTGATTAAACATGACACTTAGGTGAGGTGTCAGTTCATTTTGCAGTTCATGTAGTACACAGCCTGGGATGTCGTCTGGTCCCATGGATGCTGTATTCTTAGCTTTGGAGAGTGAGTTTTTTACCTGCGTGGCCGTTATTGCCAGAATTTGGCAATCTTTTGGTACTGAGATGGGCCCTTTAGGAGGTGAGAGGGGGGGGTGAAGTTTGCACTGAATTGATCTGCCAGGATATTGGCAATATCCTTGGGATCAGTATAGTTAATGCTATTCTGTTGTAGCTCAGAGCAGATCTGAGCATTGCCATTTAGATTCTTGACATAGCTATAGAATACCTTGTGGTTGTCTTTGGAATCTTTAACAATTTTATTTTTGTAACTAGCTTCTTACTGAGGCTGGTAAGGGAGTTTTTTCTTCATTCTCTTCATTCAACAGCCCATCAAAGTACACACTGTCCTGGCTTGTGAGTACACTTCTGCCATTATCCTTTCTCAGCCTTATTTGCTGCACATCCTTCCTAGCTACATGCCTCTGTCAAGCCAGTTGGTACAGGTCCTATTCTCCATACTTGGTGTCCAACCTTACATACAGCCCTTCAGATGCCCCATCCTCAGCCTTTGCCACTACTCTCTTTGCCATGCATCCCATCTCCCTATACACCTGTCTACCTTCTTCATCTGTCTGACACTCCCAATTCTCCTTGGCCAGCCTCTTTCTCTGTATACTCCCCTGTACTTCCTCATGCCACCACCAGGTCTCCTTGTCCTCCTTCCTCTGTGCAGATGTCACACCAAGCCCCATTCTATTCATCTCCCTTACTAGCTGAGATGTAGTTACCCAGATATTTTCTAACTCTTCACTGCCACCCACTGCTTGTCTTAACTCTTCCCTGAACTCAACCTCACAATCACCCTTTCTCAGTATCCATCATTTGATCCGTGGTGCTGTCCTCACACTCCTTCCCCTCTTCTTGATCACTAACATCATCCCACAGACCAACCTTCCATGCTGCTTAACTACACTTTCCCCTATCACCACTTTACAGTTACCATTCCCTTTCAAACAGACCCACCTGCATAGGAGATAATCCACCTGTGTGCATCGTCCTCCACTCTTGTATATCACCCTATGCCCCTCAGTCTTGTAAAACAATGTACTCACTATACCCATTTCCGATCTCTGTTGCAAACTCCACCACCATCTCACCTTCTGCATTCCTTTGCTTAACACCATAACTACCCATCACGTCTGCATCCCCTCTGTCCCTTTCACCAACATGCCCATTGAAATCTGCTCCAATCACCACTCATTCACCCTTGGGTACACTCATCACCACTTCATCCAACCACACCAAAGTACATCTGTCTCATCCATCACACACGCAGTTAGCGGAGCATATGCACTAACAACTGTCAACATTACACCATCATTTCCCTGCCTCCTAAACATCACTCTACCGACACTCTTTTCACCTCCACAAACACTCTTGGCATAATGTTCCTTCAGATTAGCCCCAACACCATTTCCCCTCCCATACACACTATGACAGAACTATTTGTACACGATTCCACTACACAGCTGTACACCCCTTCTGTCTGGTCTCTGGCACACACAATATATCCACCTTTCCTCTGTCCAGCATATCAACTAGCTTTGTCCCCATACCAGTCATACTCACAACATTAACAGTTCCTACCCTAACTACCACACACCTAGCCTTTCACATCTCTGCCTGCCATATCAGTGTCAGACATCCTCAGGGGTATGTCTGTGAATGTAAAGACTACTGCACTATCAAATGACATGTGTGTTACAGAAATATGAAGAAAGTGTCACTAAATGTGGCCCATAGCCCCCAAGTGTGCTAGCTTGCACTGCACGTGAATTGTTTTTACTACTGTTTTTGCTACTTTTCTGTAAAAAAAAAAAAAAAGTAAAACTGTAAGCCTGTTTCCTACCTTTACTGTAACTAGTGTTCCACATACAGATTTGCTGTATCCAGGACTGTTTGTAAGCTTCTGAGCCCCCCGAGCCTTTCTGTGTTGGAGGGAAGCCTTCTAGCTTACCAGTGGGAGTGGTAAGCATTAGGTAACCTGTCTACCACATAAGGAGTGGTTCTGGCCCAGAATTTGTAATTACTGGCCATTTGGCCAATCTTCTATCTCTCTCAACTTTCTGATTTGAAAGCCTGCATTTACACTTGTTTCTGTCCTGTAACTCGTCTAGTGCAGATACAGATTCTTAGTTTTAGCACTTAAATTTGCTTATTCATACTCAGCACTTGTTCAGAACTTGTAAGCACTAAATAAGCTAATAATTACTATAGCACTCAGTCTTCCTCATTACCTAAAGGAAAACAGTTTTTGTACTTGCTTTTCTCACTGGTGTTGAGAAAAACAGCTCTTGTACTCACTTTCCTCACTTATCTAGAGGAAAATAGTTTTTTATTCAGGCATGTCCAAGGGTCAGCTCCCAGTGTTCTCCCTGTCTATCTGATGAATCTGGGCATCTTGAGGCAATGTAGAAATTGCCTCATGTACACAGACAACCTTCTCCTCCTACCACCCAACACTACAACCTGTGAGAGATGCACTTATCTAGCCAAACTGGTAAAGCTCTCACCAACCAAGACTGAACCTGACAGTCACGAGGAGAAGGTAAACATTTGCACCACACCATACTCATCACATAGTCTCACTATGTCTACACCACCAAAATCCACACATAGAAGCTCAAAAACATTTGTGGAGACTCTCAATAGTAATCTGCCTAAGCAACAGAGACCTCCAAAGCAGAAACACAAGCAACCTCCATCCCCCAAAACAACAGCCCACAGATTCAGTGTGCCACTCAAACAGAGCCAATAAGGCAAAACAACATACCCAACACACTAGTCATAGGTGACTCTATAGTCAGGCACACTGATGTCCCACTCACCAGGCTAAACAAGGAGAAGGTTACTATCAGCTGTCTGTTGGGTGCCAGGATCCACCACATAACCCACGCACTCAGGTCACTCCACAACAAGTACAAATATGACTCTGTCATTGTCCATGTTGGTGTGAATGACCTGCGACGTACCTCTCTGGACTACATGAAAAGAGACATGGAAGAGCTCTGAGATCTTGTAGCCCAGGCAGGTATGACCCTAGCCTTGAGTAGCATTCTGCCATCGCCCAGAATGATACCGCAGTACAAGGACAAAATGACTTATTTCACCAATTGGCTAAGCTTCTGGTGTCATTCAAAGGGGATCCAGTATCTGTCTGCTTGGGATGACATGGTCGACAGACCATGATGCTTTGCCACAGATGGCCTGCACCTGTTGCCCCTAGGATTCCAGATACTGGCTAAGGTTCTTGCTGCCCTATAGTGCCTTTTTTAGGCAGGGTTCAAGTAACAAATTCACCACCATAACAGGAACAGGTAAGCAAAAACCGAGGGTAGTGCTACTCAATACTAGAAGTCTAAATTTCAAAATGCATTCACTCGAGGCATTCCTTAAAATGGAGAACATCGATATCTGTGCAGTGACTGAGACCTGGTTCAAGGCTCCAGAGATCACCCCTGCACTACCAGGCTATAACTCATACCACCCTTTTTGGCCATCTAACCTGGACCGAAACACCAAAGGTGGGGGTGTGTTCATATTCATTAAGGATATCCACACCTCCAGGCTAGTTGCTCAGCATAATGCATCCAAGGTTATCCAAATGCAACTAACTCTTGGCAAAACTGCAATCCAAATTGTAGCTTGCTATAGATCCCTCACCATGCCCCAGGATTCCCACTTCTCTTTTCTTGACGTACTGGAAAATATTAGGGTTCAACCAAACACCCTAATAATGGGCAACTTCAACTACCCCACCATTAACTGGGAAAACTACTCATGTACTAACTCCTTAGCACAACGCTTTCTGGAATTCATAAACTCCAATGCCCTAGATCAACTTATCCACTCCCCCACCAGGGGCAACAATATCCTAGACCTAGTCATTACCAACATGAGTGACCGGTGTTCCACACCTGAAGTCAATTCCTCGTTGGTCCGATACGACCATAAGCTAATCACCCTTGATATCCACATCCCACCCCCACCCCCCATTAAGGAAACCACAGTAAGAAATTTCTCCAAAGCCAACTTCATGCTTCTTAAGACAGAAGTAGTGAACTTCATGACACCCATGCAGATGGACAATACAGTTGCAACTGCTGAATCCTACACAAATGCACTCTATAAGCACCTACATGAGTGCATGGATCGTGCTATCCCAAACAGAACCATGACGCTATCCTCCAAAAAAGGAAGCCAATCTGGTGGTCCCCTGCCATAAACAAACTGTACAACAGAAGGAAGAAACTGTTGCAAAAGAGAGTAAAATCCCATGAGTGGAGGAGCTCCCTGGTCAGCCTCAGTAAGAAGCTGAGATCCCTTATAAGATCCTCCAAAGCTAGCTACGAAAATAAAATTGCCACTAATTCCAAGGACAACCACAAAGCATTCTATAGCTATGTCAAGAATCTCAGTGGCAACACCCAGATCTGCTCTGAGTTACAGCACAAAGGCATGAAAATTACAGAACCAACTGATACTGCCAACATCCTAGCAGATAGGTTCAGTGCTAACTTTACCCCCCTCACCCCCTAAAGGGCCCATATCTATACAGGAAGAATGCAGAGTCCCTGTAATCACAACTATGCAGGTGAAAGCTGCACTCTCTAAAGCCAAAAACACAGCATCCATGGGACTGGACAACATCCCAGGCTGCTTTTTACATGAATTTCAGAATGAACTGGCTCCCCACTTAAGCACCATGTTCAATAATAGCCTCATATAAGTCTTTGTACCCACTGAATGGTGCACAGCAACAGTTATCCCACTCCACAAAGGGGGAGCCACCACTGATCCCGGGAACTATAGATCTATTAGCCTGACGAGCCTGGTCTGCAAAGCCATGGAACGTATCATCATGGAACTCATAAACAAAGACATTGGTAACCTCCAAACTCTGGATCCCACCCAGTTCAGGTTTGTGAAAGGCAGATCATGCCTCCTGAACCTGATCGACTTCTTTGAGACAGTCACCAAAGCCGTAGATGAGGGTAAAGTGGTTCACACAGCCTATCTTGACCTCGCCAAGGCTTTCGACACCATCCCCCATTCTGGAATTATAGCTCAACTCAATAAACTAGGCATAAATCCCTACATCACAAGATGGGTTGCCAACTGGCTCACTGACAGAACCCACACTGTAAAAGTTGCAGACTCCAAATCTGACCTCAAACCAGTGACAAGTGGAGTACCACAGGGTTCCGTCCTAGGACCACTCCTGTTTGGTATCTACTTCTCTGAAGTACAGGCTAACACAAAAGGCCTCTGGCTAACGAAGTTCGCAGATGACTGCAAACTAGGAGCCATAGTCAAGTCCCGAAATGATGTGAACATCCTACAGAAGGGCCTCTCTGAGACAGATGCCTGGTGTCAGAGCCATGGCCTAAAGCTCAATGCCAAAAAGTGCAGTGTCATCCCCTTTGATAAAAACTCTGTACCCATAAACTACCACATAGGCAGCAATCTACTAAACACCGAATGCATGATAAGAGACCTTGGGACCCAGGTGGACAGTAGTCTCTCCTTTGATAGTCACATCGCCACAGTAGTCAGGAAGTTCTTCTACGTGGCACACCTCATCATAAAAGGGTTCTCGTCCAGGAAAAAAGAGGTCATCGTTACCCTCTACTCATCACTCATTAGACCCATTATAGAGTACAACGCCCCTTTTGGAATGTACCTCACAAGACATCTGCAGCAGCTGGAAAGGCCCCAGAAGTACCTCACAAAGAGGATTACTGGACTCAAACAAATGCCCTACACTGACCGCCTCAAAAAACTCCAGCTTTACTCCGTAGCATATCGCCTACTCAGAGGTGATCTCTGCCTAACATATAAAGCTATGTCAAACCCAGAGCTGTTGGACATGCTACACCTAAAGAAATCCCAATCCCTCCGAGCTACATGCTCTAGGGACCTAAACCTTGTCACCACAATAAACAGGACATGCTGGAGGGATAGAGTCCTATCCCAGAGACTTCCCATACTCTGGAACAGGCTACCCATCTATGTCAAGCAAAGTTCTTCATTAGCACTTTTCAAGAAAAATCTTGATGAGTGGATGAGAAATAGGAAATACACCCCAGGGATCACTTCTGTATCTCTGCTCGTCAGTGGCACAGGAAAATAACTTTCTTGGGTGGCGTAAGCCAGGGAACCTTATTGGCTAGGCTTGCATAGGCCCTTGGGCTGATAGCCTAGTACCTACCTATGAACCTATGAACCTATGTATGTGCAGTGTCCTCCAGATGTTTTGTCCTAACAGGGTGACATGACTGACTGAGCAGCAAGACTGTAATTACAGTTTGCCATACTGACATAGAACAGAAATGTATAGCAGGTATTACCTGTGCATATGTATGTATGGGTAGGTGTATCCAGCTGCCTCATAACAACTAACATTGGATGCAAAACGTCAGGTGAATAAGCTGTACATGTTGTACACACCTGTAACCTTAGTTTCTGTGCATCCAACAGAGTTACACTTCTACAGCTACTGGTGGTGTCATTGCCCTGACACAGACATGGGTAGTATAATAAGCATGAGTATCACATTGAAATTGTAGAGGTGGCCAACTGTGTTCTGACCTTGTGTCCATGCCTACTACCAACAGATATATGACCACCCACATAGCTGTATGGCCTCAGCAATACCGTACTTGTAAAACCTGTCTCCACCAAAGTAGAGTAAACCTCTTTGCTGTACAGCAACAATACACAAAGCACATAACGTGATGCTATACTGGTTGTACTGGGCAAAGTAGGGGCAGGCAACAACTGGGCAGCATGTCAACTTTTGTCTGAATGAGCATATTAGGTCACAGGTGGACTACTGTAAGGCTAACTATGAGTACAAATTGGACACATCCACTAAAGGCAATCACAAGGCCATCTTCACATATGTCTGCAGTCTCAGAGGCACCAACCCAACCCACCCTGTAATGGTGGTCAATCACAGCACATACACATACACCATAGCTAAAGCCAACCTGCTGCAGACAGGTTTAGGGCAAACATCACCCCTCTGGATCACCATCAGTATAGGTGGATATGCACAGCACACATACCCCTCCCCTCATCATCATGGATCAAGTGCAAACTGTGTAATCAAAGTTAACAAAAGCAAGTCCCCTTGGGGCCTGATAACATTCCTGTCTGCATCCTACATGAACCAAACATATGCTTCCAGCTCCATTACACACTGTATGCAAGCAAAGCCTGAGCACCATTGACATCCCATCTGCAAGGAACACGGCTACTGTCATCCCTCTACACAAATGTGAATGATGAATGGTGGTTTATGCAATGTACTGGCCCTCATTGGGGGGAAACATGACACATCAGGACCAGGAGTACAATGCATGTTCATACAGTGCTGCCAGGTACAGGGGTATGATGCGTTTGTAAGTGGTGGCTAATGATAGTCCATATTCATGTGCTGGCTCTGTAAAGAACTCTGGGCAATGTTTGAGGTCCTGTGACGTGTTTCCCTATGTATGTCTTCTGGGTGCCATGCAGTGGCAACTGCCTTACACCGATGCGGAGACAGCAGCCATCACAGAAGCTGTAATCTTAAACTATGCCATTCTTTCTGGCCGTAGCTGGCAAAATCTGCAGGAGCAGACTGGGATAAGATCATCCACAGAGTGAAGGTCTTGGGCCACCATGGATGCACATACGATCAGGTCAGGCATAGAGCAATTGACCTGATACGGTGTGCCCGGCAAAGGGCTGCTGCTGTAGCAAGGGACTGTACTGCTACCAGTGGGGGGCAGCCACACAGGCCCCACTTACAGCAATAGAGGAGCTCCCTGCCAACCTTGGGGTAGCCCTCACACAAACTCACACATGGGAAACAACAGTCATGGAGGTAGGTGGCACCCAGGCAACAGGTGAGGAGCATCCAGGTAAAGCCAAAGTGCACATCATTGCAATGAGGTAGCATTTAAACTGCCTTCTACAGAGTCTCTAGATGCATATGTCAGTGAAAAATGGATTAGTGGGTGGGGTGTAGTAATGCACACAAGTGCATATCTGTGGTGGACAACAAATTGTGTAATATCATAGTTTGTACTGTACCTGTGCAGAAATGTAGCGTTCATCTTGTTGTACCAATGCCTAATGTGGATCTGCTGACAATACTGCTCCCTCACAACTACATAGGTCCCTCTGGTCTGCACATGGGACAGCAGCCTGAACCCAGTAAGTATGGGGTTTTCCTGTTGTGGCTCACCAGTACCTCAGGTATTCTAAAGTTAATGCATGTGACCATGCACACAACTGTTACACTCAGCCATTTGGCAATATCTGCATGTTCACCTGTGGTGGTGTCTACTGCATTGCATCATGGTGGTCATGACAGGGGCCTGTTTTCAGGAGATGTCACATATCTGTAGCATACCTCACAACCTGTCATTGCAGAACATCTGGACAAAGACTGACAAAATCTCAATGTGTGTGAGAGAAGAGTATCTTGTGTGACAAAGACCCAAAACTAGGGTCATAATGTAGAAATTAGTGTTATACAGTGCATATAAATGATGTACACACCTGTTAGAATGACATGTATGTGTGATATACAACAATGAGAGCACAATAGACAAATTCAAAATACTGCCAACCTTTCCTGTGACCTATAACCTGTACAATTCAATTGCAAAGCAAACAAATCTGTTGGGGGGAACAATAATGACACATAACAATAGTACAACAACCTAGATGCATATGTGTGCACAGGCTGAAGCTAGTACTGTGTTGAGACAGCTTTCAATATAACTACAGCAATACGTATTTTAGGTACACAACAGCCATCGATTACAGAGACTCTTTGATTAACAGCAAATTATGGTCAGCTGTCGTACCAGGATTATCCTAACGTATACCCAGATGCCTGCTACAGCAACAGCCATGGTTCACATAGAGCTGATGAAACTGCTAAGGGGCCACATGTTTGAGATGTATCAGCCTGGAGAAGGGTACCAAAACATTTCCACAGCATTGCACATACCATGGAACACAATGCAGACAGTCATCAAAAGGTGGTGAAAATATGGGGCTACAGTGACATTGAGAAGGAGTGGACATCCCATCAAAGTCTATGAGAATACAAGACCAAAACTGGCCAGTGAGGCTGCCAGGAGCCCTACAGCAACAGTGAAGGAGTAGCAAGAATCTCCGTCAAGTACTGTGTGTGTACTACATGTCACAACAATCTTCCATGGTCTCCATATGTCCTGCCTATAGGGTAGGGATGGAAGATGGCAGAAGTTCCTCACACCAAACAATATCCAGGCCTGTTGAAAGTCTGAAAACATACATCAGGTCTCCAAAAAGCAAGTGGGAAAATGTGTTATGATAATATGGGACCATGGCTGAACTCTTTTGCCACAATTCTGACAGGTGTGTTTGGTGCAATATCACCACTGCACATCACCACAACACCACCCCCAAGCTGAAGCATGGTGAGGGCAGTGTCCTGCTTTGGGGTTGCTGTTCACAAGCTGGAACTGGGGCTGTAGCCAAGTTAGAGGGGATTATGAACAGGTCCAAACACTGGTCCCTTGTGGCTCCAAAATGTTCTGGTGTCTGCCACATAGCTGTGGATGGTGAGGAATTCCACCTTTCCACACGACAATGCCCCAAACCATGCATCCAAATCAACAAAAGGATGGCTTCACCAGAACACATGCAATGTTCTGCTCTGGCCAAGTCAAAGCCCACACCTACGTCCAATAGGATATATGCAGGGTGATCTGAAGAGGGCTGTGCACAGGGGATGCCCTTGCAGTCTGATACAGTTGGAGGAGTTTTGCAAGGGAGAGTGTGCAAACATTGGCAAGTCAAGATGTGCCATGCTGAAAGACACCTTCCCAAGAGGACTGCATGCTGTGATTAAATCAAAAGGTGTTTTAACAGAGTATTACTTTAAGGGTGTGCACACTCATGCAACCAGCCAATTGTACCTATTTCAGTTACCAGATGTTACCTGTAACTGATGTCTATGTTCTCCAGTTGGATTGCAAAGGTTATATGTCATATGAAATGATGACAATGTTATGACCTAATTTCTGAGGTCTCATGTGATATATCATGAAAACCTGGCATGTTAACAGGTGTGTGTAGACTTACTATATCCACTGTAAGCTTGGGAAGTTGTTTGAGTAACTGGCTTTGTTTTAACATAATGTACTGCAGGTTATGCAGTCTGGACCTCAAATAGGACATTACTTAGTGGCACCAATCCACAGGCCAATCCAGTAATGTATCAGACAAACACAAGAGTTATGAGGAACAGACTAAACATATGCGACACATGCAGCCATTCAGCAAAAACCTGTACAGTTGGGGGGGGTTATGTTCTGCAGGAGTTGCCACAGTGGTATACAGGTGAACATCAATAATTTACCTGGGTGCAGTGTGTGCTAGGTGAAGGGCCATCACCTACTAACACAACTCACGTATCCCAGAGGTGTATATTAGTAGTAACAGTAATTGGAAAGGGCTGCACTGCATGATGCTGAAGGTCCATCCAGAGTGTGTATGTTATTGTCTGACTGTGTGTCGTGAATGCCCCCAGTCAGCTAATGTGAGGTCTGTGTAATGCCTTTGAGGCACCTCACCTGTCTGTGTGTGTGTGTGTACCAGCAAATCTTATAGTGCCAGTATTAATTTATATATGTTGTTTTTCCCTCACAGGTGGACATGGTGGCTGCCATCCCTCCTGCTCTGATACTGATGTCAGTGACTCTGCAGACTCTGACCATGATGATGCTCATATTGAGGCACAGGTGGAGTTGTCAGTGGCTGATAGTGTGCCATTGGTTGGCATCCCACTATTGTCAACCCCATCTCCACACACAGTCATAATGCCCACACATACCCCATCACCAGTGGCAGATAATGGACAGTTGGCGGATGGTGGCATGGAACAGTCTACTGTGGTGACTATAGCAAGAGAGGGCGCAATTCTTAGCCATAGCTGGAGTGCTGGTGAGGTCCCACACAGGCAGATGGGCAGGAGTGCTCAGAGGAGGATTGCAGCCAGTCATGCCCCTGTTGCACGTGCCATGGCAGCAGTCATCAGACGCATATTTTGGGCCATCATGCGGGGACAGGCATATAATGAACGTAATGCCAGATATATATGCAGGTTTGTGGATGACCATGTCCCTGGTGTCATGGTGATATGAACTCATTGTGACCATCTGTGAGCATACTGGGGTCATGGATAGATGATGGGGAGAGACCTTGGCACTCCTTGACTGTGGAATATCTGTGCTTGAGCATTTGGCAGATGCTGGCCAGCAGCCATGTAGCTGTAGGGCAACACCACAATCAGTTAAGAGTCTATGTTGCCATGCACCATCACATTCCCATGCTGGCAGTACCACCAGCACTACTGGAAAGGGTGTGCTGTCCATGGCACAACACAGCAGGCCATTGGCACGTGATCCTGGCTGGTCCCAACAGGGATGCAGATCCAGCAGGCAGTAGTCACCATCAGGGAGTAGTACTGCATCTGGGCTCAGCTCTGGTGATGCCAGTGATGCCCTCACCAGACCCAGTTCCCGTGTCCATGGCCAGAGGTGGTGATCTGTACACTCTGCCATG
Organism: Protopterus annectens; assembly: GCF_019279795.1. NCBI lineage: Eukaryota > Metazoa > Chordata > Ceratodontiformes > Protopteridae > Protopterus > Protopterus annectens. The sequence continues at coordinate 762,223,951 of NC_056744.1, forward strand.
TACGGACCACAGCTGTCCAAAATACCCCTGTGTAGGGGGTGCACATGGCACGACTGTGTGCATACAAACACACACATATTACCATCAGAAAAGTCACCTACACACACACACACACACACACACACACACACACACACACACACACACACACACACACAGACACACACACCACCCTTGCATAGCCCATTTAATGAACACCCCCAACACACACACATGATGTCAACCATATGGCCCAGCCTAGGCTTCTGGCAAACCCACACAACACCATGTGCATATGATGATACCTGTGCCACATCCATGCCATCCATACCATCGATATAGGGACATGCTTATATGCGTCTGATGCACAGATTGAATTTAGTAGAGTGTAGCTATTTAATGCTGTGTAAGGTGCTGTCATCTGGCAATTTAATGCTGTGTAAGGTGCTGTTATCTGGCATTTGTAATGGGTCCACATCAGAGTGTGTGTACCTTTTCAGCCATGATGCATTATAGCTAATGTGTTCTCACATGCTGTATTCTGTTTGTGTTCCAGGTGTCTGTGCATCAGCAGGATGTGGCCCTGCAGACATCATCAATGAGGGATATGGCAGTGTTGTAAAACACTGACCATGTCATTGTCGAGGTACAGCTATATCTGCACACATTTTCCAGGTCTGTGTAACAATTACTGCATGTGCCTCAAAGCTTATAGGGCTGATGGGTTGTATCTCCAGTCTATGGTGGTTGACATCAGCTCTAGTATAGTGGACAATGGTAAATGTGGTGGGTGGAACATACCTCAGATTTCTAATGTCCTCATCCCCAGAGGATATTGTGTCAACCAAACACACAGAGAGTACTGTTCACACAAACACACACTCACACACACACACACACACACACACACACACACACACACACACATACACACACATGCATGCACAGGATTACAGGTGCCAGTGTTGTGTTTGGAACCCCTACCCCTCAAGTTGTGGTACCACACTATTATGGGGTTATTGCAGGTTGCACAGGACTACTAGTGTGATGAGTGTTACAAAGTACCTGTAAGGCGAATAACATCAAGTGGGCTTGTGGGGTATGGCAATGGTGGCTGTACTGGGTGTGGAGTACTCATAATAGTGTCACATACAAATCTACATACTCACAACCACTGCTATACACCAATGCACACATACGCACACACCCACACACACACACACACACACCCACACACACACACACACACACACACACACACACACACACACACACACACACACACACACACACACACACACACACACACACTTGCCAGTACTGACATTAGCAGACCAACCTATCTTATTATTCATACCATATTATCCCATACTGTTGCAGAGTATCTACAGATACCACTATGGTTGATGTGAACAGTGGACCTCATACAGTAGACCTAGGAATGTATAGTGTGTGCACCATGGCATAAAATATGGACCATGCCCATCTAATGGATCTTGTTCGCACACAAACACACACACACAAGATACTCTTCTCTTACACACATTGAGATTAGAACCTCTATCTGTCTATTTATTGTTACTACATTGTTATGCATTTATTACATGTGCCACAGAGGATATAGGATGACACTTGTCTGAAGGCACTTCTAAGGTGAGGGACATCAAAAGGCCTTGCAAATTATGACAATGGGTGATGTACTGGGTGAGAGAGGCCACAAAATACTATAACCTACACATATACACACTTACATACAATACTACACACACACACACACACACACACACACACACACACACACACACACACACACACACACGCACACGCGCACACACACACACACACACACACACACACACACACACACACACACACACACACACATACACACTTGCCAGGACTCATAATAGAACCCCTATCTATGTGGTTATTGGTATTATGGTGTTATGCAGATACCGCACACACCACAGAGCTTATAGGTTGAGGAGTGTCCCAAGGTTCCTATATACTGAATAACATGTACAGTACTTGTAAGGTATGGTAATGGTAGTTGTGCTGGGTGAGATGGGCCACCAACTACTTTCACCCACATGTTTACACACTCACAAACACTTTAATACACACTAATGCACACACACACACATTTGGCAGTACTGAGATCTATAGGTTCAAAGAGTCATAGGTATGTACATGGCAAATGGCCATGGAGGCTTTACAAGGCTAGAATACACTGGCATCATGCCACCTGACAATACTCTCCAGTGTGTCTACTGAGTATAGTCACTGGAGTGATCTCCTGGGTGGGTATTCTATTCCTCATCCACTCCTCCTTATTTCTTTTGAAGAGAGCCAGTGATGTGCTTGGCTTGACATATGTGGTGTCTATTCCATAGCGTGGTCAGTCTCTGGGTTGTGAACCTGTCCCTCCTGCATGTCCTGTTGATTGTGATTGGCTTCCTCAGATGTAGCATTCCTGACAGGGTTGGGTCAGACATGGCTGTGTATGTCAGGCAGAGATGGAACCTAAGTAGCCAATATGAGACGGAAATTCATTACAGTTGTTGGACTCTGTCCATATGGGGCAAGTGTGTAGTACCTAAGATCTTCTTCGTGAGGTACATTTTCAGCCTCTCCAGTTGTTGCTGGTGTCCAATAAGGTACATGGCAAATGGGCCATAGTACACATTGACTGGCCTACTGAGGGGAGTGTACAGGGAAACACTGTCCTTTTACTTGCCGGATTCAACACCCTGAGTCAGCAGAAGTGACACATGGAAGGACTTTTGGAAGACAGTGGCACTGTGGTGGTTACCATAGAGCTCACTGTTATCCTGTGTTCCCAGTTCTGTTATACCAACATCAGTATTCAGTGGACTACATTCAATGTATTACTTTATGGGAACCATGTCATACCCAAAGGGGATGGCAGCACATCATCTGGCATTGAGCTTATGTCCAGGGTTCTGACAACAGTCAGATGTCTCAGAGAGGTCTTTGTGAAGGATGTCAACCTCATGTAGGGGGGTAATTATAACACCCACCTTGTAGTCATCTGCAAAAATTGTTAGCCAGGACACCTTTGTATTGGGCTGGTCCTTAGAGGTGTGGATACCAAACATGAGGGGACCCAGGTCCACAACCTGTGGGACTCCACTCTTGACTGTTCAGCAGTCTGATATGGAGTCCACTGCTTTCACACTGTGGTTTCTATCTGTGAGCCAGTTTGCAGGCCACCTACTGATGTAGGGGTTGCTGCCTACCTGAGTGTATTTTTGTATGATTCCTGAGGGGGAGTGATCTCCAAGGATTAGATAGGCAGCCTACTTTGTTATATATTCCATACTGTCACATAGTTATTGCACATGGCACAATGCTTATAGGACTGCAGAGTGTCCACAGGTCCCTCTACAGTGGATGACAACTGTGGGCCTTGTAATGTAGACAGTGGGACATGTACTGGGTGGGCAACAGCAAAAAGTAGCAAAACCCACCCCTCAATGGATATAGTTCACACACATACACACACACACACACACACACACACACACACACACACACACACACACACACACACACACACACACACACACACACACACACACACACACACACACACACACACACACACACACACACACACACACACTTTTACATTTGCCAGGACTGAGATTAGAACTCCTACCTAACTAGTTGTTTTTACTACATCCACATTCATGCCTACACTTTGCATTTGCCAGGTAGTTATTTGTACTACACACACACACATACACACACACACACACACACACACACACACACACACACACACACACACACACACACTTGCCCAAACTGTGATTAGAACCCTTATCTATGTATTTATTGCCACTACAGTGTTACGCATTTATTGCATGCACCACGGGGCTTATAGGATGAAGATTGTCCAAAGGTACTCCTAAGATGAGGAACATCACTAGCCCTTGTAAAGTATGGCAATTTGTTTTTTTTTTCTTTTGTTTTAGGCCCGGTGCATGCCTCACACATCCGTTTAGCTAAACTAAATACTTTTAAGCAGAACTGGTCCTCCTCTGGATGCGAACGCATTCTTCATTTCATGGAATAAGTCAATACAGCCTCAGGCACATCCCCTTCCTTAGCTGTGCTTAGCTAAGGGCAAACATGGGCCACCGAGCTCCAGTGTGCTTACAGCAAGCATGACACACACCCTTTCCATGTCATCTAACTTTCCTGTATACACACTCATGTTGGTGCACCTACACGGTTAGATGCAGTCTGACACTTAGAAGAAATTTGTGATTCAGTATAAATCCCCTCATTTGTATACACCACTGCCTTAATCCATAGTTACCACACTTACACTGGGCCTTTCCCCTTAGCAACCACTATTCCCTGGTATTGTTTTTATTCTGTATGCCATTGACTATAATGGCAAAATGCAGATTTCCCTGAAAATTGCTTTTTCACTTTTTTTTTCTTTCGGCACAATCCCATTTGCACGCCACTGCCCTATGCTTAAACGTCTGATATCGGCAAAAAAAAAAAAAAAAGTTTTATTTTATAATATTTAAATTATTTATCATGCCAATGGCAATATATTTGGTCATTGGCATGCCTAACAGTTGTAATACATGCTTTAGTTTGAGCTGTCATGCCTCATTTTTATAATTTGCAGAAATATGTTCAGCTAGTAGCTGAACACATTCCTGCTTCTTACACTATTCCTGCATGGACACCTGGCTGCTTGCTGAATCATTAATTCACCTCATTTGCATGGTTTTCACCAGCAAATGAGGTAATTATCATTATTCATTGGTGTCTGTGCAGGAATAGTGCTGCCAAGCTCATGCATGTTAGAAAAGCTATTTGCTGAATCACTCGGTGGCCATATTCCATGCAGGAGCGGCTACAATAAAAAGCTGAATGAATCCTGGGGAGAGTGTGTACTACAAGTACTTCCTCTTTTATATCATACTTGGTACACAAACTGCAGTTGAAAAGGTCACAGATCTGCAGCTGCCCTGTAAAATGTATGTCTCCCTATATTTCATAACTTAAATGCAAAACTCTCATTAATCCATGCAAGATTATTAAAAAAACCTTCTCACTAATAATCATATCACAATAGGATAACAAGCATATTTATCTAATTAATGCAGCTTCATTCTCATATCTCTTTGCTATTCAGTTTGTTGTTTCATGCCCAACTATGAGAGGGAACCAAATAGATAAAATGAGATAGACTGCATGGGGCCTGTACAAGACTCTACAACGCTACTAAGTCCAGACAAAATCCTCAGACACAACAACTCTAGATGTATGTCTGACCTGTTCCCACCATGCGATATCAAGTCTGAAAAACAGTTGGAACTGCATGGCCATATACCTATACTAAACAATGGCTCCAAGTATAGGCCATAATGATAAATATAGGCATGATGGTGAGCCTGGTCATCACCCCTGCATTCAGCACTTCTGAAAATGAGGTGAGGATGCAGGGCTTCAAGCCTAACAGGAATCTCAATCTATTTTTAACATCCCCGAAGGAGTTTGGGAGACAACTTGCACTATATCCAACTGTGTATGCCTGTAAACCCAGGCATAGCCATGCCACAACTCATGAAACCTTCAGTACAGTAGCAACTGTATATGGAACTAGATACAGGAAGCAGTCTAGATTCCCAACATATTCTTCCTACAGTACCTAGATCCCTCATCAAAAATAAGAAGCATAGTTAGGATTGGGTAAAGGAGCAATTTCCACAGAAACAAGGTATCAAGAGGTGAGACTAGCCACTATTTTTTTAATTTATGCTTCTCAATTAATAGAACAGGCAGGCAGTAGAGTGGTTGGGCTTTATGACCTTGTGGTTCCCCCTGAGGAGGGAAGGAGCACCAGATCAGACAACAGTCCTTTCTATTTTATGTATTTATTTTGCTATCATGTAGATAATGATGGCGTTAGGGACCTGGCACTCTTCCTTTGGAGAAAAGGAATGAGTGCAAGATTAGAGAATGGATCTTTCTTTTTTTTCTCTCATAAAGAGCATGATGACATAGGGCATTAGGACCCGGCACTCCTCCTTGGGATAGAAGAGAGGAACACCAGATTAGAAAGATTTTATTTGCTCCAAAAAGTAGTATTGCGGAGCACCAGATTGGAGAACTGCACTGGGCATCAAATGAGTCAGCTATGGCTCTTCGAGAAGCTCATTCATTTCAATGGGCTTTGTCAATGATTCATTCTTATAAATTGGCAAACCTTGCCAATATACACTACCAAGTTATTTCAATAAGGTGAGCCTGATTTACCTTTTGATTCAGGTATAGGGCTCTGACAGGCCCATTTTGAACATACACTGATTGTGGAATGGCAGAGCCCTACCTTTTCAACTGAGCCATGGAGTATCATGCCCAGTGTCAAAGCTTTTTGGAATTTGGCCCACTTTGTAATGGGAGAAATGGATACAACAACGACATGCAGCTAGATGGACTTTGAACACCTAGACCAGTACACAGTTCAAAGTTTGCACAAAAAATGGATCAAAAGATACCACATCAGACACTTGTAATTCTTACTTCTTTTAGTAAACCTGGGGCTATATAATGGTAATTTAAAGTGAAAAATGTTCAATAGTCCTGATATTAGAATTATCTGCAATTACATATATTTTGTCAACCAAGATACTGAATTGAGCCAAGAGCCTATTTTAGTCACTAAATTCACTAAAGCTTATTGCAAGCAAATAAGCATAATTTTCAGAGGATACAATTAACACTTTCACAAAGGTGTCAGCCATTCTATGAAAGCATTACTAGCAGTCACTTAAGCACTGTTTGATGGAAACTGTAGCAAGCAGCTATCAGTTATTTGCATAACCTTTCTATGAAAAGCATTTTATGCCACCAATCTGCTGAGGGTGCCAACTGAGTTTGCTACAGCTCAACTAAAGCAGGCAGTAGCTGGATAACAAAGTCTCTAACAAGACTGGGAGAAAAAACAGATAGCAGAGTCAGACTAAATGAACTAGAAGCACAGATGGATGCCTGCATTCCAAAAATAAGCCTGAGGGAAGAAGAAGAAGAAGAAATTACCAGAATGAAAGGCAAGATAAGAAAAGATAACTGGCTCCATATTGAAATGTCAGCACTCAAAATGCCGAGAGCTGAAAACCCAAAAAAACAAAAACTTGGAGAAGAGTGAATTTCAAAAATTGCTCTTCTCCTTAAAACTTCTTTTTGCAAGGAGGCATTCCCTCTTCACCCCCCATGTCAAGGGCAAAGCCCTCACACCCCCCAAACTTATATATAAAAACTGCAAGATCACCATACCTCAGAGGAAAAGTGAATATTCCAAAAACTGGCATCTTGAACTTGATATATAAAAGTCCTATCTTTAGGCCTTTCAGTCTCTTCGTTTCAGGACTTGCTTTAGCAGGTCCAGGCATTTCAAATAGTTACCAAGTGACCTAATATTGATAGGATATCTGATAATGTGTCAGAAGAATATCTAGGGAAGTACATAACAATATTTATTCTGGCCACTTTGGGGAGACCTGCCAGCCTAGAATGCTTCAATGAAACAGCTCTTAGAGTCGGAAGAAAATAGACTCACTGCAACTCCAAGACATGACCTGTTCAAGATGCATAAGTGGAAAGGCAAAAAACTGGATCTTAAAAGCATATTTGAGTAAGATCTAGAGAACTAACAACAACGTGATAAGAATATTGTTATTCTTCTTGCCTTCACTTTTGCAAAAACAGAAATGCTTTAACAGCAACAGAAGTGAGGAAGGAATGAAGAGGGTTAGCCTGATCATCTTTCTTGGAGGAGTGGGGGGGGGGGTGATGTGCTGTGTCTCTGTTTGCAATTGGGGCTCAGAAGGGCCGATGCATAAGGAAGTGGGTGGTTCTAGAAGCCAGTGCTAACCTAGACTCCAAGGTGGAGACACTCCCAAAACCATCCACATTACTCGGTGAGTCCACGTTTGTACATAAAAGGAGAAGGGCCATTCACATTCAAGTCTGCCACTCTAAATAGGAGTGACAGCTTCAAGGCTGACTCATCTCATAAGGTATCCATCATCATTATCAAGGTGTGAGTTGGTGACCCTGACTTAGGCAATATAAATGGCCATGGAACTTTGTTATATTTGCTTGCTTGGAAAACTAGTGGTGCAGGAGTGTCCTACAAATCCTGAAAGTCCAAACTAAATAACCTGCTGTAAAAGTGAAAAAAAAAAAAAACAGCTGCAGAAACACATTGACTATAATGGGTATTCAAATATAGATAACATGCTACCCATTTTCCTGTGTCTCTGCTCGACAGTGGCACAGGAAAATAACTTTCTTGGGTAGCATAAGCCAGGGAACCTTGTTGGCTAGGCTTACATAGGCCCTTGGGCCGATAGCCTAGTACCTACCTATGAACCTATGAAACCCTTGTGACCTTGTAGCTCGAGGAAGGCATACCCCTTTTCAAGTGTGGAACAGACATGGTTCTTTATTTACAGTTTTGTGAAACTTGTGTATAAAGATTCATCAAATCAGTTTGGAAAAAGCATTCAAGTGTTCACTCTAAAGGAAATCTTTGGATTTAGACACTATGGTGAATGATCTTCTAGAATCTAAATGGGATGCTAAATATAAGTTAGAGAATCTAGGGCAAGGAGCAAGAGATCATAGAATTAAATGAGCACAGGACCAGGGACAGTGGCCCACATATAGCAATGCTTTACTCCTGCGGGAAAGGCAAAATCACATAAATGTAAGCCAGCTCCATTGATTTAGAGGGAGAAAGCCCTGACTATGACTCAGGTGGTCAAAGTTTAATAAGCAAGTTAAATTATTGCTGGAAGTGGAATGAGGAAGATAGTTATGCCTATTCTTATTGATGAGGAGGCAGATTGGGACTGTCCAGTTTCATAACCCCTTGCAAAATATAGATAAGGGATGAACAATTGGCCACACTGATGGGAATGTGGTAGCCCTTATTCATGGGTACACTTGAACATGCACTCTCATGCAGTGGGCATAGTGCTTCCCATGATGATGATGCAGGTCACTTGTCCTCTACCTAGGGGAGTGGCCTTAGGGTCATAACGAATAGGGTCTCATTGCCGTGATGCCAGCAAGGGCACAAACCACAAATATGGCTGCCTGAATAATGGCATCTCTTGAGCAGCTCAGGACAGGGGGACAAATATATCTGTCTGATAGGGAAGAGGTGTGATGGTTGCACGTTACAGTGACAAACGTCTGTAGACATCCCATTGACAGGAAGCAGTGCATCTTCCAGAAATAACTGCAAGGAAGGAACTGTTGCCACTATTATGGAGGATCACTGGAATGCCAGAAGAGACAGGGGTACCTGAATAACAGGGCAGTGAGCATGGCAATGGGGCAAGAAGGATAGAAAGGCCTGAAGGTTTTGTGGTGATTGTGTACCAGACTGGGGATGGGGGGTACAAGGGCTTAATTTGAAGCCATGTCAAGGAGTGAAGTATCAGGTTGGAAAGATCAGAAATGGTACGTAACTGGGAAAAGTGTGCATATAAGCCTAGAGAAACAAGTGTACATGTAGGGCCAGAGACAGAAGATGAAGCCACCGGGAGCAGATGAACACTGTTCAAAAGGAAATTAACACTAATACTTTATGTTGGACTTAATTATTCTGGTTATGTAATTATTCTGGTTATGTAATCAAGATAGCATTTTTCAGAAATGAAAGAACTGTAGAACCAAAGCCAACATTACACCAAATTTCCAACAGCAACGACTTTGAATGGTCAATAAAGACTGGAAAGTGAGAAACATTTAGTGCATGAAAGACTTTATTCCATGCTTTCATCTAAAAAAGACTTCTTAAGAAAAACAGTTAAACCATAAATAACCAGCTTAAGTACTTTTCAAAAAAACTCATTAAAACCAATTAATTAATGCATAATTGACCCCAATTAAAATATCAAAAAAAATAAATACATATTCTCAAATTCTTGTTAAAACACAATAAAAATAAAGTTAAATATTAAATTTATATATAAACTACAAAAATAGTGTATAAAATACATAAATTAATAAAGCAGCACATTCAAACTTTTTTAACTTTTAATTTTCTATGTTTCAAAAAACACTTAATATTAATAGCTTCATTTAAGCCAGGTTTACTATCCGCTCCTAACTTAATCTGCCAAAGGCTTTCTCTCTGCTCCAAGTAATTTTTGAAATCGCCCCCTCTGGGGTCTAATTTAACAACTTCTAAGATTGAAAATAAAAATTTTTTGTATTTGTTACACTCCTCGGTATGCTTATACAATGCATTATTAACATCCTTTTCTTTATACTGTAATAATATTCTCTCATAAGCTCCATTAAGGTGCGTGTAGTCATCCCTACATAGAGCGCTTCACATCCACTACATAGTCCAGTATAAACCACTCCCTTAGTTTTGCATGTTAAGTAGCCAGGAACACTATAGGTACCTTTAATGTGGTGGTAACATTACATACGGTCCTTCAGATATGTACCTGCAAAAATTACATTGCCCACACTTAAACATCCAGTTTTTCTGACTCAGTTTTAACTAGCGTGCCCCCTTAGAACATTTTTCTAACAATTTTTTTATGTTGTTATTTCTATACACAAAACTAGGTTTGCACCCCAACACATTAATTAAATCAGTGTTACCTTCCAAAATTTTCCAGTTCTTCTGAATGATCTCCCTAATACAACCACTATGTACTGTCATGTCTAGATTACAGACAGTACTAATTGCATAATTATCATTTAATGCCCTCATTTTGTTACTAACAAAAGGAACATTTAGTATAAGATGGTATAGAGTTTCTCTCTTATCCAAATTGCCCTGCCTAAGGACATGGAGATATTCACTGTCACACCCCTTCTCCAAAAACATATAGGTAATCCTATCAAATTCTTCTTGTAACTCTACATAGGAGGTTGTCATACGGCAAGCCTGTATGTATTGTCCCTTTGGGATATTCTTCTTTATGAAAAAAGGATGATTGCTCTTATAATGTAGATACCCATTGGTAAAAGTTTCCTTTCTGTGTATTTTACTGTCAAATAACTTAGTTGTTTCATTCCACTCCAAACAAACATCCAAAAAGTTGACTTTACTACCACTTTCACCTTTAACAAATTGCAAAACTCCTGACCTAATATTAAGGTCTTTCAAAAATTGTTCACCCACATTTTCATCACCCTCCATTATAAAAATCAAATCGTCTACAAACTTAGCATAAAAAAATGTTTATTTATTTATTTATTTATTTAAATTTGTTGACCGGGAGTGTCCGACTGGACGTAGGTCCATTTTCAGTGGAGGCCCGGGGAGAAAAGCTCCACAGTAAAATAAACAGACAGTAGTTACATTGGATTACATAGCGATTAACAATTTAACATAGCAATTACTTACAACATATTTACAGATGAAGAACATAGTACATCAGTAGACAACTAGAATCTTTATCTGTGAAGTACATAACAGACATTAACAAATGTTACAATGAGAAGTTCCTGCTGTATAATAAGTACTAGGCTTATGAGCATCAGAGCTTGCTATAATCAAGGTAGCTAGTGGAGTGGAAAGAAAGATAGTGGTTGGATGGGGTGGATGATATTAGAGTGGGAGTTGCAAGGGCATAGCCAGCATGCTTTTAGGTGCGCATTTAGTAAAGTTTTGAAGTGGGTGCATGATGGTACAGAGGTAATTGTGGGTGGGAGTGAGTTCCATAATTTGGCTATGGCGCAAGAGAATAGTGCTTCACCAGCAGAGTTATTGGCTTTAGTGATCTGCAAGTGATTTTTGTTGCTGGATCTTAGTGGTCTGGTGGTGCGATAGGGTTGGAGTAGATTCTGGAAGGATGGGACATTTAGTGGATGGTTTGCTAGTTTGTGGGCGAGTGAGAGTTGATACCACTGAAGGAGGTGAGGTAGTTCAAGCCAGCCCAATTCAGCAAGTGAGAGACAGTGGTGACTACGGTAGGATGCCCCTGTGGCGAATTTGGCGATTTTGTTGTAGCAGGTCTCTAGCTTGTTTAGATCACATTGCCTTAGGTTGGTATATATTGGAGAGGCATAAAGTAGGATGGAGAAAAGGTGGGAATTTGCTATTGAAATCTTTGCTGCTTTGGTGAGAAATTGCTTATTTCTGTATAACGCTCCTAGTTTTTCGTGGACTTTTTTCATGGTCATGGATATGTGAATGTCAAATTTTAGTTTATTGTCTATTTCCACTCCTAGCAATTTGGTGTGTTCAGTTGGGTATATAGTGGTGTTGTCTTTTGCTGTGATGTTAAAGTGAGAGTTGTTTTGAGTATGTTTGGTGGGTTGGAAGATGAGTAGTTTAGTTTTGTTTGGGTTGAGTATTAATTGGGCATCGGATAACCATGTTTCAACAGAGGAAAAGGCTTCCTGTGTGACGTTTTGCAGTTTGGGTAGGGACTGGGCTGAGCAGATGATGGTCGAGTCATCTGCGTATTATATGAGTGTGCCATGTTTGGTGGCAGAGGCTAGATTATTGGTGTAAACAGAGAAGAGTAGGGGTCCAAGGATGGATCCTTGGGGAACCCCTATGGAGACAGGTAGTTGGGGAGATATGTCATTCTGCCATACAACGGATTGTTGGCGGTCAGACAGGTAACTCTGAAACCAGTTTGTGACTGATTGTGAGAAGGATAGGTTATTGAGGACAGAGATAATTTGTTTGTGTGGGACCATGTCAAATGCTTTTGATAGGTCTAGGAAAGTAGCAGAGGAGAGATAGCCATTGTTTTTATGCTGAAGGATAGTGTTAGTAAAGGAGAGTAAGGCAGTGGTGGTGCTATGGTTTGGTCGGAAACCATGCTGAGTACTGGAAAGGAGGTTGTTAGTAAGGAGGTAGTCTGAGACCTGAGAGTGTATGCATCTCTCTAGTATTTTGGAGAGTGGAGAGAGAATAGCTATGGGGCGGTAATTGGTTAGTTCTGCAGAGGGTCTGCCTTTGTAGAGGGGAATTATATGTGATACTTTCCACAGTGTGGGAACGTAACTTTCTGACAGAGATCGGTTAATCAAGATGGATACTGGGTAGGCCAGAGCATCAGCTGCAATTTGTAGGTATTCACTTGGGAGGTTGTCTGCTGCTAATTTGGTGGGTTTAAGTTTAGTTAAGAGTTTTTTATGTTGGAGGTAGGTACAAGAGAAAAAGAGAAGGCAGTGGGGAGATTACTAGTTGAAGGTGTGGGTTGGAGGGGAAGGGGGTTGTGTTGTTTAGCTAGTGATAGTATGGTTTGGGTGAAGTGTGTGTTGAATGAGGTAGCAATATTTTCTGAGGAGTGAGGGATGTTAGGAGGAGGGGTACTGACTTTACCTGGGTGGAGGATGGAGTTTATGGAGGACCAGAATTGTTTGGGGCTGTGTTGTGATGAGTCTAGGGCAGACTGGTAGTATTGGAATTTGTCCTGTTTTATTAGCTTTTTGACTCTATTGCGTAGTTCTAGGAATTTTTGTCTAGCTGAGGGGGTTTTGGTTTTGCGCCAGGCTCCCAGACTTTATCCCTGTTTTTCATTTCTGACTTAGTGGTTTTCTGTAGCCATGGGGAGGTTTGTGTTTTGGTTCTGGAAAATCTTATGGGAGCATGGTAATTAAGGATGTTCAGGAAGGTAGTATTAAAAAATTCAACTGTGTCATCTAGACTGAGGTACTTTAGAGGATGCCAGTTACATTCTTTGAGGGATGAGATGAATGTGAGTGGGTTAAAGTTTAGTTTTTTACGTATTTGACGGTAGATGACAGGTTTAGCTTGGTATAGGTATTTTTTGAGTAGGAATGTTGGGGAGTGATCACTGAGGCTATCTGATAAGCAGCCTGTTATATATGACTGGGGGCTCTTACTGACTAGTATCCAGTCCAGGGTAGTGTGCTTGCTGGAGTTTTTATTTATCCTGGTTGGTGACTGGACTAGTTGGGTGAAGCCATGAAGGTGTACATGATGGGATGGATTGTTGCCAGAACAGGATTGCCAGTCAATATTGAAATCACCTAAGATGATAGTTTCTTGGGGGAGATGGTGGGTAGACCAGCTGAGGAGGTTTTCTAGTGGAGGGATGTTTTGGCCAGGTGGGAAGTAGCATCCAATTATGTTGATGGTTTTATTTTGGTTAATTTTGAGGTTGGTATATATTACTTCTTCATTGCCTATTTGTGGAGCTGATGATTTTAAGATCTGGATGTTTAGATGCTATTTAAATATTATAACTACACCACCTCCTTTTTTGTTTAGCCAGTCTACTCTTAGTATGCCATAACCTGTAGGGAGTATTTGCTCACTGGTAATGTGAGGTTTTAGCCAGGTTTCTGTCAGGATGACTATATCTGGGGAGTACAAGTCTATGGTGGCATGGAGTTCATGGACTTTGTTGGATATACTTCTAATATTTAGGCTTAGTAGAAGGAAGTCACTTGGCTTTCTATTGGCTGTAATATGGGAGAAGTTGTGGTTTCTAGTCTGATTATGAGGATTGGGGTTGGAGATGGTAGGGCCAGGGTTGGGGTGGATGTCTCCACTTAGGGCTAGTTTTGATATGCATGAGATTATTAGTTTTCTCAGTTTTTGAATGTGTTTGTTTATAAGGGAAACTTTATGATTGTGCTCTGTGGGTAATAGGTATGGTGGGATAGTTACTATGTTAAGTTGTAGGGATGCTTTATGTTTGAGTAATATAGTTGGTAGAATATGTGGGGGGTGGATGGTTCTTGAGCTGGTGGGAGGGGAGCTGAGTGTGGGTGAGACACGAGTGGTGGTGTGAGTAGTAGTACAGTGGTAGTGGTTGAGTGGGGGAATGATGGAGCTTTGGTAGGATGTAAGATATGCAAGGAGAGTGCATGCAGTGAGCAAAGGAAAGGTATGCTTGTACATGTTAGTTGAGGAGGTGTGATAGTAGAGGGAAGATGGAGGAGGTAGTGTTGGGTTAGCACTGTGGTTGGCTATTGGAAAGATGGGAGGGGTTTGAGTGCAATAAAGGTGGGACCACTGGGGGTGGGAGGGAATAGGGGGCAGTGTGGGGAGCGAAGCGGGTAGAGACCCTGTTAGGTGCTCGTATGCGGGGGATGGAAACAATCACAAAGCAAAGACAAGTATGTGTTAAGAAACAATCACAATTGACCAAGGACTGCTCTGAAACTGTAAGTCATTTCTTAACTTCTCAGGTGGAAAAACAGGATAACCTTGTATCAGTAGGCTACTGTGGTCATAATTTAAATTAACAAACACACAGTATTGATCAGTTATGGATACTATTTGCTCGTATGCGGGGGCTGGAATCAATCACAAAGCAAAGACAAGTATGTGTTAAGAAACAATCACAATTGACCAAGGACTGCTCTGAAACTGTAAGTCATTTCTTAATTTCTCAGGTGGAAAAACAGGATAACCTTGTATCAGTAGGCTACTGTGGTCATAATTTAAATTAACAAACACACAGTATTGATCAGTTATGGATACTATTTGCTAACAGAAGGGAATAAGAGAAAGTGGAAGATGTGTGTGTGTGTGTGTGTGTGTGTGTGTGTGTGTGTGTGTGTGTGTGTGTGTGTGTGTGTGTGTGTGTGTGGTGGGGGGCTGCTTACAAGCCAAAGCAGAGTGCTCTCCAGGGGAAAATGAATATTGGCTCAAACAGGTAGACACATACTCAAAGTTAACTGTAGCTGTTTGCAGACAGTTCAGACCCGGACTGCGCTTTTCTTACAAGAATGTTAATGGTGGTACCGCAGTTGAATACTTAAGAGTGGTGTTAGGTTCAAAGTTAACTGTAGCTGTTTGCAGACAGTTCAGACCCGGACTGCGCTTTTCTTACAAGAATGTTAAAGGTGGTACCGCAGTTGAATACTTGAGTGGTGTTAGGTTCAAAGATAACTGTAGCTGTTTGCAGACAGTTCAGACCCGGACTGCGCTTTTCTTACAAGAATATTAAAGATGGTACCGCAGTTGAATACTTGAGTGGTGTTAGGTTCAAAGTTAACTGTAGCTGTTTGCAGACAGTTCAGACCCGGACTGCACTTTTCTTATAAGAATGTTAAAGGTGGTACCACAGTTGAATACTTAAGAGTGGTGTTAGGTTCAAAGTTAACTGTAGCTGTTTGCAGACAGTTCAGACCCGGACTGTGCTTTTCTTACAAGAATGTTAAAGGTGGTACCGCAGTTGAAAACTTAATAGTGGTGTTAAGTTCAAAGTTAACTGTAGCTGTTTTCAGACAGTTCAGACCCGGACTGTGCTTTTCTTACAAGAATGTTAAAGGTGGTACCGCAGTTGAATACTTAAGAGTGGTGTTAGGTTCAAAGTTAACTGTAGCTGTTTGCAGACAGTTCAGACCCGGACTGCACTTTTCTTACAAGAATGTTAAAGGTGGTACCGCAGTTGAATACTTAAGAGTGGTGTTAGGTTCAAAGTTAACTGTAGCTGTTTGCAGACAGTTCAGACCCGGACTGTGCTTTTCTTACAAGAATGTTAAAGGTGGTACCGCAGTTGAATACTTAAGAGTGGTGTTAGGTTCAAAGTTAACTGTAGCTGTTTGCAGACAGTTCAGACCCGGACTGCACTTTTCTTACAAGAATGTTAAAGGTGGTACCGCAGTTGAATACTTAAGAGTGGTGTTAGGTTCAAAGTTAACTGTAGCTGTTTGCAGACAGTTCAGACCCGGACTGTGCTTTTCTTACAAGAATGTTAAAGGTGGTACCGCAGTTGAATACTTAAGAGTGGTGTTAGGTTCAAAGTTAACTGTAGCTGTTTGCAGACAGTTCAGACCTGGACTGCGCTTTTCTTACAAGAATGTTAAAGGTGGTACCGCAGTTGAATACTTAAGAGTGGTGCTAGGTTCAAAGTTAACTGTAGCTGTTTGCAGACAGTTCAGACCCGGACTGCGCTTTTCTTACAAGAATGTTAAAGGTGGTATATTTGTTTCAATTCAATAAGAACTGTAGAGTCCCACAAAGCCATTACAGTGTTCACATAAGCTGGTGCAGCCATGGAGCCCATCGCTACCTCCTTACACTGTTTATAGAATTGTCCATTAAATATAAAGAAATGATGTTCCAAAACTATTTCTATTAAACTGCATACTAAGTTGACTTCATGGTGTCCCAATGCAGGGTGTGGAAGCTGTGAGAGAGTTTATAGTGAAATATAGCAACACAGGACACCATGAAGTCAACTTAGTCAACTTAGTATGCAGTTTAATAGAAATAGTTTTGGAACATAATTTCCATTCTGTTACAACATATAATAATATTAAAGAAACTACAGCTAAAGGAGAAGTAAATCAAAAATATTAAGGGGGAGGGGGACAGTCAAGGCTCATTATGCAGTTTCATCACCTCTTATAAAGTGTGGCAAAAACAAATTACTAACAAAGACCATATATGTGTTCATTCAAAAAGTACAAGAAGGGGATCTGACAAAGTGGCAAAGATCAATGTCTCATTGACTGGAGAGAACAGACCTGCAGAAGAAGTCCTTCTTGTTGACAAAGTTAACCAGACTGCTCAGAGCACTATGGAACAGTCATAAAGGTAATATTCACATGATGTCTGTTGTTGGGTTGTTAAGGGTATAGGCTGTTGTAACAAATCCTTTGGAGAGATCAGAAAAGGGCAATAAGAGGTGTATTAGAGAGTGAGTGAGCAAGAGAGAGAGAGAGAGAGAGAGAAAGAGTGTGTATATGTGTGTGTGTGTGTGTGTGTGTGTGTGTGTGTGTGTGTGTGTGTGTGTGTGTGTGTGTGTGTGAATAGAGCTGGATCATGGTCAAATAGGTCCAAAGGCAGGGTAATAAAATGCCCACCCGGAACAGCCCCTCCTGCAGCAACCCCCTACCCCCCCTCACAGCAGCCCCCTGCCCAGCCATTCCAGTGTTCCATTACTTAGCTATTTCTCCCCGGTTATCATAAACACCGTTCAAACTTATCAGTCTGTACACTTTTTTCTTATTTACTTCTACAATGATTACATATGAAGTGGAGTAATGATGGATTTTTTTTCCATAGGTGGAGGATATAACCTTCAGAGATAGAGCAATTTATAAGAATGCTAATAAGGTATGCAATTGCTTTTGCTGCAAGTTGTAGATATTCAGGGGAAAAACTGTCAGTGGACAGAGAGCAGGGCTTTAGTTTGGATAGGAGTTTGAGTATAAGAGAGGTAGGTACTGGCTGAATAGTAAATGAGGGAGTTGAATGAGTAGAACCTGTATCGTATGAGGAGGGGAGGCTGTTGTTGTCCAGTACAGGTAATTTTAGTCGAGGGAGTTTAGGTTTGTTGATGAGTCTTTGATTAGCTTTTGGATGGTAGTAATGAAATGGGTATTGAATTCATGGAAAATTTGTTGTGAATTTTTCTAAGGTGAAGGGGAAGGTTTTTGTGAGGTACCGGGATTAAATAGAGTTGAGACAGATTTCCAAAATTTTGGGGGGTTATTGTGCAGGGAGGATAGCTAAGAAGAAAAGTAGTTTTTTTATCTTGCATGATTAGCTTTTTTTGCCTTATTTCAAAGTTGCTTGAATTCAAGTTCATTTTGTTTTGTTTTTCACCATTGTTTCCAGGCTTGGTCTCTTTCAAGGAGACTTTGTTTGGTCATTTTAGTTAGCCAGGGGGCATGGTTAACTTTTGTTCTTTTGGTTTGTATAGGTGCAAGGCTATTGAGAGTGTCCAGAAAAATTTTACTAAAATAGCAAACAGCATCATCTAAAAGAAGTGTTTGTAAAAGAGTTCAGTTGTGAGCTTTTAAAATGCTGATAAATATGTCCTGGTTAAAGTGGGTGAAATTTCTGGAAGTTTTATAGGAATGTGTTTTAACTGTTTGAGAGTGTGTTCAGTGGGTATATGCTGGAAGGTGGTCACTTAGTATGTTAGATAGTGAACCTAAATCTGAGTAATTTTGAGGGAGGGATACTGGTATCCAGTCTAAGGTTGACGCTGAAGGAGTGGACAGGCCATGGGGAGGGGTAGTGATAAGATGTGTAAAGCTATGTAGATTTATACTATTGGTTAGGGAGTTTGTAGTTAGAGCTTGCCAGTTAATACTGGGGTCACCTAGGATGATGGTTTCTTGTGAAATATTTTGATTTAGCCATGATAAGAGGTCTTCTAGAACTGGAATATTGTGGCCTGGCGGAATGTAGAGTACAACTATACAAAGACCAAAGCAAAAGCACCCATGTATGCCAATATTTTTATGGGTTTGGTAGAAAAAGAATGTATTTATAGTAAATCTTTTTTTAAACAACATGTGAAATTTTATTTTAGATATATAGATGATTTAATTTTTTTATGTGAGGGTGACAGTCATTTAGTATTAGATTTTGTGGAAGAAATTCAACTTAATAGATTTCAGATAGACTTTGATGGTTTACAATTTGGACATCAGGTTTCCTTTTTGGATATTAATTTATGTGGAACAGTAGGAAAATATATTAGTACAAGTATACATAGAAAATTTGAAGTAGTAAATGAGTTTTTAATGGGCACTAGTTGCCATCCAAAACATACTATTCAATCATTGCCTTTTGGAGAATTTTCAGACTTTGTAATGAAGAACAGGTGTTTATGAATGAATTAGAACAAAGAGAATGTTTAAGAATAGAAAATTTGATGCCAAAATAATTGATAATGATGTTCAAAAAGTATTAAATATTATATATGATATAAATAAGAAAGTAAATATTGTTAGAAGTAAAACTAATAATGGTGCTAATGTGGATAATTTATTTGTAGTTTCTACATACAATGTGTTAAGTGATAGTATCAGACAATATATTCTTCACTTTTGGGAATTCCTTAAGAGTTTTATTGAACTTGATGGTTTAACAAATAGAAAATTATTTTTTTCATATTAGAGGGGGAGAAATATTAAAGACATGATAGTACATACTAAATTTCAGAGACCTGAGATTAAATTAAGTCAGCAAATTTCTATTAAAGGAACCAAGCCTTGTGGTAGATGTAGTGGGTGTTCTTATATAGTTAATTCTTTTTTATATATTAACAATATTCGTTTTAGAACTAGTGGAGCCTATGACTGTAGGATGGAGGGGCTTGTTTATGCTATTAAATGTGATTGTAATACGTTTTACATTGGACAAACAAAAAGAATGTTTAAGACACGATTGTTAGAACATCTAAGAGATATTAGACTGAATAGAATGGAGAGCCCTTTGGCTCTTCATTTTAATAAATGTCATGGTGGATATCCAGTGGGTTTGAAAGCCACTATTTTGGAATAAATTAAAATGGAATGTTTTGATAAAGAAGCATATAAGTTTATGCTTCTAAGAAAGGAAACAGTGTTTATTTTAAAATATAATACATTGATGCCTAAAGGCTTGAACACAGAATGTTGTTGGAAAAGTATTATATGAATTGCTGTGTGTTACTTTAAAGTTGTATTTATTTATATAATTGTTTAATTGTTTATTTAATTGGAGCTGGGACTATATAAACTGTTTTTAAATTCTGTATGTTACTCATTGAAGGCTAATTGTGGGCTAGAGGAATAAATTCTTTTTTCAGTGGCTTCTGTGTTTTTCATTTTGTGGTGAAGCAATTCAGCGTTTTTCTTCGTTTGTGTTAACTATACAAAGACGTTTATTATTACTAATTTGAAGTGATGTGATTAAAAGTTCAGTGTTGCTGAAGGAGGGAACTGGTTTGAGATAGGTTGTAATGGTTAGGGAGGATTGATAAATTAATGCAATGCCACCTCCCTTTTTATTAAGTCTATCTGTGAGAATGATTCGCTATCCTGGTTGGAATAATTTCAGTATCGGCAATGTGTGGTTTTAGCCATTTCTCGGTTACTGCCACAATGTCTGGGGCGTGGTTAGATAGTCAGTCATGAAACTCAGTAATTATGTTACAAATACTACATGTATTTATTGTTATTAGATGACGATGTTGGTTATTTGGGGGAAGAGTATGTGTAGGTGGGTTGGTTGGACCGGGATTTGGATGGACATCCCCACATTGTTCTAGGGAGAGGAGGAGATGGATTGTAGTAAGGTTGGAGGCTTTTCAAGAGGGGGTTTAGGAAGGCTTATAAGACATAGTTTTAGTTTGGAATTGGTATGAGGTAGTTGTATTTTGGTTGTATACTGGATGGAGCTTGCAAGTAAAGAGGGTGAGATCTTAGAGTAGCTACGTAAACTGTCGTGCAGTGGTAAGGTTTGAATGCTGGCTGTTGGTGGTATTATGTGAATGGTGGTGTACATGCTGGTGAAAAGGAGTAGTAGGAGTAAGAAACTAGTGGATGTTATAAACAGAAGTGAGAGTGTTAACTTGGAGAATTTTTTTTTTCAATAAATTGAAGCCTTCTGGCTAGGCCCCCCCAGACATGGAGCCTATGTCACCTAGTGATGGATCTGGCTCTGCATATATATATATATGTGTGTGTGTGTGTGTGTGTGTGTGTGTGTGTGTGTGTGTGTGTGTGTGTGTGTGTGTGTGTGTGTGTGCATGTGTGTGTGGGCATGAGTACACACACACACACACACACACACACACACACACATATATATATATATATATATATATATATATATATATATATATATATATACATGGGTCTATGTATTAGCAATAATCTACAGCTGAATATGAAGTCTGAAGCTCAAAAGTATGACATTATTTGCTAATTTCATTCCTTGGATCATCCGAGTGATTTGCCAGAAAACCAACAATTTTATGAGGAACAGACTGAAATGTTGAGGCAAAAATCTGGACAGTCTGCAAAAATTTGGACAGATGAGAGGTAGGCTTATGTTACATTAAAAAATGGTAAGCTGGTAATATTGCCTGGTAACTCACTTTTGTTACTGTCACACTGTTTGTAAAGTTTTTTTAGCTAGTTTCACTGTGTGAAAGGTATTAACTGGAAATTTTCTCCATTTGTTAAGCATCTATTTGTTTGTTCTGATTTCCTGCCAAGGAGTGTATCATATAA
Source organism: Protopterus annectens (assembly GCF_019279795.1). Classification (NCBI taxonomy): domain Eukaryota; kingdom Metazoa; phylum Chordata; order Ceratodontiformes; family Protopteridae; genus Protopterus; species Protopterus annectens. The sequence goes on from NC_056744.1 coordinate 762,245,917, forward strand.
TTGATTTGTTTACAGTTAAAAACATTCTGTAGAGTCTCCCTGCTCCTTTTTCTGTTTAAAACTTTCATTTAGTGTCTCACTGCTGTTTTTTTGCTGTGGTAAACATTTCTGTAGTGTTTTCTGCCTAAAATAGTGTAGCTAGTAGCTGTAGCATTGTTTCCCACCTTCCCTTCCTATTGTTGTCTTGTTCTTATAACTTGGTGGCTTTGCAGTTGCCCGCCTCTACTGTAAATTTGATCTGGGACACTCCTCCTACTAGTTCAGTCTCATTAGCTCATTCTACCTAATACAGAGAGAACATTTGGGAAGGCCAACCCCCTTAGTTTCTTAACCTTGAATTATCTTCTGTTCCTCCTTTCTCACTTTCCACTTTAATAATAAAAATAAAAAAAAACTTCATCTTGCTTTTTCTGCTACTTGTTCTATAAAGTGTTCAAATGCATCTTTTCTGCTGCATTTATTACTGCTTGCTTTTAGCCTGTTTAAATTTTAAGTATTATTCTAAGCCTCTTAGTTTTGGTTTAAGCACGTGGGCTTTAGGCCAACCCCTTAGCTCTCCATGGACTCTCTTCCTCAGATTCTGACAAATATGGATGGGCAATTTCTTATGGTTTCTCCTGCCAGCCTGTTTGATATGGGAATCCTGAGACAGTGTTGCAACTGCCTCATGTACACAGACAACCATCTACTACTACCGCCTAGGAACACAATTTGTGAGAGATGCAATTACATGAAGAAGCTAGAGTCTATGCTCTCTCCCTCACAAGCCAGTATATCTAGCACTTATAAAGTTGTCATCACAATTGCTACACCTCAATCACCACCCAGAACTACACAACACACACGTTTACTAGGCTAACAACCACAAGGGCCTTTTTACACCTAGCCATGCATCCCAAATCTCTGACAAGTTCTGACACCCTTGATAAGTGTAAGCATGGGCCTGGGAGATGAACCATTTTACAGGTTAAAGACATAGGTGCCACACCAGGAATGAATTTCCAGTTTCCCATACAATTGTCCAAGTTGCACTTAAATTTGGTTAGAGAGGAACTCTGCTTCACATGGATGGGGAGCCTGTTCCATAAACGGGGTAGTCTCTGGGATACATACCTATCTCTCCAGCAGGTCCTATTTATATCACAGGCTAGGTTTAAGTCTTTAGAATGGGTAATTCTGGCACTGTTTGTTTTGTGGATATGCAAGAGGTCCATCAGAGAGGGGTCTGACAATGCCCTGTAAGCCAGGCATAGATTTCTCCTCAAAAGCCTGTAGGAGACAGAATGCAGGGATGAGGACTTGAGGAGGTCAGCATAGGACATATTACTTACACCCTGTATTCTTTTAGTGAGGAACCTCTGTGGACATTCCAGTTGTTGGATATGCCTGGTTAGGTACATACCAAAGGGGGCATTGTACTCAATGATAGGTCTGATGAATGCCAAATACAGTGGAATAATGACTTCCTTTGAATTAGATGTCATATATTTGTTTATAAGTTGCGTAACATAGAATGATTTCCTCACCACTGTAGACACGTGATGATAAAAGGCTATATTACTACCTATGTGTGTCCCAAAGTCCTTGACTACTGGGTCAACTCTAAGGGGTGTGCTGTCAATATGATAGTTACCAGGGATGGATCACTTCCCAAAGGATACTATCATGTATTTCTTGGCATTTAGTTTTAGTCCATGGCTCTGACACCAGTTGTTTGTGTCAGCCCACCCTGGCGAACATTTGTGTCAGTATGAAATTCAATGACAGCTTCTAATTGTCAATCATCTGCAAATTTAGTCAGCCAGAGACCACTGACATTGGCCTTGACATCTGAGAAGTAAATGCCAAAAAGGAGAAGTCCAAGGACTGATCCCTGAGGGACTCCACTTGTGACTGGCCTCTTTGTAGAGGTGGACTCCCCAATTCAAAATTTCTGGGTCCTGTCTGTGAGCCAGTTGACTATCCACTGGGTGACATACGGGATTGTACCTAACCTCTTGAGTTTGTCAACAATGCCCGAGTGGGGTATTGTGTCAAATACATTGGCCAGGTCAAGGTAGGCAGTGTGAACGATTTTGCCCTCATCCATTGCTTTGCTGACCTTCTCAAAGAAATCCACCAGGTTGAGTAGGCATGATCTGCCCTTGACGAAATCAAACCAGGTTAGTTCAAGTGTCTGGAGGTTTACTATATCTCTATTGATCATCTCCATGATAATTTTTCCATGGCTTTACATATAAAACTAGTGAGACTTATGGCCCACCTTTGTGCAGAGAGATGACTATTGCCTTTCTCTATCCATGAGGTATGAAGCCTGTTTGGAGGCTACAGTTAAATAGTAATTCCAGAGGCCCTGACAGGTCATGTTTCATGCTATTTAGAAGGTGTCCTGGGATATTGTCTGGGCCCATTGATGCAGAGTTCTTGGTGTTGGAGAGAGCGTTAAGGACCTGTTCCCTAGTGATAGTAGGGGGAGTTATATTTGATGATATTTCCTGAGGGAAGGTTGAGGAGGAGAGAAGAGTAAAGTTGGAGCTGAATTAATCAGCCAGGAGGTTTGCTATATCTTCTGGCTCAGTATAGGTGGCTCCATTTACAATGAGCTCTGCACATAATTGTGTTTTGCCTTTGAAGTTGCGGACATAGCTAAAGAATGCTTTGTGGTTGTCCTTGGCCTAGGAGGACCAACTTACCTCAAATTTGGCTTTGCAGATTTTATTTGTCCTCTGAGTTGTTTGTTTAGTTTAATGAGAGTGCTTTTATCCTGTTTGGTGCCGCACCTCCTAATTTTTGCCATGATTTTCTTCCTCCTGTTATACATCTGATTGATTTTGTGATTCCACCAGGGTGACTTGTTTTTTGAGTTAGTTCTGTACTTCTTCCTAGTGGGTACAGCTGCCTCTATGCAGCTATCAACAAGCTTGTACATGGTTTCCGTGAACAGTTCTCTATATGCAGAAGAGTTCTCAGGATTTATAGGGGCTTGAAATTTTGCCTGGTTCTCACTTAATAGCAAGAGGTTAGCCTTAGAATAGTTCCTGAATATTCCTGGTTTAGCTGGAGGTCCAGGTTTTATTTTTACTTCAAAGACCATTTTGTGGTCTGACCTTACCAGGGAAAGCATTACAGTTGGGGGTGTGCAGCACTCTCCCATATTAGTGAGTACCAGATCCAGTATGGTTGCACCCCTGGTTGGTGTGTTGACTATCTTGTCCAGGGAGTTTGCGTTTACAAAATCCAGGAATCTCTGTGCATGTATGTTTGATGTTGTTTAGGATTCCCAGTTAATACTGTGGTAATTAGTCACCCATGAATATGGTATTGAGTTGGATGGTTAGTGTTACTTTTTTTTTCTTTTTTCGGCTTTTCCCAGTTAGGGGTCGCCACAGCAGATCACCTGTCTGCTCATGATTGGCAGCGGAGTTTTACTGTGTCAAGTTCCCAGCCCAGTGCCCAACCCTCCACAGAATACATGGTATGGGTTTCCTGGGTCATAGAGGGGGACCTATAACTTGCAAGGAAGTGGTATTGGATTTTATCTATGGTGATTTGAACATGGAGCAGCTCAAGTGCATTATCCTGTATGAGCAGCCTTGAAGTATATTTATTTTTGATGTAAATAGAGACACCTCCACCTTTAGTCCCTGCCTGTGAAGTAGCTGGTCTAAATGTGTGGAAGGCATTATAACCTTGCACTGCTGGTGTGCTGTCCGTGCCTTTAAACCACGTCTCAGAGATCACACAGACATCAGCATTCTCTAGGGTAAAAAGAGCTTCCAGGGAGTGGAGTTTTTTGTTTAGGCTCCTAGCATTGAGCAGTAATACCTTTAGATTTTACTGGTTTTGATTTGCTATGTCAGAAGTGCTTTCAGTTTGGCATTGCCTAAAAAAGGCACTATGGGGGAAGACAATGTTTTAGCTAATATTCAAAAGCCTAGAGGGGAGAGGTGCAGACCATCCCTGACAAAGCAGCATGGTCTGTTGACCACCTCCTTCCATGCTGACAAATATTGCACCCTCTTAGAATGACACCAGAAACTAAGCCAATTATTAGTCAGTCATCTTTTGTTGATATTGTGGCATCATTCTTGGACAAGGTAAAATGCTGCTTAGTGCTAGGCTCATACCAATCTGAGACACATATTCCGAGAGCTGTATGATGTCTCTCTTCATATAGTCTAGGGAGGTACGTCTCAGGTCATTTACTCCCACATGGACTATGACTGAGTATTATTGGTAATTGTGGTCCAATGACCTGAGTGCATGTGTTTTGTGGCAGATCCTAGCCCCTGATAAGCAACTTACCGTAACTTTCTCCTTACTCAGCCTGGTGAGAGGGACATCAGTGTGTCTCACAATGGAGTCTCCAATGACTAGAATGTTGGATTGTGTGGTGACTTGCCTTATGGGCTTAGAGGTAGAGGCTCCATGAGATGTAACTCTAGGTGTCAATGTGGGTGTGTTTTGAAAGAGTGCATTTGAGGCTGCTGAGGGTATTTCTTATGTGTACTTGGTCTAGGAGTTCTTTGTGGTTTAGGAAGGTTACATGTAATTGCCTCAGTATATGTGGGTCTATATGTCTGCTTTGAATTGTGTGTGATGGGTGCAGCATATGTACTACTAACAACCTTATTAACATTAGGAGTACTTTTATGGGAGAGCTTTGCCTCCAGTAATGTTGTGTAAATACATCTCTCACTTACCATATCAGTTTGTTTGAGAATTAACTGGTTGTGAGTAAACATGAGGCAATTTCTACATTGCCTCAGGATGCCCATATCCACCAAGCTGGTAATGGAGACAGTATGATATCATATCCAGGAAAACAGACACTTTTTTATTGATTAGACTGTTTGAGTGACAATATCGATCACTGTCAGGAGTATCTGGTTTGCAACTATGTGGACAGTGCTTGTCACTGCAAAGTAGTTGTCCTGTGTGCAATTAGATATTGGAGAAATTTCAGTTGTGCTTTTACAGGAAAAATGCCACTCAGGGTGTCTGAGTCTGTACAGAGCACTGCCAAACACTTGAGGGGAAACTAATACGTAGACCCTGAAAATTTAAGGATGAAGTATTTAGGCGAGTATTCTGAAGTTAGAAACAAATCAAGTACTTACTGAAAACAAAGAATTAGCTTGTCAAGAATGATGAAAAGAGGGGAGTCGCATGAATGACTACTGCCTGGCTACAACTAATGCTGGTTTCCCCACCGATTCACTCTGTTGGAATGCAATACTCCTCTGCTTCTTCTCTCACCAGAAGCAAAATGTTAGCACCAATCTCAAGAAGAGAAGCAGACCACAGCCTGTTTGTTGATCCACAGTCTTGTCCAAGATGATGCAAGGGTCTGTAGGCTTGTAGCCTTTTTCTGGTAGATGCCTCGAATAGCAACCTGACCAATCTTGTACGTTAAGCACAGACACTCACTGTCCAACCAGAAACAGTCAGGAATCAATGCATTCTGCTCCTACTCTCACCAGGATCAGAATATAAGCACAGTTGCCAAGCTGTCACCTATAAAGCAGTTATTAGGCTTTCTGGTGATCAGCATTCTCCAGGAAATAATGGCACTGTACTCCTTCTCTCACCAAGAGAAAACATAAGCACTAATCTCAAGATGACTACTGAGAGGCAGAATGTGGGCTCTCCAATAACTGGTGATCTTGCTGCTTAATGGTAAGATGAAAAAAATGGTTTATCATAAACACTGCAGTGTGCACTAAGCAGTTAGATATGAAAGTGGGTAACTTAAGTTTTAGCTGTCTAAACAGTTAAGTTTTAGTGGAGAGACACTATTTTTAAAAGAGCAAGATAGATTGAAAGGGGTGGGCACTTTTGTATCCTGGTACTGTGGAATACAGTAGGATGGCCAATACATTTAAATAGTTGAAGTGGAGTGATTTCACAAAATGATAATTTTGTTCTTATTCACACCAGCCAGTAAAAGCAGAGAGGAAATGAGATATATGGTCAAATTAACATAAGGGGCAGGCAACTAGAAAGACAGTGGTGACACTAACAGATTGGGAGGGTGGAAAAAAATCTGTCTGACTCACAACACACAGAGCTGTGGTCTCTTTCAAGTTTTAATATGCAGTTAAAACAGAATACAAGTAAAACACAGTGTAAAGAAAACAAATCACAGTATACAAAATAGAAAAAGGCAATAAAGTAAGACAAAATACAAGAAATAAAAAGCAAACTAACCTTTCCCTCACAGCAAACTGTTGCAGAGTCTGGGTGAGACTTTCCAGTAAAGTTCTGAAATGTTTTATTTTAACCTTTAAATAGAAGATTTAGTTCCTAGCTCCATCCCCTCAGTTCACAGATGATTAACCTTAACTGACCTGTTCTAACATATGCGTGACTCCTTAACTGACCTGTTCTAATTTCTGTCTGGCTTATGCGGAGGTTCTCAACAAAAACAAACCCAAACAAAGGAGACCTCAGAGGCAAAAACACACGCAAACTCCGCAACTCTCCACACCACATACCACGCATAGTCCACTCACCAGTGTCTCACAACCACTAAGGCCTAACCATAAACCCAACATATTAGTCATAGGAGACTCCTTTGTGAGACACACAGGTGTGCCTCTCACCAGGCTGGATTGGGAGAAAACCATGGTTAGTTGTTTGTCAGGTGCCAGAATCCACCATTTCACACACGCACTCAAGTCTCTCAGCAACAGCTACTGTTATGACTCTGTCATAGTCCAAGATGTACCTCCCTGGACTATATGAAGAGAGACATGATTGAGCTTACTGAATATATGTCCCAGGCAGGTATGTCCCTAGCCTTAAGCAATATTCTACCATCACCCAAAATTATGCCTCAATACAAACAGAAAATTATTGACTGTAATAACTGGTTTAGATTCTGTGTCATTCTAGGGAGATCCAGTACCTGACAGCCTGGGAAGACCTGATCGACAGACCATGATGCTTTACTAGAGATCGCCTGCCTCTGTCTCACTTGGGCTTCAGGTTTCTGGCAAAGGCCATTGCCTTCCCCATAGTGCTTTTTTTAGGAAAATTATGAGGTCGATACTACCAACATAAAAATTTCAACAAAGCACAAATTAAAGGTCATGCTGCTAAATGCTAGGAGTCTAAACATGAAACTGCACTAATTCCAAACATTCTTAACCCTGGAAGATGCTGATATTTGTGCAGTCACAGAAAAATGGATCAAAGCCATGCAGAGCACCCGAGCCTTACCTGGTTACTCATCCTATCATACATTCAGACCCCAAGCTGTGGGCAGCAAAGCCAAAGGAGGTGGCGTTCCAATATATATTAAAGAAAGACACACGCACCTCCAGGCTAGTCAAACAGTATGACACGTAAGAGACACTCCAGGTGCAGTTAACTGTTGACAAGACCCGTATTCAAATCACAGCTAGCTACAGGCCCCCAAATTTGACTCAAGATCCCCACTCCACCTATCTGGACCTCTTTGAATCTATCAAGACTCAACCCTTTACCCTGATCCTGGGCGACTTTAATTACCCAACCATAGACTTGAAAAACTACTCATGCCAGAACACTCGTGCCCAGAGATTCCTCAATTTTATCAATGCAAATGCCTTGGAACCCCGACAAGAGGTGATAATATCTTGGACTTGGTATTAACCAACATCAGTAACCACTGCAGCTCCCCTACAGTATCATCTTCCTTGGTAAGATCTGACCATAAGGCGGTCACTTTCGAAGTCACCATCTCCCCTGACCCCCCCCCCCCCCAGCTAGGGTAAAAAAATAAAAAATAAAATTCTCCAAAGCTGATTGCAATCTCCTGAGGGATGGTATAAACATCTTTACAGCCCCCTCCCCCTCTGTAGGAACTGACACCAAAGTGCAATAGAAGCATTTATATAGATGCATGGAATCAGGAATACCTGACAGGACAAAATGATCTTCTGTAAGGAAGAGTAAACCTGTCTGGTGGATATCTGCAAAAAATAAACTATATAACAAAAGGAAAAAAATTGGAAGCAATATATCCATAGCCTGAACAAGCAAATAAGAGCACTAGTGAAATCCTCTAAAGCCAACTTTGAGTCCAAATTAGCCACATCTACTCGAGACCATCATAAGGCCTTCTTCACATATGTCCGCAATCTCAAAGGAAGCATCCAGATCTGTTCAGAACTGGTGGGACACCACATACACAAATGCTGTAGATATAGCCAATCTACTGAATGACAGATTCAGTGAAAACTTCACCCCTCTGTCCCCTACATCAGTAAATCAGGACATCTCCAGTATCTGCCCCCCACCCCTTATCTCTAAGGAATAGGTCATCACTGCCCTCTCAAAGGCAAAAAATACAGCCTCCATGGGACCCGATAACATCTCAGGCTGCATCCTACATGAACGCAGGGATGAACTTGCAGTACCATTAGGCACCCTATTCAACCAAAGCCTGAGTACCGGCTTTGTTCCAGCCGAGTGAAAGACAGCCACTGTCATCCCTTTACACAAAGGTGAAGCATCCACCAATTCGGGAAATTATAGACCCATCAGCCTAACTAGCCTGACCTGCAAGGCCATGGATTGGATTATCACAGACCTTATTAACATGGACATTGGCAACCTCCAAACATTCAACACCACACAGTTTTACTTTGTTAAGGGGAGGCCATGTCTGTTAAATCTGGTTGACTTTTTTGAGACAATCAGCAAAGTCATGGATGAGGGGAAGATGGTGCACACTATCTACCTTGACTTGGCCAAAGCCTTTGACACTATTCCCCACTCAGGCATAATAGATAAACTCTCTCATCTAGGCATCAATCCATGTGTTACCAGATGGGTAGCAAACTGGCTCACTGATAGAACCCACCTAATCAAAATAGGGGAAGCCACCTCAAGCAGTAGAGCTGTAACAAGTGGCATACCCCAGGGATTGGTCCTGGGGCCTTTGTTATTCGGGATATACTTCTCTGAGGTATAGGCCAAAACCAGTGGGCTATGACCAAGTTGTCAGATAACTGCAAGCTGGGCATGGTCATCAATTCCCCAAGTGATGTGGATGCCCTCCAAGTGGGTCTCACCCAAACAAATGACTGGTATCAGAAACATGGCCTCAAGCTGAATGCCAAAAAATGCATCATCATCCCCTTTGGGGAGAGTGATGTCCCCACATATTATCACATTAATAACAATGTCCTAAGTATGCAATCTGTAGTGAAGGATTTGGGCATCCAGGTTGATAGCAACCTGACTTTTGACCAGCATATTGCTTCCATTGTACAGAAAGCTTTCTACATGGCCAACCTTATAAGTAAGGGTATCTCATCCAGGGACAAAGAGGTCATAACTTCCCAGTATTCTTCCCTTATAAGGCCAATTATTGAGTACAATGCCCCCTTCGGCATGTACCTCGCAAAGCACATTCGGCAGCAGGAGAGACCACAGATGTTCCTCATCAGGAGAATCCAGGGCCTCAAACATCTACCCTACACAGATAGGTAAAAAGCTCTCTCCCTCTACTCAGTTTCATACAAACTCCTCAGGGGTGACCTCTGTCAGGCATACAAAGCAATATCAGACCTCACCTTGATGGGACTGCTGCATATCTGCAAGTCAAGTTCCACTCGAGTAACCTGTACATGCAACCTCAACCTGGTCTGTAATATCAATAGAACTTGTTGGCGGGACAGATTTGTCTCCCAGAGACTCTCCCATCTGTGGAACAGACTCCCTCTCCACGTCAAGCAGAGTACCTCATTATCCCTTTTTAAGTGCAAACTGGATAACTGGATGGGAAACAGAAAATACATCCCTGGGATTACACCTATGTCCCTGCTGGACAGGGGCTTTGGGTGCTGACTTATTTAAAAATTGGGCTAAACTCTTGGCTAGGCTTATAAGAGCCTCAGAGCCAATAACCCGATAACTTCCTATGATCCTATGAGCTGCCTATGGGTAACACAAGATTTATTTACAGTTGGCATGGTTTTCTCTTTTGTGATTAAACAAAGCCAACCATGGGTAAATCCTGCTTTACCCACACACACTGGACTGCATTAATGCTATTATATAATGACATTATTTAAGAAATAAAGTCTTACCTTTTCTAAATAATGCCATTGTATAAATAGACTTTTGTCTTATTCTGCATCTTCTGGTAACCTAGGGCATTGAAAATGTAGTAGGCATACCCTAACATTTTATCTGTGTGCAAAGTGTATTGAGTCTGTATGGTTCATGTAGTTTTCAACTCTGTATATTTTGCAGACTGTCCAGATGTTTACCTATTTTTTTCTTCTGGTCTTCTTCTCTTCTTAAAAAATCTTGTTACCTGCACAATATTGAGGACTGCAGTCTGATCTGAAAATTAATAATGGCATGAAGCTGCTTGTAAGGACACTCCTGGCATTGAAATCTGTGAGGGTGTTTTCTGTAATATTATATAAGCTGTTATAGAGTTGTTTACTGCTGTGAGAAAGATTTTTTAACAGTTTAGTGGTGCTGAGAATGAAATGGTCTCGACAGGCTAAAAATATGAGGGCAGCCAGGGAGGTCTGTAAAAATCTGTACAGCAGTATGGTGAATCGGGGTCTATATTAGATAACCGAAAGTTTTTTTAAGCGAACACTCACATGAACAAAAACGCTGGGAATTGAAAGGGTGTTTGTGGGGTCGTGGTGCAGTGAGGAGTGGGATATTTGCCCTTTCCTCACTGTAGTGCGATCTCGGAGTTGGAATATATAGTTAGTGGGGGGTGTGGGGGGCACAGCCCCCCACAATCTGAAGTTCGATTTCAATCATTTTCGCTCATGTGAGCATTCGCTTAAAAAAACTTTCGGTTATCTAATATAGACCCGGTGAATCGTGCTGCCACTATGTCTCGCTGATTTTGCTCACATTTTACCCATCTGTTATAAAATCATTTACAGTTGTCTAGCATATCTTAATAGAAAGTAGCTGGACTTCTTTCCATTAGGATTTGCTTGGCTTACAATGGGCATGCTGACTGGACTGTCCAATCAGAGTGCGTATTTTTGAATAGTAAACACTGTTTATTGTATAAATACATATATATATATATATATAGAGAGAGAGAGAGAGAGAGGGAGAGAGAACTGTAGCCAAAGATACCAACATTTTAAATACTTGCACTTGTACATGTATGACATATATCTATGTAGCTCTATAGAAGCAAATGCAAGATTTAACAGTTCACATAAAAATTGCTGTTCAGAGATGTGGTGTGTATGAATTTGTGCATTTATTAAAATGAAACAATGTAACTGAATAATGGAATACTAATATCATCTTGGAGAGGGAGAAGTTAGAAGGGGAGATAGCACACAGCAGTAAAGGAAGCAAGTACAGAGTAGAACAGAGACATCTGTTTTGCGGTAGGAAAACCAGAGAAATTACTCCCATGTTAGAGAGGTGATGACAGAGGGACCCAATAAGTAATAGATAGTTGGAACAGGTGCAAAGAACCCAAAGGGAGGAAGAACTTAGCAAAGAGCACTAGGAAAGGCTGGAGAAAAGGAGAGGTGGGTGGAGAAAAACCTGAGCTGAGAAAACTAGAGAGCTCAAACGAATCAAGCAAAGAATGTGGAAAGATTGACAGGAAAGGAGCTGGCATCACTGGTTGTAGGAAAGGTTATGGAAATCTGGTTTAATCTGAAATGAAAGGAGTACACAGCAGGGACAAAGGATCTAAGAAACAGGAAGATAAGAAGAGCTGCTGACGTGTGTAGGATAGGAAGGAAGGATTGAAAATACAGGACAGGGGTGACAAAGAAGCACTTAATTTGGACCGTCTGTTTTTGTACAGCAAGTTAAAGAGCAGTAATCGTGAGATGTTGGGAGTATGCGTATGAGCTACTGAAGGATTTGGTAAGGATTACCTGTCTAGCCCAAGTGGTGAAGGTGTAAGAAAGTCTAGGAGGACACTTGCAACAGAGAATGAAGGAGGCATCTCTAATCCAAGACAGACACAGTTCTTAGCATTCACAACTAAAAGAGACAGATTCGTTACTAAAATCTTAGTAAAAAGGCCATTTGTACAGCAGTATGTGAATCATGCTGCCACTATGTCTCTCTGACTTTGCTCACATTTTACCCAACTGTTATAAAATCTGGGGTGGGGTGGAAGAGGATCAAGTTAAAGGTAGAAGTAAGGGAGGGGGTCACAATTTTGGTCAGAAAAGGAAGGGTCTTAGCCACAGAAAAACATGGAAGAAAGAAGGAAAGGAGAAGCATTTGGAAAGGAATATTACAGGGTAAGAAGTGGATAACAGGCAATGCATTTCCCCTAATAAACAGGAGAAAGATTTTTTTTCAATGAATTTTCTTGAACTGGGGGAAAATTTCTGAGGGAAGGTCAAATACCAGGAAATGGGGGACTTCAGCATCAGTCTGGATGAGAAACTTGATAGGTCAGTGGGGCAAGTAGAAAGGCATAAGAATAATCAAAGGAAAATGAAAAAAGGAATACCGGGTTGTTAGACATATCTAGAGTGAGAGAGAGCATGTGATAGTTGGGGAGAGACAGAGAGAGAGAGAGAAAGGGGCATACAGATGAAAGGTAATATTCATTCACAAAACCAGATGGAAGCAGAGAAGTTTGTTAGACTGGTTCCTGATAAGAGGAAAATATAGGAATTGATAAAGGGAAGATAAAATTGAGTCAGGAGAGTCTCAGCTTATGCAACAGCAGCAGTGGTAGTCAAGGAGGAAAATAAGCAAGATAGACCATGCCAGAAATGTGATTAGGCAGAGTAAAATATGGAAGAACAAACAGCAACACTTAGACTAGGAATCGGAAGACATATGGCAGAGAAGGAGATGGATATGCAGAACATTGCGGATGGATGTGGGATAGCATTAATGCAGCAGTGAGGGTCTGAATTATGAAGGAGATGGCAATAATATGAAAGATAAAGTAGTATAAGAAATGGAAGATGAGCTTAACAAGGTTCAGACGAAGGCATGAAAAGACCTGGAAGGTGGTAAGTGGAAGAAGATGAAGGAGAAGTTGAAATACAGCTTGGAACTATGGGTAACATTGAAAGTAAAAGCAGGACTTCTAAGAGGAAAAGATTTGTGTGTACAAGGAGAGAAACAAGAATTATTTTTCAGCATGAAGATTCATGGAGGAGAAAGAAAGATCAGAATGAAAGAGTTTCTGGGAATACGGGGTGAGGTGAGAGTGAGGGAAGAGGAACTTGAAGCAAAATAGTGGATTTTTATGAAGAACTATACAGGTGAAGGCTGAAAATCCAAAGCTCTATGAGTGTATCTTGGCAGGGTGAGACTAAGTGAGAGAGGACAGGAGGAAATGTGAAATTAATTATTTATTTTATTTACTCTTTTTTTTATTAGGGGAGTCCCACTAGAACAATGGCCTCTTTTCAGGTAAGATCCAAGTTGGAATTCATACTGACTAAAGAAAACTGGAATGAAGGTCAAGAAAACAGTCAAAAGCCTACACGTTGGTAAGGCAGTCAGAATGTATGGGCTTTTTAAAGCTAGTATGAAAAGAGAGAAGAGGTCAGCTGGTATAGGCTCTAAACAGATATGGAGAGAAAGAATAGTTATCCCTTTCAATAGAGGAGGCAAAATTAACCCTGCTTTCAATAGAGGATATGGAAATACTGGAATGGGGGCATATGGGCCCATCTTAGTTATAAATGTGAATGCAAAGATACTTGCAAAAATCTTAGCCTCACAGATCAAAAACATTATACCCAAGTTAATCCAATATGCAGGTTTTATTAAGGTAAGATGCAGTGTCAGTTTGGACTAGAAGCAGTAAAATATTTTTTGGGTGATAGTCCAGTAACGTATTATATTATTGAAATATTGGAATTTTGTTTGAACAATAATTTTTTTATGTTTAATGAACAATTATACAGACAAATTAAGGGCACTGCCATGGGGGCATCTTTTGCCCCCATGTATGCCAACCTGATGATGGGTTTATATGAGTTAGAATGGTTATATCATATAGATTTTTTTTTTTTAATTATGTAGTTAGCTATTGTCGTTGCATAGATGATCTTGTTTTTATTTGTAAAGGTGGGATATCTTATGTTGGTCAGTTTATAGAAGTTATGCAACATAATAGATTTGGACTTTCCTTTGACAGCATACAGGTGGGTAAAGATATAACTTTTTTAGACATACATCTGATTTTGGAGGACAGCAATATTTTACGTACGTCTGTGTATAGAAAATTTGCTGATAGTAATGAGTATTTGATGGGGACTAGCTGTAATTTAGTTCATACTTTGGTCTCCTTGCCCTATGGGGAATGTATGAGACTTAGATGGCTATGTAATACTGACATGGACTTCTTTAAAGAAATTAGTGTGACTAGTGAGATGTTTAGATTGAGGGGCTATAGTGAAGCTAGTATTCAAACAGCTATAGATAAGGTTATTAATAAACAACATAAAGTTGGTACTTATAAGTATAGAAGTAAGGGGTATAAGTTAGATGTTAGAAATCAAGAGAAAAGATTAGTTTATTTTGTCTCTACATATAGTGTTGTCAGTGATGTTTTAATAGATATTGTTAAACACTACTGGAATTTTTTGTTTAGTTCAATAAACCTAAAAAAAATTATTGTCTAGGTCTTTAGGCATCTCATTTCATAGAGATAGGAATTTAAAAGATATTTTGGTACATAATAAATTTAAATATCCCACTGAGATATTACAATATAGGACCATGCAGAAACTAGGAACTTCACCCTGTGGTCATTGCAATGTATGCCATTATATTGTTCCAACTTTTAAGTATATAAATAGCCATGTATTTGAGGTTAAAAATATATATATAGCTGTAATACTGAAGGTATTATTTATGCGTTGAAATGTCCATGTAACCTTGTATATATAGGAGAAAGTAAAAGGAAATGTAAAACTAGACTGCAGGAGCATGTCAGGAATATTATAAATAATAAAGAAGATAGCCCTGTTGCTAAACATTTTATGCTGGTTCACAATTCTAATCCAAATGGGTTACAAGCCACTATCTTAGAACATATTATGAAGGGTGTATTTTCTGATGATTTGTATAAAAAGAAGTTGTTATATAAAGAAAGTATTTTTATTTTGAAATATGACACTTTATTTCCTCAGGGTCTAACTGTGGAATGTAACTGGAGGCTTCTTATCTGATGAGAAAGTATTATTAAGTATTTTGTAATGTTTATTGATTAATTGGTTTAGGCTGCTTGTTTAATTGTTAGATGTATTAGGGTATATAAATTGTGTAAGTTATGTGATGTTTTTTACTCCTTGAAGGCAGTTGCCGAAGCACTAGAGGTGCAATAAACTGGTGTTTTAAGTGGATTCTTCGTCTGTGGTCTTCAGTTCATCTTTTCTTTTTGGTTCGTGCAGTGTTTATTAAGGTAAGAACCTGAGTTGAAAAACTGGTGAGAGATGCTATGTTTTCTGGAGAGGTGTGAGTTTAAAGGAATGAAAACAGGGAGATTGCAGTATTTGATATAAAAAGCCTTTGATATGATGGAATATTCCTTTTTTGTTAAAAGTTCTTGAAGTGAGAGGACTCAAGGGTAGGTACACGGAATGGACCAAAGCTTTGTACAACAACCCCAGTACAGCAATATAAATAAATAGTTTTTATAAAAGGGCACCATATAAACCAGGGGCAATTTACAGATATCCCCCATAACCAAATCTGCCTACCACAGGAACTGAGACATTGTCATAAAAGTTAAGAATTAATTTCTGCCAAACTGGAAAAGGGGAGTGCAGACAAATTTCCCCTTATTTGTGAATGGAAGGGACAGGAAGAATACTGTTGTATACATGGGAAAGGTCAGAAGGGAAGCAGGGCTTGAATTTTACTTGAAAAAGACAGTATCCCTTAGTGTAGGAAAGAGCAAAGGGACAGAATCTTAGGTGAGGATAAACATAGGATGGGGCTAACTAATTGGGCTCAACGTGAAAACAATGATGAGCCAAACAAAAGAAAATGACTAAAAGACGCTAAATAAAATAGTAGAGCAGAATGTAAACAAATGTTAAAACAAGGTGGGATCTATCACAGGAAGGTCAAACATATTCAAGATAAGGATCATCCTCAACATAGGGTGTGTACAAAGTGCATTTCAATTAAGAGAAAAGGAAAAATTGCCCACAGAGATCAGTGTTCTACCCATTTAACAAATACACACACACACACACACACACACACATATATATATATATATATATATATATATATATATATATATATATATATATACATACTAATAAATAAATATATGTTTGGCAATACTAACAAGGTTTATATTCAATTCACATGGAGTTTAAAGAAAGCAAAAGCTGAAATGAAAAGAATTTATGTCATTGAGGAGAGAAGAGGATGAGAAGAACCAGATGTGGAGAAGTATGTCCTAACATATAGTGAATATGTAGACTTATCAACAGAAGTTTCAGCAAATGCAAATAGACTGAGAGCCATTTGCTGAAACTGCTTCCACTGAACCTCTGAGACATGCTTTTTTCAGGGTGGACAAGCACGCTACATCTGCCATGTAGGGGGATGCTATTCTCAGCCCTCAAACTAATATGTACCAATTCTAAAGTCACACAAAAGTAGAGAAAGATGAAAACTCCACTGCCAATGAAAACAGTTTTGTTTTACTGTTCTCAGTCTATTTATCTTTGCCAAAACTATAATTGATAACTTGATAGGAACCCCATACAATATGTGATAATGGTTGTAAGAAAAAAGTCCCAGTCAGAGAAACAAAGATTACAGGACATAGTGTAAAGTGAAAGATAGGCCAGGACAGTAAAAGAAAGGGAGGATAAAAGAATCAGTGAAAGTCAGAAGATCTTAAGAAGGATGGAGATCTGAACAGATGAATATGGCATTGGGGGATATGGTCAGGATATGCCTAGGATGAGCTGACAGAAAGGTTCAAGAAAAAAGAGATAAGAAAGGTTCAAGAAAAAAGAGATACGAAAGATGGAACAGGTCTTAAAGTGGTTGGAAGAAGGAGAGCTAGGGATAAGCAAAGGAGAGTGAAGAGATGGATTTTGGGAGGGAAAAGAATGTTGTTGTATCTTTCGGCTTTTCCCGGTTAGGGGTCACCACAGTGGAACTCCGGTCCACTAATGATTGGCAGTAGTTTTTTACGTACTGAGTTGCCAGCCCTGATGCACAACCTTCAACGAAGGTACGCCCATTCACGCGTCTCCACACAGAAGACGCTTTAGCTGAGAATCGAACAAGACAACGTCTTACTGTGAGGCGACAATGCTACCGCAGCACCACCACTGCAGATTGGGAGGGAAAAGAATGAGAACAGAGAAAAAGAGGGCTATCAATGAAATAGTCTGTGGAACGTTAAGAAGGCAAGAACACTATCTCACTAGAAAAGCAGGTAAAGGGCTGCAATGTTAAGGTAGAAGAAGGAATGAATAGCAGGGCAATGTAGATTACATATAAAGACCATGGAGGGGTGGTTTGTGAAAATGATGGACTGTGTAAGACAGAAGTGGACGGAAATGGAGAGAAGGAGCACTATGGAAGAATAATGGAAATAAGCTGTAAAAATGGCAAGGGGATTGAAATCATGGACCCACCTTTGGGGTGAGCATGTTAAAATTTTAAGCAAGTGAAATGGAATGCCTGTAATGCATAATGAAAACTCATGAAATAAGACAGCGAAATGGGCAAAGGAAAAATAACACCGTGTGTTTTCAAAAAGATTTTAATTAAGGCCAGTAAGAAATCATTTGTGTTGCAATCTTTGATGGCAAAATGATTACCTTAATTTAAATTTTTGGAGAAGCCAAAAAACAGCATTTTTATTTATGGTAAACAGAATAGAATAAGGTATAATCTGTAAGAGTTGCTAGGTAAAGCCGTTCTGTGAGCTTTTGGATTCATATCCCTCTGGTGGAAGAATTAGGGATGCTGCAAAGGTCCTCAGAACCATTCACCATCCTAAACATGAGTATAACCTTGTAGTGGCTGTCTGTGTAAGAGTGAATGACCTTAGATACAACATCCTAGAGGAGATGCAGGTCATATCTCAGCTCTCCTCCAATGTCTCCAAGGAAAGAAAGTCACTGCTGTTAAGTGGTATTCTACTGTCACCAAAATGATGCCTGAGTTCAAAGATACAGCAACTGCCTTCAACAAATTGGATAGTTAACTGGTGTCATTCCAGGGGGATCCAGCATGTGTCTTTCACAGATAAGTTGGTTAGCAAATCCTCCTGCTTTGCCAGTTTTCCAAGGATGAGTTGTACCTCTCATCTAATGGATTTCACTTATTGGCTAAATCCTTTGTTGAACCTTTTATGAACAACATTCAGTTCATGGGCATACCCACTTGGCTTACTTTAACTTGGGCATTATCAAAGTAGACTGCTCAATGCTAGAAGCTTAAATAGCAATGTCTGAATTTGAGTCTTTCCTCTAACTTGAACAGATACCTGTTTCTACACTTTCAGAAACTTGGTGCCATTACTAAGATGGCATTTCCCCCTTGCTAGATTTCAGTGCCTACCATGTGCTGAGGTCCACAGGGAGCTGTGGGGGTCTATCCATATTTTTTTGGAAGCCTATTGTTTCACAACAAGTTGTGCATGGCAACATATTGAAATATAGGTAACTATCAATAAAACTGCCTACAATATCATTGCTAACTAAAGGTCCACTTCTGGTTTTACATCTGATCTTGCTGATAAGGGCTGACCTTAGCATTTGTGGGGTCCAGTCTGTTCCATTTTAGAGTGACCCCTCAGCTGATCCTCTCATTTGCCACCCAAACCATCCCTCCATTCTCACTTCCTGGACTTAAGACTATTACAGATTAAGTATCAAGAATATATGCTATTACTGCATATTAAAAATAGAACGACACTCTTTGGGAATACACTGTTTTTTGTTTTCCTGGACAGTGTTTCCATGGACTTATTCTTTTAATATATTTTTGTTTGTTTTTGTTTTTTTACTACTTCATTGTCAATTAACCTAGCTTGTTTTTGGTTTTATTCTATGTTTGTTTATTAGCCTATATTTTTACATAAGGTGTGTTAAAACATAAGTAAACTTTTGAACTCTGATTAAACTAGATCCATCATTTCCTGTAGTTCCTCTCTCAAAATCTGCTTAACCTTCTCAGGCACACTATAAAGGGCCTGTTTGATTGGCCTCAGAAGCCCTGTGTCTACATGGTGCTTCATCATATGGTTGCACCCTGGTTTACCAGGCCCGGATTTCCTGAACTTGGGTAAGAGATAACTGCACACTTCCCATTTGTCTCCACTAAACTTCTTTTTTTTCCCTCCCTGCCTTTCTTTTATGTCTTTTTCCTTTACTTCTTCCTGTCATTTGGCTCATGCGTTAGTCTTATTCGCATCCTATGTTCAGCAATAGTACATACTGCAAATGCTTTCTATATTTTTTCTTCATAGCAGCACTGTTATATATGATATTATGACAGTGTGCAGGTACTCTATTTACCTATTTTACTGATTACTTGTATCATCTCTACTTATAATTGCATTCATTTATGCTGAATATTATCCTGATATACCTCTATCGATTAAAGTTTATTGATTCTTTAGTTGTATTTCCATCATGCTGAGTTTGAAAATGGTCTAAGTGGATCAGTGTTCTACCTTGCAAAAAATGAACTTAAATAAATTAAAAGCCTATCTTTGTAAGTTAGGTGTTCTACACACTGCAGCATGTTTGGCAAGTGTTGTAGACAGCAGCAATCTGACCTTACAAATAAAAACAGGCTGGTAAAATCCTTCTGACTCATCACAGTCTCCTGTTCTGGCCTCCCATGCTCAGTGTCCTCGGATGCCAGGAAAGTACTACTGTTACATGTCGCATTCATCTATCTATCTGTAATCACTATATTTCAAATATTGCTTGTACTCACAAATGGGATTCTATAATCTTTTTGTATTTTTCTCTCACAAAATACATTTTTAGAGCTTTTCTCCCAAGGCCTGTGCTGAAACGGGATCTTGAATTACCTAGTCAGATCTTCCCAGTAACCAAATGCAAATAAATAAGTTCTGGGTAAATGAGTCAGTGGAGCTGAGTTTAACAGTTGTGGGAATACTGGGTGGGAACAAAAATAGCAAGAAAAATGTGTAATCTCCATTGTATATTCTCATCTCATATTACCACTTCCTTTCTTCAAGGGCTTCCAAACGGTTTGCCTTTGAATCATTGAATACCATTTCTGCAATCGGCCGTTTCCACGAACTGTAATGCCGAAATACGGACAACATCGAAGGATCAAATGTCGAAAATGGTTTGCTGGAAAACCATTTTTGACATTTGATCCATGTGTTTGAATGGCAAAAAAGAATTTGCATCTTTGCCATTCAAACACATGGTGAATCGACATTGTGGTTCTTTGCAGCCGTACTTCCGACGTTTTGCACGTCACACATACGGTGTTCAACAAAATAAAGTTAAACCCTTCCAAACATCTGTATTTGCTCTGTGTGGCTGGAGTTCATTACACAGTTAATTCTCATACCTTTTTGCAGTCAAATGAGTCAGTGGGGCTGAGTTTAATTGTTTGGGAATACTGGGGTGGGATCAAAAATAACATGAAAAGTTTGTAACCTCCATTGTATATTTTCATCTTATATTACCCCTTTCTTACTTCAAGGGTTTCTAGTCATCTGCACTTGCTCTGAGTGGTTGAAGTTTATTAGCCAGTTAATTTTCATACCTTGTTGTAATCAGTGTACCTCCACAAACCACATAAAACTGAAAATGTGCTCAGAATATTCAACAATAATAGTAATGATGTCAGTCCTCTCCTTATAAATGGTATTTTTCATACACCACCTCATTAATATTGATTTCTGAAAGTTTATTTTTTATTTGTTTAATTATTTGTTAAATGGATAAGTGGACTAATACATGCAAATCTTTTCCAGCCATATCCCAGGTCACAAGGAAAACAGTACAGATTACATGCAGGGATAATTAACAAAGCCACTAAGTATCATGTTTTGGCAGGTGGGAGAAAATCAGAATGTCTTAAACAGCCCCGTGTGGGTGCAGAATGAACATGCAAAATCTAAACAATTTGTTTAGCTTTCCATGATACACTTCACCCAAAACTCCTTTTCAGTCCAGATTATTCATTTTCTAAGCTTCTACTTGTCCACTGTTTTGTGTGCAACTCTGAAATTGGGATATCTCTGCAGTGCATTTATGAGTAAGATTGTTTCTGTTACTGTTTTACCACTGTCAGCCAAGTGAATCATTTTTCTATCCCCTCTGCCCCCACCCATCAGTACACACACCCCCCAAGTTTCACTTCTCTGGGATTATTTTACTCCTATCTCTGACTGCAGCAAACGTTTGTCTGCCATACTTTTAATTTGGTAGCATTTTGTCACAAGTCGTAGTAATCAGAAGTTACTTCACATCACAGTATCTGATATTGTCATTATTACGATTATTATTATTATTAGTAGTAGTAGCAGTATTTCTTTATGCTTACTGTTTTCCATAATGTCTAAGACTGACTATCCCACAATTACTTTTTATAATTGGATTCATTACTAACCAATTATAAATGCTGCAGTTATTAATAATGCTGGACTAGCTACCATGATGGGAAATGTTGCCCACTCTAATAACAAAACTTGCAGCTATCATGGGATTAAGGCTACCAGTAGGAAAATAAAAATATCAAAGCATATAAAATAAAATAAAAACGCCATCCTTCTCTTGTAAAACATTTAGTGCTTTTGTCTTTTTATTTTACAGATTTCTTCAGAACAAAATCCATGTGTATTCACACGTCATTAAATATAAATCTTGTGACTCTTACCTCCCAGGTTTAAACCAATCAGCATCACTTATATTCTCCTAATTTTAAAAGACATTTTATATTTAAACTGTCATTCAGACTGGGTTGAATGTTTGCATTTAACTTAATTTGCCAAACTAATTCCCTTTATTCTAACTTATTCTAACAGGGAATCAATGTCTCCACCTTGTAGCTTGTCTCTTACAGTTTGTAGAACATTAAATAAGAAAGTTTAAAAACCTTTACAAAATCTAGCATGCTTACTTAATACATTTATCATACTTTTGTTTTTTATAACATTAACATGTTCACTTATTCTTACAGCCAGCCTTATTGTAGTTTTACCTACATGAAATTAACTGCAAATAGAAGAAGTTGCAAGGTATACAACCCTTTCTGCATTACAAGTACATTTACCACATTGACAAAATAAATTCTTTCCACTGTTAATGTACCTACATTTAGAACATCCTTCACAGGCATACACTGTAAAATTCTCCGAATATTTATGATCTCTCTCTTTTTCCAATTTCTTTAATATTACCTCATTTGGATAATAGACTGTGAGCTGTCGCAGGGCTAGTCACTCAGTGGTATAAAATATGACTCTAGGTGATTCGGTCATGTTTTTCTGTGGAACTCATATTAAAATTATTTTAATAAGTAGTCCTGTCAGCATACTACGAAATTCTTCTATAGAGACATTTTCAAAAACATTTGAAGTAGGCATTAATGCTGGATTAAAAGCTCTATTTTTTCTAAAAATGCTATTTTCATTAATGGTTCATGCTTAATAAAATAAGTATTTCAAATGTAATCTTCATACATACATTTTAAAATCACATATCATTTTTACCAAATCACCCATCTTCAAAAGGGCAAATGTAAAAAATTTTCTTAAAACTTTAATCTCTGTATTAGTGAAGGTATAACTACTTAAATTATAAATATCCATCTGATTTCCTTCACTTTTTGCCTTTATTTTTTCGTTATTTACCACACACAATTCATTAACATATATAGACTCTTGGACTGAATCAGTTTAGTCCTTTAAAGTCCAGTTCAGTAAATAATCACCTCTAGTATCATTGATAGAAAAAAACAGTCCCATAGCCTTTGACACTTTTACATTTAATTTTACCTGATTCATTGTGTTGTGATGTAATATGATCCAAAACAGCACCATTTGACAGAGCAGAAAATACCCTAGTGTCAACAAACATCCCATACTGTCCAGTTTTCCAAAATTCTGATCCTTATTTCCATTCATGCTGTTCTTGGAATATTTTTCTCCTTTTGTAGCATTACCAATAATGGTTTCAGTTCTTAAGCAGATTTGTAGGTGTTTTGCTTCTGATTGTACCTATTTATGTCCCTTTTCAACATGTATGGTGACTTTAAAAAACTTATCCTTCTTCTGATTGGTTGTATTTACTTTGTGGACCTGTTGGACCTGTTGGAGATCATTTCTTACTCTTTTCAGCCATTGTCTGGGATCTATGAAGTTCTTGAAAATGTTCTTCATGTATTTCCTCATTCATGTTGACCTGACGTACCCTGTATTCATTCTTATTGGTCAAATTCTTGTCCCTAAGGAAAGATATTTTTCAGGAGTATGCCACTTTATTTTCATAGTCTTCATAATCCCTCTTAAATTTCTTTTCTTTCCTCCTCCTTTGCTCAGTTTCAAAAGCTGTGATGTTAGCTACCAATCTGTTGTATTCAGAGGGATATGAGGGAAGCAAAAGATCAGTGAACATCTTTTGAGACAGTTCAGTTACTTCAGTCGCTAGTAATTTAAGAGGTTTCTAGTTGTGCCTAATTAAAATGTTCAACAATTCTAACCCAGCATGATCAAATACACTAATGAATTCCCTATGAACGTCACTACCTTCTGTAATTCCATTTGGGAACTTTTGTACTCATAACCCCTTTAACCCCTTCTGAACCCTTTTAACCTTGTAACATGCCTCAAGAAACAAGTTATCCCATATAACTACTTTCTATTTCTTTAGTTTTTTTCCAAGCTGAAAAAAGACACTTTCAAGGTAAGAGTATCCTTCTCTGCTGTAACAGTCTTACACTCCTCAAAACTGAGCAGGTTGTCTGAGTTACGTAAAAGGAATTTTAAACTTTCTTCTGGTGTTTTGTTGTCACTTCAGTACCCATTGTTGTTTGTATTAGTATACTTCTCAGTTGGACCAGCTATAGCTGTTTTTGCGTAGGACTTTATTGTGTTATCTTTCCAGCATTTCCATTGTTCACTTTGTCAGAAGATCTCAGTGGTGAACGGCATCTGAGGAATGAATTTACTTAAAAGTGGCAAAGCTTGCCAAAGTTCATCAGGAATGCTGTATGTGTTTAACTCATCTGTTAACGCTGTCAATTTAATAACAGGAGACACAAGAGAATCCATAGATTTGAACTTCAAAGCAAATAAAAAAACAAAAACTGAAATTAAACTTGTATGCTACTCCAAAAAGCAAAAATATCAAAGCATACAAAATAAAAAAAAATACCAGCTTTTTGTCAGTAAGAAAATGCTTTGCATTTTACTGTGGTGTTTCTCATGCAAGTCTCCGGTCCACATCAGGCATAATGACCATATCATAGCCTAGTGCAGAGCCCCAAGAAGGAGTGGAGCCCTATTGGGCAAATAGGTTCAAATAGCTTAAGTCTGGCCTTGATGCTAATAGTAAAATTCGTTGAAAACTTTGCCATCAAAATAAGTACACGTTATGGGTTATTTTAATTGCCACATTATGAACTGGCACATCTTCATAATTACCAAAAAAATACACTCAAAGATTCCTCAATTTTATTAATGCGAATTCCTTGGGTCTATATCAGAAGCTCGAAAGCTTAAAACAGCGAACGCTCTTTTATCGAGCTGTAAACATCGGAACCGCTAAATAGCGAAAACATGGAACAGCATTTTTTTCCCAGGGGAAAAAATCACTGGTCTGTTTTCTGGACTTTGCCATTTCCTCCACTGTGGTGCAATCTCGGAGTTGGTATATTTAAGTAAGGGGGGTGTGAGGGGCACAGCTCCCCACATCAGTGGGTGTGGAGGGAAAACAAACCCCCCACTTTATTTTGTGTTTGCATTTGTGTTTTTTTTTTTTTTTTTTTGCGGAGCAGCGATTTTTTTCCCTGGTGAAAAAAATTGCTGTTCCGTGTCTTCGCTCTTTAGTGGTTTCGATGTTTACAGCTCCATAAAAGATTGTTCGCTCTTTTAAGCTTTCCAGCTTGTAATATAGACCCTAATTCCTTTGATCAAGCTGTTTTTTGCCCACTAAGAGTGCAATCTTCTTGACTTAGTCCCAATCAATTTCCCTCCTTCCTGTACTACCCATAATATCATTACCTCCTGAATAAAATCCAATCATCTAGCAGTAGCCTCCTTCCTTAAAATATATCTTATACCCCTCAAAGCACAATATTTCATGGCTTCTCCAAAGCAAACTTCCTGCTATTTGCAGACCTTTAACACAATCACAGAGATGCATTTATGTAAATAATTCATAATCAATGCTATTGCATATTCCTCTGAATTCTATTCCCTTAGGGAAAGATACATTCATGAGTTGGCTCCTATCTGCAAAAAGAATAATGGTCAACTCACAAACAAGTCCATATAGTTCAGTCCCCTTACTAACATGCTTTACAACAACTTCAACAAAAAAGACAGTTCAATCTCTCTACAACAGACCCTAACTCTACCAACATAAAAGAGGATTAAAACTAATAATTCAAACATTCAACTACACCATTAGAGAATGCAAAGCCAGGTATGAAGTCAGGGTCACTAACAAGTCGAAATATAACCCACATGCTTTCTTCATTTATATTAAAAATGTTAGAAATGATGCCCGTTACTGCACCAAACTTATTACCAATGGCAACCCCCATTCTGTCCCTGAAGTTATAGTTAATATCTTCACAGACAAATTCAGTTCTAATTTTATGTCTCCAACTAAGCCAGATGTTTCCCCCATTACCATCCATCCCATCCCTCAAAAATTCACTCTGGGCCAGTTTATATCTGCAGTATCAGAGCCAAAAATACTAGCTCCATGGTACTTGATAATATCTCCTGTTGCCTGTTTATAAATGTCAAGCACCACTTAAAAAAACCATAAATGTGGAGAAAAGCCATAGTAGTACCATGGCACAAAGTTGACCCCATGACAGACCCCAAAAACTATAGACCTGTTAGTCTCACATTTATCATCTCTAAAATTACAGAGTGTATATCGACTGAGCCAATAAACAATGACAAAGATGACCTATGCCCTGAATCCATACCAGTCTGGATTTGTAAGAGGTATGTAGTGACTACTAAACCTAGATGATTTCTTTGAATGGGTCACTGGAGCTGTGGATGAGGACCTGTCACTCTATACTGATTACCTTAATCTCGTCAAGGCTTTTCACATGGTCCCACATGTTGCCATTATAGATAAACTCATCCAGATTAACATAAAACCATGTAATCTGCTGGACAGCCAACTGGATTTCTGACAGAAACTACCCTGTTAAGGTAGAGGTTACCTTCTATAGCAGTATGAGTGTCACCAGTAGGGTTCTAAGATAATTCCACTGTATCATGGCTAACTATATTTTCTAATGACTGCAAACTGAGTACAGCTATCAAATCTACTTTGGATGCTCAGATACCCTAGCAGGGCATGGACCAGATGGGCACCTATTGTGTCAGTCATGGGTTCACCTTAAATGCAGTATAGTTATCCTTGGGAAAGTAACCACTTCCCCTACCATATTACTGGTACCTGTTTTAAAACAGATGCAACTAAACAGGACTGGATGCCTCTGTTTATGACAATTGTTCTTTTGATCAATATGTTTCAGTTGAGGTTAGGAAGGCCTTCTACCTTACACATGTGATCTGTTGATGGTAATATTCTCTAAGTCCCATGCAGACTTAATCCATTTATACTCTTCCGTTATTAGATCTATCCTTCAACACAGTGACTATTTTGGAGTATACTTCACAAAATGTCTTGACCAGTTTGAAGGACCCAAAAGATTTCTGACCAAGAAAATGTTAGGAATGCATGATTTAACCTATCCTGAAAGAAATAAAACACTATCCCTTTAAATGTTTTATATAGAAACCTGAGGATCCTATCAAGAAATGGAAGTCCCTACCCATTTTGACCTCCTCAGTCTTTATAAAACCAATGGCTGGTCTGAAACCCAGGTCAAAGATCACAACCCCCACCAGAAGATATATCACCCAGCAGATTCCCTACCTCAGAATACTTTTTCCTCTCTCCTTCCCTATCTCTCTCTCTCTCTCTCTATCTCTCCCTCTCTCTCTCTCTCTCTCTCTCTCTCTCTCTCTCTCTCTCTCTCTGTACATGCCAAACAAAGTAACACCCTCTCTACTTTCAAAACTACATTTGAAGATTTGATGGCAGATTATAAATTCATATCTGAGGGTATGTGGAAATAATGCTCTTTGAGGTGTAACTAATTTACAGTCAATACAAAGGGGATTCTGTAGCTTAGCTTTCTGATGGTCCATGCTCTTAGCATGAAACTATGAACATGTGAGTGGGCAAAATGTGGCTAGGAAGAAACATTGAATGAATGGAAACAGAAGTGGGAAACTATCATAGTGAAAAGATGAGATTTGTATTTGTCAGTGTTGGAGAGGGGCTAGGCCCTAATAAATGAACAAACAAAAGCTCAGAATTTAATCTTAACAGGGGATGTTATAAACCAATTTGATAGGAATTAAAGTGGAGAGAAAGAAAATTAAATACCAAATAAAAGTAATAATGATATAAGAACAATGAAAAGGGTCAGCATAAAATGCGCTATTAAAGGGCATTTCATGAGTTCAAAAGGGCATTGAGATAGAACAGAGCATTCTTGAATGGCAAGATGAGAAAGTGATTTAAAGATTTTGCAAAAATGACTAGATATGACCACCGACATGGAAGAGGTGAGGGGGAAGAAAGTGCAGAGAGGCTGATGGCTAAGATAGCAATGTACAACTCAACATCACTTGAAAAGGTTTTAATAAACTCTAAGGACTTTTGGTGGTATAGAGGGTAAAAGGCCAGCAAGTGACTAGCAGCAAGGGTCAAGGAAAAGGTAGACCAGATATGGAGATCTTATTGCTATTGGACAAGAAGGGCAACCTGGTGTATGATTTGAGGGAGATTCTCTACATTTATTATGTAGAACTGTGCTCATCTAGGATTGATATGAAGAGGATTGCTTAGGTGGCAGGGTTCTTTAATGAACCTGGTGGAGTAAGGTATGTTGAATAAGAATATTCCAGGTGTGGAATTTAGAGCTGAGTTAAGTAATTTGAAATTGGGAAAGTCTTTGTGCACTTATTGATTACCAGTGGAATATTTTAGAGTATTTCAGAATAGGTCGATGGATTCTTTACTGTTGTATGTTTAATTCTCTTAAAGAGAGAGAATCCCTGCTGGGCTCTGTTATGAATACCCTAATGGTGTTGTCACCCAAGAAGAACTAAGATGAAAGGATTCCCAGTAATTATTGCCCTAGCTCAGAAATCAATGTGAATGTGAAGACACTGACCACTGTGTTAGCAAATAGCCTCCAGTCTTTTATTCACAGATGGATTGATGTGAATCAGAAAGGCTTTGTGAAAGATAGAAGTTTTGAAACCAGTTTGTGAAATTTAGAAGCCTTCGTAATCCAAGGGGGAGAGAGACTTGGGAAAGAGTGGAAGTTATATTTGTTGTTATTAACAAAAAGCTTTTGAATCTTTGGAATGGCCATTTCTTTTTAAAGTTCTGAATGAGGTTGGAGTAGGGATAAAATGTATAAGTTGGGTAATTACTTTATATAGAAACGTGAAAACTGAGATTCTTATTAATGGACAGATCTCTAGAGAAATCAGTACTGGCAGAGGTACCAGACAAGGCTGTTTTCTATTTTTCTTGCTGTTTATTTGGTTATAGACACATTAGTACTGTGCATTTACAAATTTTAAAGGAAATTCTGAGTGAGATGAACATTTTATATGTTTGTCAATGATTGCATGTTTGTGTTGAATTATCTTGATCTGATACTCCCAGGGAGATTGTAATTTTTGAGGAATTTGGACAGAGTGCAAGGTTGGAGAATATTCTGGAAAGACCATATAGGTCAGAGTGGGGAAGATATCCACAGATTTGGAGGTAATGTATATAGCAGGGAGAAAGGAGGTTAGGTATTTTAGTCTAAAAATGCAAGAAACAGAGCAATATTTGATTGAGTGCAAATTCTTCTAACTGTGTGGGCAAGTCTCCTCCCTATTTGGATACATGTTAAAACAAGGTATACACATTATTAAGAAGAATTTGTTTATACAAAAGGATGGTCCTTCCTTGAGTGCCGTGTGTCTTCAGGCACATTTTTCCATGTGAGAAAGAGAAGTCTTGGTTGGTTAAGTTACAAGGAGTGTGCGAAAATTTCATATGGAGGAGAAGAGGACACAGGATAGCCTGGGGTTGATTGAGGTTACCTAGGAAGCTGGGAGATAGGGAATGCCTGAGTTTGAATTTATGTTCTTGCTTTGGCTTTTATTTATCTGGAAGATTATAAAAGGAGTTCTGAGGGGCTGGGGACAGAGTGGCAAATAAAGGTTGAAAAAGTGATACTGGATAGGTTTTTCACTCAAACTAATGGTGCAAATAAAATACCTATAATGATTTCTCAATGTAGGGCTTTGGAACAATTTAAACATTAAAATTTGAGGTCAGGAGTTGTTTTGGAGGAAGTAGCAACAGAAAGGAACAGAATATGTAGGGTGGTACATTTATTCCAGATGGAGGAAATCTACAGGATGGAACTTTTTGACTGATCTTGTTTTCAAAAGAAGTATCAGTTACCTAGCAGGCTTGCAACAATTTGAACAGCTCAGGCAAACAATGAAATAATGCATGAAAGTAATACTTTTAGAGGCAGCAGTCAAGAAGAGCTTTCAGTTTGAAAGCAGTTAATCACTGAATAAGGAGACAGAGAATGTAGGAAGGTTGTTGTGTAGCAGGATTTAGTCTGTTTTGATTCTGGTAAAATATGGAAGCTTGGACAGAGGTCAATAAGATGAATAAAAATTACAAATGCTGCAATCTTTTGGGATCAACATTCTCATCTGCTGCATAGGTAGTATAGGACTCTGATTCAGCTAGAAAGGCTTTGTGGATTAGGTGAGGGATTATGCTAGAGGTGTGGTTTTCCTGGAATAGGGTTAGTCCATATGTTTTTGCATTGTACCACTATACAGAGGTGTTTAGGAGATTTAATCCAGGAATGGGAAGATATTTTTAGAACATGTCCCAAGGATGTGAGAGTTTTGTTTATTTGGTATAGGAGGTGTAGCTAATGGCTGGTAAGTGAATTAAAAATTGATGATCCTCCTTTTGGGGGGTTGGTTTAAAAGTCAAATAGCAAAAGTGTGATAAAGATATATTGTTTGGAATCTACAAGTTTGGCCACTGATAATATTCAGATGTACCATAAGGTTTTGAATAAACAAAAAATAGGGAATATAAGTTAAGGATGAGCAATATCTGGAGCACAGTTCAGGATTTCTATCATTTGACAGTGGAATAGGAGTGATAGGAAGAGCCTGTTTAGTATTTCTATTTTGCAATACTGAGGTTGATATTCTTGAATCTAAGGGGGTATGTTATTTTTCTAAACTGTCTAGTAAAATAGGTTGTGCATGTCAGTTTGTTTTTAATAATTCATGTACCTTGTGTAGGGGAATATTGTCTTTCTCGTATATATTATTATAAAGAATAGTCTTTGTGTAACAGTTTGTGTTTTGAATGTTTGGCAATTTCATTCTCCATCTGTAATTTATTATGTAAATCTAGTTGAAGCAAAATTTGAGACTTTGTCCTGTTCAACTTTTTTGATTGCAAATACAATAAAAATAACTTAAAAATGAACACTGAAGAAGGTGAAGAGAAACTGAAATTTTGGAAAGGAGGCTTTATGGAGATGGCGAGGTGGGGAAGACATGTATGAGATGTGATACAGAAGTAAAACAAAGAGATAAAATAGTGACTATAGCATGGAGGGAAGCCACAAAAGGAACATAAGAGGTGCAGAAAATAAAGGGACTGAGAGGAGAAGAAAGTTAATTATATTTTGAAGTTTATTTCTGGATGTATTGTTTCTGTTTGGAAACAATGGGTCATGTAATATTCAAATTCAAAATGTCTTTGATGGAATTCTAGTGCATTTACGTTATTGTGATTAGAAAAGTTTCAATAAAAAAGATTTAAAATACGATAACTATGTTATGAGCATGCATTCTACATTTCACTAACTATCTCAACAATAATGAAATTTGCATAGACAAAATACAAACTAAAGATAACCAAGAGCCGCACAAATTCAGTGTACTAAGTAAGGTAAGAATCTACAAGTTCACTCTGCTGAGACTACCCAATCATTTCATTAACCAGAAATGACTTTCCTTGTCTTGCTTTCTTGAAATAGTGCTTTATAATCCATTCAAATACATCACAACCATCTGGGTATCACTGACAACAGTGATTAACTGTTATTGTCCTGCACATCATTTTCTAGAACCATGTACCACATGGTTGCTATCCCTCACTATAACCATATCATCATCATCAGCCCCCTTTTCCCCATTTTTTTCTACATTGGGTCGGGTTATCGTGTTAACTGTCGCCAACTCCTCTCAATTCAGTGCCACACTCCTACCTTCTTCATCACTCATGCCTGATTGTCACAGATCTTCTTTCACACAATCCATCCATTTCTTTGCTGGACATCCTCATTTTCTCTTACCTTCTTTCTGTCTGTCTGAAATTTTCCTCACCAGAATGTCTTCTGCTTTTCTGCACATGTGTTCAAACCACCATAGTCTGTTCTCTTTGATCTTTTCGGCAATTGGAGCTACTTTGGCTTCTGCTCTTATGTCATCATTTCTTCATCCGTCCCACAGTGTACATCCTACCACCCTTCTCAGGCACTTCATTTCCACCACCTCATGGGAGGCAAAGACCTTAACCATTATGCCAACTGATCTGTAACCATAACCGTAGCACTACTTAATAACATATCCCACTAAAGTTAAACACTGGAATGGAGAGTTTCCATTGACTTGCTATCATCCTCTTTATCACTCAGCTATCATCAGAGATTCAGCTGTGTTCTCTAAACTTTACTGCTGATCCTTGTCCTCTCTATCTTCCCTTAGGATGTTGAACTTTTATGCAATGAGGATAGGCTTGCCAGAGTCTCCTTTCCACTTTTCTCACACCTCCTTACACAGTATTCTTACCTCCTGACAAAACAAGCACATATGTAGGTCCCCTGGTTCAGCTCTCTGTACCTTTACTCTGTTTAGAATCTTTATTCTGCAAATGACCTTGAATGAGATCTCAGTTTTACAGGATCTGCAGCTAAGTATCTGAAATAGGATCTATCCCAGATTTTTCTCACCATTGCCATGCTCCACTCCACACTGTATTATCCTACCAAAGAATACTTACCTTGCACCAGTCTATCCTTCCCTTTGCCATTTATTCTGTTCACCTTTTCATGCTCAGAGACCTGAAAATGCATTTGAATATCTTTATCACCCTCCCCCTAACCATAGCTGTATCAAGGCCAGACACCTGCAACAACTGGAGAGACCACAGAGGTTTTTCACCAAGAATTTACAGGGTACACAAAACAAGTCTTACACAGAAAGACTGAAAGTCCTGTCACTGTATTCTCTCTCCTACAGGTTACTAAGGGCTGGCCTGTGCCTGGCTAAAAGGACAGTCTCTGACCCGGCCCTGATGGAAATGCTACATATTCGTAAATCAAACTGCAGGGAGGGTGACTTGCTGCAGGGATCTTAATCTAGCCTCTGACATGAACAGGTCATGCTGGAGAGATATAAACATCTACCAGAGACTGCCACTTCTCTGAAACAAGCTTCCAATTCATGTGAAACAGAGCCCCTCCCTGACCGTCTTCAAACATAACCTAGGTTAATGGATGGGTGACCGCAAATTCACTGGCGGGGTGGTGCCCATGTCCACCCTGGACAGATGAAGTCATTATTAACTACCATAGACCCTTACCTCTGTGAACTTCACTCACCTAACCACTGACAAATGAGGCAACTCTGGATAAATATAGAAAGGCTTGTAAGTGCTCTAGGGCCATCCTATGAACATATGAATCTGCTATGGGATGTTAAGGGTGATGTTTGAAAAGCTGTAATGTCAAATATTTTTTGAGACCCAGACCTATACATCCTTATTATGAAGCATAAGCAAGCAAGCTATGGCCTACCAGGATTTCATGGCACTCCTGTCATGTACAGGAATGGAATAGGTGGTAAAATCAGAAAAGCATTTATGAAAGCCAGACTTTTTGATAGAGAAAGCATTTTAGACAGCAAAACTGCACCTTAAAGCAGCTGCTAATACATAGTTGTAGATGTAATGAGATCCTTTACAGCAGCAGCACCACCACCATCACAACAGTAGCAACCACATACTGACGGGGTTTATAGTTTTACAGAAGATCTGATAAGAAGAGATGGTGTATGAGACCACCAGGTGTTCAAGCTAACGTTATTAAAAGACTGTATTCTTGAAAGAAATCTGCAGTTATGTGATGAAGATCCATGGTGAAAACACATAATAAACCTGACAAGTAGATAGTTTTGTTTTAATCAAGGCTCTGGTATTACTGCATGTTGCATGAATATGCAAATACACAATTATATCTGTTCTCTTTACCAAGAAATCAAACCAGTATAGAGAATTTTTTTTTCTGAAATTCATGTTTGTCAGCTATAAGACATAGTGCACCCCACAAAGTTTGCATTGCTGGGAAGAGTGCATCAGTCTTAACTCTACTATGCTATGTCTGTTGTGGAATATCACAACAGTAGATGGTAGCTATGAAGAGGATGGGGCTACTGTAAGTGTAATAAAGTAACCCATAGCTACTATGTTTTTGTGGGTGGCCATCTGATATGCCAGAGTAATAACTGCTTGTCTTCCACAGCAATCATCGATTCACTTCTTAGTTATAGTGGAGGCACATTCTCTACACAGTTCTCATGCTGGGGTATTTTTTATGAGCACTACAGGACAGCATGAAATCACAACATTCAATGGTCTAAATGAAGGTTTTAATAAACATACACTTTTTATTTCCAACAGTTGTGCTATAAATCTGCTGGATCAATATATGATGACCTGTTTTTTTTAAAGAAAAATCTGCTATTGAATGGTATGGATGTTAACTCTAAACTACATACCAGGTGTCCCTACCTTCCTAGTCTGCCAACTGTCAGAAAAATATGTATTAATGTGTGTATTAGTAATATGCTTAGTGCATTTAGAGCTTGAAAAGGGTTAACACATTTATTCTATTTCATACTGCATAAATCTGTACAAACTGCAGATGCTTTCTGACCTTGTATTGTCAGCTAAAATCTTTGCTTATGCTTGGAAATTTACTGAGAAGCAGATGATTTCTGCTTGTGTCAGGAAAATAATGAATAGAGCAATACTACTTGTATAAATGTTATGAGGCTTAGACAAGAAGTTCCGCTTGTGCTGTGAGAAAATACATAGCTGTAGAAGCTATAGATAATTAGAACAAAGACTGCTTGAAAATATGAACTGTAATCAGCATTTGCTTATGCCTGAGTTAGAAAAGTACCTTGAAATGTAACATATGTATTAGAATTGTACAATAGGGGACTGTGACGGGTTAGTGCCCACCAAGGCCAGGTTGTTTTTCTCAAAAAGTTTCTCACAAATCTAGTCATGTCAGCAGAAAATCTGAGTAACATCTGCTGTAGAACAATACTGAAAGTTGTGTTTGATTACATAAGCCATAGAAGGCCATGTCTTGTAAAACAGCATAAGAATAGCATACTTCCTGTTAGTAGTTAGGCAAAATCCTGTATTTGCATGTTTTTGTCTCCTTGCTGCAAGTTATTAAATGTGCCTTAACTGAACCTTACGTGTATTGGTCTTTGAAGTTTTTTCCTTTGACAGACTGGTCCATCGGACCAGAAACCCTCACTTCGCCTCAGATCAGACAGGCCAGGTGGCTTAAAACCATACGGGGAAGAAACCACATCGGTTCTTCTTATTTGAAAAGCACTCCGACTGAATTGTCGTACAAAAGAGGCCGACCACTTTCTGATCTGCGACTGAAGGACGGGTTTACACAAACCAGGTGATCAATCACGAAGGCTCAGGTAAGGTGAATCTACCTTTTTTTTCTGTTTTAGATCAGGGACTAGATTTATATTGTTTTGTTAAGACTTTGTTTATACAAGTCAGGGACAAAAAGATTACTGTCTTGTCAAAGATCAGGGAAACAGAGCAGGTAGGCAGTCATTCTGAAGAGACTATAACAAAATCCATGGTACCACATTAAAAAATAAGGAGTTATGTAATGATTAAAAGGGTAAAACAAAAATGGGTAATAATTGCACAAAAAGACCCCAAAGTCCACCGTTAACCGAAGACGCGAAATACATGCAGTCACAGCGTGCTGATAATATTAAATACTATTCAAAATGGGTTAATAAGTATGAATTTGATGGTAAATTAGAAAAATCCTCGCTTATCAAACTTGTCAAACAGCTTAAAACCGATTCTAAAGGTCGGGTAAAAAAGCAACGTCAATTAGGAATTCCTCAGGCACACAGGTGGATTGAGAAAGTAAGCCAAAGGGAACAAAAAAATAATAATTCAAAAGCAATGTTTTTAAATAAGGAGGATAATAACTTAGTAATAGCATTGGCCCCTCCACCTCCCTTACCAGAATATGAGGCGAGTGAACAAGTTAGTCCACCCCCGCGATATCCTGCTGTCACTGTAAATAGAGACACTACAAAAGCGAAAAAATATATAAATGTTATGAGGCTTAGACAAGAAGTTCCGCTTGTGCTGTGAGAAAATACATAGCTGTAGAAGCTATAGATAATTAGAACAAAGACTGCTTGAAAATATGAACTGTAATCAGCATTTGCTTATGCCTGAGTTAGAAAAGTACCTTGAAATGTAACATATGTATTAGAATTGTACAATAGGGGACTGTAACGGGTTAGTGCCCACCAAGGCCAGGTTGTTTTTCTCAAAAAGTTTCTCACAAATCTAGTCATGTCAGCAGAAAATCTGAGTAACATCTGCTGTAGAACAATACTGAAAGTTGTGTTTGATTACGTCAGCCATAGAAGGCCATGTCTTGTAAAACAGCATAAGAATAGCATACTTCCTGTTAGTAGTTAGGCAAAATCCTGTATTTGCATGTTTTTGTCTCCTTGCTGCAAGTTATTAAATGTGCCTTAACTGAACCTTACGTGTATTGGTCTTTGAAGTTTTTTCCTTTGACAGACTGGTCCATCGGACCGGAAACCCTCACTTCGCCTCAGATCAGACAAGCCAGGTGGCTTAAAACCATACGGGGAAAAAAACACATCGGTTCTTCTTATTTGAAAAGCACTCCGAATGAATTGTCGTACAAAAGAGGCCGGCCACTTTCTGATCTGCGACTGAAGGACGGGTTTACACAAACCTGGTGATCAATCACGAAGGCTCAGGTAAGGTGAATCTACCTTTTTTTTTCTGTTTTAGATCAGGGACTAGATTTATATTGTTTTGTTAAGACTTTGTTTATACAAGTCAGGGACAAAAAGATTACTGTCTTGTCATAGATCAGGGAAACAGAGCAGGTAGGCAGTCATTCTGAAGAGACTATAACAAAATCCGTGGTACCACATTAAAAAATAAGGAGTTATGTAATGATTAAAAGGGTAAAACAAAAATGGGTAATAATTGCACAAAAAGACCCCAAAGTCCGCCGTTAACCGAAGACGCGAAATACATGCAGTCACAGCGTGCTGATAATATTAAATACTATTCAAAATGGGTTAAGAAGTATGAATTTGATGGTAAATTAGAAAAATCCTCGCTTATCAAACTTGTCAAACAGCTTAAAACCGATTCTAAAGGTCTGGTAAAAAAGCAACGTCAATTAGGAATTCCTCAGGCACACAGGTGGATTGAGAAAGTAAACCGAAGGGAACAAAAAAATAATAATTCAAAAGCAATGTTTTTAAATAAGGAGGATAATAACTTAGTAATAGCATTGGCCCCTCCACCTCCCTTACCAGAATATGAGGCGAGTGAACAAGTTAGTCCACCCCCGCGATATCCTGCTGTCACTGTAAATAGAGACACTACAAAAGCGAAACCATTTATTAGAGATCCCGTCGAGACCAGGTCTCAAACACGGGCAGGAAACTCAAAAGGGGACATTGAGTTATATCAAATGGGTAGAAATTCATGATCTATAAGTGAAAAAGAAATATGCCCACTTATAGATGTGCCTAATCCTCAGGCAGGACAAGAAGGTCAGGACCCAACTATTCTAGTGTATAGACCCTGGACTCCGGAAGACATCCAGAAAGCCACTGAGGGAATTCCCCATCCAAAAGTTAATTTTAGAAAGTTCTTAAAAGATTTGCAAGGCTAAGTTATAATTTAAATGGAGAAGACGTAGAAAAAGTAGTCAGACAAATTGTGGGACCAGATTGGCACATGATTAGTGGCGACTGGAATCCCCGTGACGCTGCGCTCAGGCCCCTCCCACATAGCAGCGCAGAACTAGACAACAGAGTGAAAGGTCTTACAGACCGAATCTCTGAGAAATGGAAGCCTAGGGCAGACTGGACTTGCATTAATCAATGCATCCAACAAGAAGGTGAGACTGTTGACAGATATTATGCCAGACTGTTAGAATGTTTTAATAACCATTGTGGAATGCAGGTTCCTGAAGATCAGACACACAATTCCCCATATGAGCAGCAGCTAAAGAATGCATTTTTGAAAGGCAGCATTGCACCCATAAGCAGTTTTATTACAAAGCACATGGTAGATCATCGTACAAGCAGATTACAGTCATTACTTGAATATGCTAGGCATGCCGAAAGGCATTTTAATAGCAAAAAGAAAAAGAAAGCTCAAGTATTTTCTGTAGAAGATGGAGCAGAAGTTTATGTAGTACAGTCCGGGGAAAAAGGGCAAGAGCGAAAGAAAAGGGGTGAATGTTTCAAATGCGGTAAAAAGGGACACTTGGCAAGGGACTGCAAGAAAAACAAGAAGGCAACCACGGAAGACAAGGAGGGTGAGGACTGACTATATGATAGTCAGGAATCACTAGAAGGGGATAGCAGAGATATGACAAATGAGAATGTGATAGAGGGAGTAGAGAATGTGACAGAAGAAATAGAGAAAATGCAGGAAGTCATGGATAGTGAAGAAAATGAAATATTGGATTTAGCTTTATTGAGCTTAGAGCTCTATTTAGCAGACACAAAACCAGAAGTTACACTCCTGGTAGAAGGGAGGGAAGTCAGATTCTTGTGTGACTCAGGGGCATCACGGACCCTGATACATCCCTCCAAACTGCCAGAGAATTCAGAGTCACCTGATTACATACCAGTGAAAGCAGCTAATGGACAGCTGTATCGAGAGCCCCTCTCCCATAATTCTGCAATAACTGATCCTGTTTCAGGATTGACCCTGAAAAGCAAAACTGTTGTTTCTGCAAAGTGCCCAGTGAATCTCTTGGGCAGAGACCTTATGCAGCTATTTGGTATGGCGGTAGTTCCGACTATGCAGGGTATGGAAGCACAGCGACAAATTGATACCTTTGCAGTGCAATCGGAGGGTGAAATTTTTTATTGGTACAGCCAGGACTTGGTTACAACTGGTCCAGGGGCAGTAACTGAAGAGTTGATGAATGTAGTCATCAGCAAGTTCCCCTCCCTTGACATTGACAAACAGCATTTGTTACACTGTACTCTGTATTATTGTAACACACCAGGACCTGATAAGGAATATGAGCAAGAAATGTTTAGAAATCGTGCAAACAGATTGATATTACGTAATCTGTACTGGGATACAGAAGGGAACAGTGTAGCCAGCTGTTCATTGCCCCAGGAGTTCTTTGCACTCTATAAATCTAATCAATTACCACACGTTAGCCTAACTAAGGACAAGAATGTAAAATGGGTAGACCTAGGAGAAAAGGTTATGGGGTGGGAGAAGCAGACAGAGTTAGAACTGTCAGAACAAGGAATACAAATGCAAAAGTTAAATTGGATAACTCAGACCCACCCAGCTGTATACTTGCAGTCTAGCAAGGACAGCTGATTAGCACTCCTATTGAAGGAGGAAAATAATGCCTTACAGAATATACCAGAGACTCTCTGGTCAACAGAAAAATCAGATGTAGGACTTATTCGTACAGCGGGACCAGTTACTATTACGCCAAAGTCAGCATTTAGACCACAGAAAAGACAGTATCCCTTAAGAAAAGATGCAGAGGTAGGAATCAAACCTATTATAGCAGCTTTACTTAAGGAAGGGGTGCTGGTGGAATCTTCTGATTCACCATGTAACACACCCTTATTTCCTGTTAAGAAAGCAAATGGAGAATGGCATATGGTCCAAGATTTACAAGCTGTAAATGACGCAGTAATACCAAGGGCACCTACGGTGCCAGATCCACACACCCTGTTGAATGATTTAAAACCTCAACAGAAAGATTTTTCTGTGGTAGATATCAGCAATGCATTCTTCTGAATACCGATACACCCTGACAGCCAGTATTGGTTTGCATTCACATTTCAGGGGAAAAGGTATACATATACGCGACTACCACAGGGATATTGTAAAAGTCCGACAATATTCTCACAAGAAATGGCAAGTAACTTGGTGGGATTTACCCCACCAAGAGGTAGTCAGATTTTGCTTTATGTTAATGATATCCTGCTGGCGGCCCCCACCCAGCAAGATTGTAAAAAAGATACCATAGCGCTATTACAATTTTTAGCCACTGAAGGACATAAAGTAAACAAAAATAAACTGCAGCTTTGGAAAAAACAAGTTAAATACCTAGGATATGTAATATCCAAGGAGGGTAGGACATTAGATGAGGACAAAAAAGCAGCGATTTTGTAAGCACCAAAACCCACTACCAAGAAGGAAGTGATGTTCTTCCTAGGTACGACTAATTTTTGTCGGAGCTGGATTCCAAACTATGCCTTGGAATCTGCACCGCTGACTAACCTGATTTATGAAAAGCCTATGGCAGCACAGGATTTGTTACAATGGACACCAGAAGCAAAATCTGCTTTCTGCAAACTGAAACAGTTAATAGCATCCTCATTAGTTTTGGGATTACCAAACTATCATAAACGTTTTTTCCAAACTGTAGATTGCAAGCAAGGTTATATGACATCAGTGTTAACAGCAGCATGGGGACAAGCAACGTCCTATTGCTTATTATTCATCACAACTGGACCCAGTGGCA
Organism: Protopterus annectens; assembly: GCF_019279795.1. Lineage (NCBI taxonomy): Eukaryota > Metazoa > Chordata > Ceratodontiformes > Protopteridae > Protopterus > Protopterus annectens. Next base: position 762,286,126 of record NC_056744.1, read on the forward strand.
CGGTCTTTACCTCACTGTGTACAAGAAGTAGTTGCAGCTGCAATGGCAGTACAGGCTTTGGCCTCAGTAGTTTTGTTCCACCCTCTCACATTGAGAGTGCCTCATGCAGTCACGATTATTTTACTGCAAGAGAAGGTAGCATATATTTCCCCTGCTAGGCATCTTTCCTGTTTGACTATATTGTTGAGCCAACCTCATATGACAATTGAATGATGTATAACTTTAAACCCTTCTACCTTGCTCCCAACCACTGCAGATGGCACACCACACAGCTGCCTGCAGGTGATTGAGCAAAAGACACTGCCTAGAAAAAATCTTACGGATGTTCCCTTAAATGATGCTGAGGTGACATACTACGTGGATGGCTCGTGCAGAAGGGGTCCTGCAGGACAGAACCTAGTAGGATATGCAGTAGTTTCTGATACTGACATTATGAAAGCGAAATCTTTACCAAACAATTTATCTGCACAGGCAGCAAAATTGATTGCCTTAACACGGGCATGTACCTTAGCAAAGGGTAAATGTGTAAACATTTTTACTGACAGCCAGTATGCTTTTTCTACTGTATATGTTTTTGCGCAACAGTGGAAAATTCGAGAAATGATAACATCTACTGGCAAACCAATCAATCATGCACAGTTTATTTTAGATCTTTTAAAATCTATTCAGTTACCTCAAAAAGTAGCTATTTGTAAATGCACAGCTCATATCAAGCAACAGGACAGAATATCAAAAGGTAATGCGAGAGCTGATACAGCTGCAAAGCAGGCAGCTTCAAAAGTATTTCTTTTGAATGAGGAATTACAACCCTCTAAGATTTTAGACTTAGAAACCTATGAACCTATGAAACTATGAAATGTTAAAAACAATGCAGACACTTACTACGCAAGCTGAAAAACAAAGATGGGTAAAATGAGGAGCAATTCTCGAAAAGGGGCTGTACATCTCTAAAGAAAGGAAACTGATATTGCCATCTAATTTGTTTAGATATGCAGCTTTGTTGAGCCATGGGCAGTACCACGTCTCAACAGGGGGGATGGTACAGCTGGTGAACCAAGTGTTCACGACATATGGATTCTTAAACTACTCTAAAAAATTTTGTTCGATGTGCCACGTTTGTAATAAACATCATGCACAAGGGGCGTTAAAGCCCAAGCAAGGGAGTTTCTCCTACACCACCGTATCTGTTTCATACTATCTGTATGGATTTTATAGAATTGAACAAATGCGAAAATAAGAAGTATTGTCTTGTCATTGTAGATATGTTTTCCAGATGGGTGGAAGCCTTTCCGACTAAAAATCCAGATGCGGCAATGGTGGCAAAAGTTCTCATTAAAGAAATCATCCCTAGATTTGGCATTCCGGAAAGGATCTACAGTGACAATGGCACACACTTCGTAAACCAGACCATACAACAGTTAAGTAAACATTTTGACATTTCTTTAAAAAATCATTGTGCGTATCACCCACAATCTGCAGGGCTAGTAGAGAGGCATAATGGGATTTTAAAGAGTAAGCTAAGGAAGTTAATAATAGAAACACAGAGAAATTGGGTGTACTGTCTGCCCCTGGCACTGTTGAGCATGAGAACTGTTCCGAATGCAAAAGGATTGACTCCTTTTGAAAAACTATTTGGAAGGGCTTATTATATACCTCAGTGGAAATCTATCATGCCCGCAGACCAGGAAGCTGACAGTACACTAGTATATGAAAAACCTGTTGAATTCTAAACATCTGCTGCAGTCAAATTCTGTTTTAGATAAAGAACGAGCCAGACCGTCAGAAGTGGCGGTGCCTCCGGGTACCTGGATCTGGGTGAAGACAGTAAAGAAGAAGAATTGGGCAACACCAAAGTGGGAAGGTCCATATCAAGTGCTTCTGTCGACACCCACTGCAGTCAAGATAGCGGAGCGCGCCTCCTGGATCCACCTGACGCACTGCAAACTAGTCAAAAACTTTGAACTGGACAAAAATCTTGTCACATGCCAAGAGTAAAAATGATAGAGTCCAGAAGAAACAGGAATGCAGAACAACCCTTTCCTCAGAAGTATTGCATAATCATCCTGTTAACTGTACTAGTGACAGTAATCTTTTTGTTGTGGCCTTTCCTTTTCCCAGTCACACAGACTGAACTGAATAAACATGAAGCGTTACTCATAGACTGGCATCCAAACTTTAACACTTACCAGGCAATTAAATATGTGTATGCTGAGACTTTCAATGTTTTGAATTGCTGGATTTGCACAGCTTTGCCGACAGCATACGAGGGGTTATTAATGACTACGGTCCCCCTAGGGGTCAATGAGACCTGGGAAAACTTGATTTATGATACCTCAACCATTACATCACAAGATAAAATAGCATTGCACTTGTCTGTTCCACAAAAGGGAACTGTGTGTTTTTATAAAAATGATACTGTTCAGGTGGGTTGGAGCAATTGCAATGTGACTGTTCCTTATAAATATTACACTAAAGGTAACAATGCAGATTTTTATCGTAATACAAATTATGATTCATTTCTTGGACTGATGCACAAAACACTTGATGAAGTAAAACATAATTCTGTTCTTTATAAGCAACTGTCTATAACTGATAAAAAAATGTTTCATGCAGGGCAAGTCTAAATTCGCAGTAAGGTTACTACTAAAGTAGAGGACTGTTATTTTGCGCATGGCAGAAAGGCATACAAATGGTTACCTGAGAATTGGTCTGGCAGTTGTTTTTTGGGCTACCTGGTTCTGGCCATACGACACACTGCAGTTTTGCCTCGAGGAAAAATTTGGAATATCCGAGAAGTCATCAAGAAACCTGTAAATCCAGTGGGGCAAATCGATGCATGTTGGAAAAACCATCATTCTATAGGCAATGGACTGACACACATGGACTTGAGTGATAGTGTTATATCGTGGGCAGGCATATTACCAGCATATGGAGCAGTGAAATCGATCTGGGCACTGAGAAAACTGTCTAAACTTCTCGAAGTGATGAGCAATGCAACTTTTTCCGCCCTCAAATTGGTGACTGATGAACTGAATGCCATGAGAACTGTAGTGCTTCAAAACCGCATGGCTCTCGACTTCACCCTAGCGGCGAGAGGTGGTACTTGCGCTTTAATCCAAGAAGAATGCTGTTCGTATATTCCTGACCATAAACACGAGATAGGCAATCATCTTGAGGTAATTCAGCAAGTGTCAGCCATGACCAAACCAGGCCCAAATCCACTGACGGACTTTTTCCAGAAATGGTTTGGGAGGTGGGGTACCATCCTAATGAACATTCTGATTGCCATTTGTGTAGGAATGCTCCTATTGGGAGTATGTGTTTGTTGTGGTAGCCCCTGTATGAAAAGACTGATTAAAGACTTTATAGACATGTCAGTTTCTGAAACCTTATATCACAGTGCTGAGCTTGAAGAACTATTGAAAAACTGAAATGCTTTCATAAGTTTAAACTGAATGACTCTCTTAACTGCAAATCCTGAGTGGGAAGAGGTTAGGAGAAGAAAAAACTGTTTATGCTTATTTTGAAAGTAGAATAAAAGTATTAAATGGGGGGAAATGTCAGAAAATATGTATTAATGTGTGTATTAGTAATATGCTTAGTGCATTTAGAACTTGAAAAGGGTTAACACATTTATTCTATTTCATACTGCATAAATCTGTACAAACTGCAGATGCTTTCTGACCTTGTATTGTCACCTAAAATCTTTGCTTATGCTTGGAAATTTACTGAGAAGCAGATGATTTCTCCTTGTGTCAGGCAAATAATGAATAGAACAATTCTACTTGTATAAATGTTATGAGGCTTAGACAAGAAGTTCCGCTTGTGCTGTGAGAAAATACACAGCTGTAGAAGCTATAGATAATTAGAACAAAGACTGCTTGAAAATATGAACTGTAAGAATTTGCTTATGCCTGAGATAGAAAATTACCTTGAAATGTAACACATGTATTAGAATTGTACAATAGGGGACTGTAACGGGTTAGTGCCCACCAAGGCCAGGTTGTTTTTCTCAAAATGTTTCTCACAAATCTAGTCATGTCAGCAGAAAATCTGAGTAACATCTGCTGTAGAACAATACTGAAAGTTGTGTTTGATTACGTCAGCCATAGAAGGCCATGTCTTGTAAAACAGTATAAGAATAGCATACTTCCTGTTAGTAGTTAGGCAAAAGCCTGTATTTGCATGTTGTTGTCTCCTTGCTGCAAGTTATTAAATGTGCCTTAACTGAACCTTACGTGTATTGGTCTTTGAAGTTTTTTCCTTTGACACCAACCAATACCCTTCACATTTTTCAGCACTTTTCCATGTTAAAAAAGCCTATGGTCACTCCATTTTGGGTCTGACTGTGTTAGTTTTGGCAAATTATCACACATGAAATCTTTTCATACTTTCACATTCTCAAACTCTCCTGTACTGCCTCAACATCACCTTTACTCCTATTAACTATTTCACCCTATTCTTTAAAAAAAAAACATATATCTTACATGTTTGTAGTTTGTCAATATATTGTAATCATTCTTTTATTCACTGATATATTCTTCATAAAAAAAAAAATGCATCACCCCAGTTTTCTATTTTTGTTTATACAAATGCTTTCACTTTCTTCACACTGCTGATCATCAGTCTCATTTTATTAGACATGTTTGTAATCAGACTGCCCAATTTTCATGTGTGATTTTATATATGAATTTGATCTGTGAATCCCCAGTCTGCTGTATTGATTGTTCCCCATACCAAAGTTCACTTTTACAATGTGCATATACCTCATTATTATTTTGTATATCTCTATATAATACCAAAGCAAAATCCAAAGGTAAAGCAGAAAAAATGCACTGATTAAAGAATAAAAGCTGCTCAATGATGCCAAGGGCTCCAATAAACAGTAACCCACTGTGTATTATGCTCACAGTCCAAAGTAAACCACAATTAGTTGTAAATGGTATAAAACTTTAGATTAAGTGCTTTCATCTACTTCCTTACACAAAGTAGACTTTATCAGAACCCACAACTAACCAATCAATAAAATGCCCTTATATAACATATCAACTTAATCATATTAAACAATCAGTTTAATTTAACAATTAATTACTATAAATGTAAATAGAAATACAGTTCTAAAACTCACTAAATGTCTTTGTTCATATATAAATTAGTCCATTTCATGTAAATCTCATATCTGAATGAATAAATGAATTAAAAACACATAATCAGTACTGACTAAAATTAACATAATAAATATTTTAAATATATTTAAAATTAGTGTAACATATAGACCTTATAACTCATCTTATAAATCTAATGCTTTGAATTTCAAAATACTTGCTATTGAAACATTCTAATTTAACCTGGGTGGATCCTGGGAAGTAAGGCATAGTTGCCATTGCAATTCCCTAGATTCTAGTACAATTTCTGAAGGACCTCCTCTAGGATTCTGATGAACTTTCTCTAAGATAGCAAATTGGAACATTTTGTGACTCACACATTGCTTTGTATGTTTGTATAAGGCATTATTCATATTCATTTTGGACATATCATATGGACCACAGGGGTCAAGACAGGCAATATATATTATATCTTTCATTGCACAATTATATCCACTAACTAGCCTGACTTTCAAAAGAGATGGTGCCAAAGTGAGTTCACTTGCTTTAAGTACAAATGGGCATTGGTCACAGTACCCAAATTTCCTCATCCTTTTCATTGGCCAGGAATAAGCCAAATGCTGTTTTTAATAAATATTTTAGGCTCATACCTATTTTACAAATCATAGGTTCATAGGTTCATAGGTAGGTACTAGGCTATTGGCCCAAGGGCCTACGTAAGCCTAGCCAGCAAGGTTCCATAGCTTACGCCACCCAAGAAAGTTATTTTCCTGTGCCACTGTTGAGCAGATACACAGAAGTGATCCCCGGGGTGTATTTCCTATTTCCCATCCACTCATCAAGATTTTTCTTGAAGAGTGCTAATGAAGAACTTTGATTGACATAGATGGGTAGCTTGTTCCAGAGTATAGAAAGTCTCTGGGACAGGAATCTATCCCTCCAGCATGTCCTATTTATTGTGGTGACAAGGTTTAGTTCCCTAGAGCATGTAGCTCAGAGGGATTGTGATTTTTTAGGTGTAGCATGTCCAACAGCTCTGGGTTTGACATAGCTTTATATGTTAGGTAGAGATCACCTCAGAGTAGGCAATATGCTACAGAGTAAAGCTGGAGTTTTTTGAGGCGGTCAGTGAAGGGCATTTGTTTGAGGCCAGTAATCCTTTTGTGAGGTACTTCTGCGGCCTTTCCATCTGATGCAGATGTCTTGTGAGGTACATTCCAAAAGGGTCATTGTACTCTATAATGGGTCTAATGAGTGACCAGTAGAGGAGAACAATGACCTCTTTTTTCCTGGATGAGAACACTTTTATGATTTATATTTGGATCTTCACCCAAAATTTGTGATAGAGCGCTGTGTGATTTAAATACTGCCCAATATTTTAAAATAATCTTCCTGAAAAAGGGTGATACCGAACAACAAAACTTTTTGAAAAGTCAGAGCTATCAGGTGGGCCTCGTTGTCCTAAACTAGGTCTAAATCTTGAGGCTGTCATGGATATGGCTTCGTCCTTGATTTTTTTCCACAAAGCTCCTTGGATATCCTCTGTCTATAAGCATATTAACTAGTTGTCCACATTCCATATTTATTACTACATCATCAATAATCATCCTACTTCTTCTTTTGGCTGCTTCCATCAGGGGTCACCACAGCAGATCAACTGTTTCCATTTCTTCCTGTCTTCTGCATCTTGCTCTATCACACCAACCACCTGCATGCCCTCTCTCACCACATCCATAAACCTTATCTTAGGCCTTCCTCTTTTCCTGTTACCTGGCAGTTTCATCCTTAGCATCTTTTTCCCAATATACTCTGCAATCCTCCTCAGCACATGTCCAAACTAACGTAATCTTGCCTCTCTGGCTTTGTCTCCAAACCTTCCAACCTGGGCTGACCCTCTAATATACTTATTCCTAATCCTGTCCATCATCGTCACACCCAGTGCAAATCTTAACATCTTCAGCTCTGCCATGTCAAGCTCTGACTCCTGCCTTTTTGTCAATGCCACTGTCTCCAATCCATATAAAATAGCTGGTCTCACTTCCCTCTTGTAGACCTTCCCTTTCACTCTTACTGGTACTCGTCTGTCACAAATCACTCCCGACACTCTTCTTCACCCACTCCATCCTGCCTGTACTCTCTTCTTCACCTCTCTTCCACACTCACCATTACTCTGAACTGTTGATCCCAAGTATTTAAACTCATCCACCTTCTCCACCTCTGCTCCCTGCATCCTCACCATTCCTCTATCCTCCCTCTCATTTACACACATATATTCTGTCTTAGTCCTGCTGACCTTCATTCCTCTTCTCTCTAGAGCATATCTCCATCTCTCCAGGGTCTCCTCCACCTGTTCCCTACTCTCACTACAGATCACAATGTCATCTGCAAACATCATAGTTCACGGGGACTCCTGTCTGATCTCATCTGTCAACCTGTCCATCACCATTACAAATAAGAAAGGTGCTTAGAGCTGAACCTTGATGTAATTCCATCTCCACCTTAAATTCATCCATCACTCCCACCACAGATCTCACCGCTGTCATACTACCACTCGTACATACTTCTCTGACACTCCCGACTTCCTCATACAATACCACAACTCCTCTATAGGCACCCTGTCATATGCTTTCTCTAAATCCACAAAGACACAGTGCAACTCCTTCTGACATTCTCTGTACTTCTCCATCAACACTCTAAAAGCAAACATCACATCTGTAGTGCTCCTTTCTGGCATGAAACCATACTGTTGATCACTAATCATCCCCTCCCTTCTTAACCTAGCTTCCACTACTCTTTCCCATAACTTCATGCTGTGACTGATTAATTTAATCCCTCTGTAGTTACTACAGCTCTGCACATCACCCTTATTCTTAAAAATCGGTACCAAAACACTTTTTCTCCATTCCTCAGGCATCCTCTCACTTTCCAAGATTTCATTAAACAATCTAGTTAAAACTCCACTGCCATTTCACCTAAACATCTCCATGCTTCCACAGGTATGTCATCTGGACCAACAGCCTTTCCGTTCTTCATCCTCTTCATAGCTATCCTTACTTCCTCCTTGCTAATCCACTGCACTTCATGATTCACTATCCACACATCATCCAACCTTCTCTCCCTCTCATTCTCTTCATTCATCAGCCCCTCAAAGTAATCTTTCCATCTGCTCAACACACTCTCCTCGCTTGTGAGTATGTTTATCCTTTATCTCCCTTACCTGCTGCACATCTTTACTAGCTCAGTCCCTCTGTCTAGCCAATCGGTACAGGTCCTTTTCTCCCTCCTTAGTGTCCAACCTTTTATACAACTTGTCATATGCCTTATCCTTAGCCTTCGCCACCTCTCTCTTTGCCATGCACCTCATCTCCTTATACTCTTGTCTACTTTCTTCATCTCTCTGACAATCCCACTTCTTCACCAACCTCTTTCTCTGTATACTCTCCTGTACTTCTTCATTCCACCACCAGGTCTCCTTGTCCTCCTTCCTCTTTCTAGATGTCACACCAAGCACCTTTCTAGCCATCTCTCTTACTAGCTCTGCTGTAGTTACCCAGCTATTCATTAACTCTTCACTGCCACCCAGTGCCTGTCTTAACTCTTCCCTGAACATCACCTCACAATTACCATTTTTCAATTTCCACCATTTGATCCTTGGTGCTGCCCTCACACTTATCCTCCTCTTCTTGATCACCAATGTCATCCCACAAACCACCATCCTATGCTGCCTAACTACACTGTCCCCTGCCACTATTTTACAGTCTCCAATCTCCTTCAGACTGGCCCATCTACATAAGATATAATCCACCTGTGTGCATCTTCCTCCACTCTTGTATGTTACCCTATGCTCCTCCCTCTTGTCAAAATACATGTTCAACACAGCCATGTCCATCCTTTTCGCAAAATCCACTACCATCTGACCTTCTGCATTCCTTTGCTTAACGCCATACCTGCCCATCACTTTCTCATCCCCTCTGTCCCCTTCACCAACATGCCCATTGAAATCTGCTCCAATCACCAGTCTCTCACCCTTGTGTACAGTCATCACCACTTCATCCAACTCACTCCAAAATTTTTCTTTCTCATCCATCGCACACCCAACTTGTGGAGCATATGCACTAACAACATTCATCATTACACCATCAATTTCCAGCTTCATAAACATTACTCTATCTGACACTCTTTTCACCTCCAAAACACTCTTAACATACTGTTCCTTCAGGATAATGCCTGCGCCATTTCTTCTCCCATCCACACCATGATAAAACGATTTGAACCCACCTCCGATACACATAGCCTTGCTCTCCTTCCACCTGGTCTCTTGCAGACACAATATACCAACCTTCCTTCAGTCCATCATATCAGCTAGCTCTCGCGCTATACCGGTCATACTGCCAACATTCAAAGTTCCGACTCTCACTATCACAATCCTAGCCTTTACCTGCCTTCAGCCATGCCTTCTGCCTCTTCTCCTCCTTCAGCCAACAGTAGCCCAATTTCCGCCAGCACCCTGTTGGCCAACAGTACTGGTGGCGGTCGTTGTTAACCCAGACCTCGACCGATCAGGTATGTATATGTGTACTTTTGTCTGCATGTATGATTTAGCAGAATTTTACGCTGGATGCCCTTCCTGACGCAACCCTCCCCATTTATCCGGGCTTGGGACCGGCACAAAGAAATGCACTGGCTTGTGCATCCCCAGTGGCTGGGTTATCAATAATCATCCTACTAATTTTTACAAATTGTCCTTTGACCAATGACTTTTTTGAAACATCAGACATGAACTGGAAAAATGCAAGTATGAGTATGAGGATGTGGGCTACTTAAATATTGTAAACTTAAGTTTGCCTTCATCTTTGGATATGTTACATCTAGGTAATTGGAAGAGGTTTCGGAAGTATTAGTAAACCTTAAATGGGAGGTAGCTGAATTAATAAAATTTATGAATACATCCAAATAAATCAAACATATCTATACAAACTAAGAAGGTATCATCAATCTTTAAGTCTGAAGATAGTTGCCTTAAAAAGTTCCATGAGTCCCTTAAAATATTTTTGAATTCACTAATGAAAACGTTTAACATTCTGTCAACATAGACAGCTAAAGGTTAGGTCTTAGAATTTTTAGCAGCAACTATAGGTCTCATGGATGGATTAGAAATGTCTTTATGTACCTTTAGAATTCCAAAGATAATTGGGACCATGGGCTGTTTAATATGTAGAAATTAATATGTGTTACGAGATATAAGGCCATCAAGTAATAACTCATCTAAGTAAAGATCAATTTTACTATGTGCCAAATTGATCTCATTCAAAGAAAATGTAACATATTTGCTTGCATCTAACAATAAATATATCATTTTGCCACATAAAACTATCCCTCCACCTTTATCGGATCTTAAAATCTTAATTGACCCATCTGAAGTTATACTATGCAGAACTTCTTTTTCATCTCTGCTTAAATTATTACAGTAGTAATGAAAAGATTACCTTAGTGAATAAATGTCCTGCCTACATAAATTCTCAAAGGCACTGATTAGTCATATACAATAAATGTCCTGCCTACATAAGTTCTCAAAGGCTCTGATTAGTCAGATACAATAAATGTCCTGCCTACATAAGTTCTCAAAGGCTCTGATTAGTCAGATACAATAAATGTCCTGCCTACATAAGTTCTCAAAGGCACTGATTAGTCAGATACAATAAATGTCCTGCCTACATAAGTTCTCAAAGGCACTGATTAGTGTGACATATTTGCTTGCATCTAACAATAAATATATCATTTTGCTACATAAAACTATCCCTCCACCTTTATCGGATCTTAAAATCTTAATTGACCCATCTGAAGTTATACTATGCAGAACTTCTTTTTCATCTCTGCTTAAATTATTACAGTAGTAATGAAAAGATTACCTTAGTGAATAAATGTCCTGCCTACATAAATTCTCAAAGGCACAGATTAGTCATATACAATAAATGTCCTGCCTACATAAGTTCTCAAAGGCTCTGATTAGTCAGATACAATAAATGTCCTGCCTACATAAGTTCTCAAAGGCTCTGATTAGTCAGATACAATAAATGTCCTGCCTACATAAGTTCTCAAAGGCACTGATTAGTCAGATACAATAAATGTCCTGCCTACATAAGTTCTCAAAGGCACTGATTAGTCAGATACAATAAATGTCCTGCCTACATAAGTTCTCAAAGGCACTGATTAGTCAGATACATGGAGGGATAAAGGTACTTTTTTTCTTAATAGCACTAGGACCCGGCTCCTTGTTACCATTGAAAATCTGACAAATTCATTTTTCTAACAAAAAGCTTTAGCTCTAATAAAGTGTCTGTCACATTAAATCTGGATGCAGGCATAAAAGTGAAACCCCTTTCAAAAACCTTAAAATGTGCATCTATGACAACAATCTTAGAGTGGTTAAAATTTTAAAACCATTTTTGGAGGTCACATACAAATTATTATCAACATCAGATACTTCAACAGTTAACACTTCTTGGCCCATCCCTGACCTTGACCCCTTGAAGCATTTTGTTTTTTCCTTTTCATTGACTGGGGTCTTGAGTTGATCATTGGCTGCTCTTCCAAGTCAATGGCATAGTCAAAAAAAAGGAGCAGCTAAAAGATCCAAATGGGCAGAATTGTCAGAAGAGGTTTGCGCAATGTTAGATGCTAAGTTTAAGCCACTGTTAGTGCTGGTATTAATCTTGGTGTTTTAATATTAAACAGCTAAATGATTAATATCTGTAGTATATTTCCTTTTAAATGTGTATGTGTGATGCTTTATGTTGTAAATAATGCAACACACAGCACTGCTTTCAAGAAAAGATGCATATAATTTACAGATCCCACAAAAACCTTGCCATGCATTAATTAGATATTATTCAACAAGCTGCTATTATGGTAACAGATAAAATGTGTTGTTTAAAGCAATAAAAACAATAAAAGCAATAAAACATCACAACTGCATAATTAAAATACTGGCTGGGCTAGCAAAATGCATAATGTGTAACACATGCTGAGCTGTAATACACACATTTTATGGTCATATGCAAATGATCATAAAATGGCATGAAAATTAATGATATTATACCAAACTGAAAATGCAAATGAAGGTAAATAAATGGTAGAGTGATTTAGAAATTGTGCAATAAGTCACTCAAGGCAACAAATTTGTACACCATTTCTTTCTGAATAGAGAGAGAGAAACTGACACTGCTTTAAGGGGTTAGGAGTAGTAGCTGCAATAGCTGGACAGCATTTGTTAGAGTCCGCCCTTACAGCCATTGTCTACAATAGTGCACATCATTGTCCTATATGTCACAAATGGATTTGAATGCACCTAACATACATCCACAACACGGGCATAGTTGATCACTGTTATGAGAAGAGAGACACTATATGGGAACTTGTAGACAAGTGACATCCACATACAGAGTTCTTAAGGACGGTGAAATACCAGTCAGTGGGAATACTAAGGTGTGTGAAGCACTGATTTTCTTTATAGAAGGAGCCTTCCAGCAGCCATTATTGGATATGGTGGGTGTTTCAAAGGCATCCATCTCATAAATAATACACCAATTCTTTGTTGTCATTGTACAGCATGTGGAGCAGCACATGTACAAGGAGAGAAGAGGAGGCTATGTGGGATTGTATGAAATTACCTGTATCCCTGAGGATCTAGGGGCCATTGACTGTGCACACATTGTTATCAAGGCTCTGTCAAGTCCAGATGGGTTCCAGTATGTCACTTGGAAGGGTTTCCACTCCATCACTTTCCAGGTAAGGTGGGATGCTCTAGGTATTATTTACATTGTGTCTGTGTGTTATCCAGGCAATTTCCTTGATTCTTACAACTGACATAAATCCAGCCTATACCAGTAATTAGTATGGGGTGATTCCTCATGGTAACACCTTATTGATGCTGTTGCATATGCCCTGCAGCCATGGCTCATGACACTGTTAAGGAGCCCACAAAGGTATGGCTGAAGTGGTATACAATTCTGCATTGTTTCAGATGCTTGACATTGTCAAATGTGTTCAGAAAGCCTACTTCCATTGCTCAGATTTCTCTAATGACAGACCTCTCAACTATTTTGGAGGAACATTCCTTTTTTCAGGCCTGATTTATCCTTGCAAATGATGTGCCTGTTTTTGGACATATAACCATATTTTCAAACTTATAACCAAAAAAGCACTGATGAAAGGGCCACGGTAAATGTTAAAGTAATTTTAATCACAATCCCAGCACAGTCCCACAGCACACAATAACTTGCATAAAACACTTTAACAAGTCACCGCATTTTTTTGTCCCACTGTAGACTTCTTAAGATGAAGAATCCATCCACATCAAGGCTATTTAAACACTCCATGCTAAAAAGTTGTTAAAATAGTCTTGATGTGGATAGATTGTGATTAAAATTACTTTTAATCTGTCGTGGCTCTTTCATCAGTGCTTTTTAGGATTATTGGTTCCTTTTGTGCACTGAAACTCTATTTTTTTGTTTACATATTTTCAAACTTGATTTACCCCTTTTCTCAATTTTCTGAACCCCCCCCCCTCATCACACATCATTTTTAAAGCTGCCTAGTACACAGAAACCACACTATATGGCCTACATACTAATGCCACCAATAATTTGAAGAAAGAGAACGCACATCTTAATAAATGACCTTGTATGTTAGAATTTTGCAATGCAATTCATTAAAGCCTACTGATTTTACACTGTCTCTTTGAAAATGTGCTTAGGCTTTGCCATCATTTTTGTCACTCTGTTTTTCAATGTGCTCCTGAGTAGTATCCCACATTCCTTCAGGAAGAGGGAAGCATTATGTGCTACTTAGTATTCAAATTCTATGCAAATAATGTCCAGATTTTTGACTGGATGTACCTACTTTCCAAGGTCCTTTGTACCTATTTTTAGTATCTGCAGGTTGCGAGGTATGACTGGTGGTAAGGTGAAGTAAGCTACAGATGCCTGCAGCAAGATATTTACTACTTTCGCAGTGCTGCACAACATGGTTGTATGCAGACCTCTGGAGTAAGGTATGGAGACCACTGGAGCAGGGGATCATCACTGAAAGACAAGACAGACCAGAGCCAGCAGATGGGGAGGTGCCAGATGGGGAGTCTTTGGGGGAAATAGCTGCAGAAGAAGCCCATGCAAAGTTGAAGTAGGAGCAATATACTGTGGCACTGGCAAAGAGGTGGTATCTCTTTCCTTTGCCCAGCTCTAGTTACAATTTTGATTTCACGTTGTAACAAGGATCTGTTTTACACAGATATGTAACGTTAAAGCAATGTCTTAAAAGTTTTATTGTATAGCCTCTAGTGTTCCTCTTATTCATTAATTATTTAATTCTATTTTGTTTGTTTTTAAACACCCTTAAAAATTATCACTTAAGTCATAGGCACACATTACAAAGAAAAGAAAACAAAGCACATTAACATTTTTCATATTTGTCCATTATATATTACATGCATGTTTTCTTTCTTTTTAACAATTATTATTTACTGCAGCATTAAATAAATTGCTCATATCCTTCCTTCCCTTAAACCTCACTCCTCATCCACCTCCTGAACATTATTCTGCATGTATTGTCCCCAAAAATTCCATTTAATTTGATGTAATTTGCTCCTTTTCTTTTTGAAAGATCCCTCCTTTTGTTATTTTATCTCCTTTACACTAGGTTCATAGGCTCATAGGAGGTTACATGGCTAATGGCTATAGAGCCTTTACAAGCCTAGCCATGTAAAAATCCCAAGTACCCTAACTGACCATAGTTAGATGGTCATTCTTTGCAGAGGAATACTTTGATCATCACCAAGTGCCCCTGTCCATTAGGGTCATAGGTGCTACGTCTGGGGTGAATTTGCAGTTTCCCATCCAATTATCAAGGGTGCTCTTAAATAGGGTCATTCAGGAGCTCTGCTTCACATGAACTAGGAGCTTATTCCAGAGGAGTGGTAAACTCTGGGAGACATATCTGTCTCTTGTGCAAGTTCTCTTAATGTCACAGGCCATGTTGAGATCTCTGGAGTGAGTGACTCATTCCATTTGATTTGCAGATATGCAGCATTTCCATTAGAGCAGGGTCAGAGACTGCTCTGTAGGCTAGGCACAGGTCAGCTGTCAGCAGCCTGTATGTTACAGAGTACAATGATAGGGCTTTCAGTCCTTTCATGTAAGGCGTGTTTTGGAGGCCTGAATTGTCTTGGTTAGGAACCTCTGTGGTCTCTCCATCTGCTGCAGGTGTCTAGCAAGGTGTACACACAGTGGATAGCATTGTACTCAATTGGTGGTCTGTTAAGTACAGCAGAGTAATAACCTCCCTGGACGTCTTGAATGCAATTGCCTTA
This sequence comes from Protopterus annectens, assembly GCF_019279795.1. NCBI lineage: Eukaryota > Metazoa > Chordata > Ceratodontiformes > Protopteridae > Protopterus > Protopterus annectens. The sequence goes on from NC_056744.1 coordinate 762,301,597, forward strand.
TTTATGAGATGGGCAGTGTAGAAGGCTTTCCTTACTACTGTGGACACTTGGTGATTGAAGTTTAGATTGCTGTCAACCTGCATTCCCAAGTCACACATCACTGTGTTTGAGCTTAGAGGGGCGCTGTTTATTTTGTAACTAGCAGGGACTACTTCTCTGTCAAAGAGAATAATTAGGCATTTTTGCATTTAGTTTCAGTCCATTGCTGTGGCACTAGTTGTTTGTCTGTGTCAGTTCCTTCTGTAATTTGTTGATGCCACTGGGGGGCTCTATGATTGCCCCCAGTTTACAGTCATCTGCAAACTTAGCAAGCCACAGGTCATCAACTTTTGACTGGACTTCAGAAAAATAAATTCCAAACAGTAGAGGGCCCAGTACAGATCCTCATGGTACACCACTGGTAACTGGTCTACTGGTGGAGGTGGATTCCTCAACTTTAACAGTATTCATTCTATCTGTGATCCAGTTTGCTACCCATCTAGTGACAAATGGGTTGATACCCAGCTGGGACAGTTCCTCAATAATCCCTGAGGGGGGAATTGTGTCAAATGCCTTGGCCAAGTCAAGAGAGGCAGTGTGTACTGCTTTACCCTCATCCAGGGCTTTGGTGACTTTCACAAAGAAGTTCACCAGGTTTAATAAGCAAGATCTACCCTTGACGAAACCAAACTGGGTTGGATCAAGAGTTTGAAGGTTGCCTATGTCCTGGTTGATAATGTCCATGGTGATTCTTTCCATGGCTTTGCAGATAAGCCTGGTCAAGCTAATGGGTCTATAGTTCTCAGGGTCAGTTGATGGACCCCCCCTTTGTGCAAGGGAATTACTGTTGCTGTTCTCCACTCCTCCGGCACAAAACCAGTGCTCAGGCTGTGGTTAAAGAGACAGCTAAGTGGTTCCAATAGGTCTAGTTTTAGATTGTTTAGTAAGCAACCTGGGATGTTACCCGGTCACATAGAGGCCATAAATTTGGCTTGGAGACAGCTTGAATGACCTGTTCTTTGGAGGTAAATGGTAGGGGACAGGTGTCAGGAATGCTATGGGGTATGGCTAGTGGGGTGGGGTGGGGTGGGGGGTGAAATTGTCACCAAATGTGTCAGCCAGCAGTTGGCAGTTATTTCAGGTTCTGTGTGAGTAGTGCCATCCACTACAAGTTTGGCACACAGCTTGGCATTCCCTTTGAAGTTTCGGACATAGCTATAAAATGCCTTATGATTGTCTTTAGCTAAGGATGCCATTTTATTCTCATAGCTTGCTTTAGAGGAATTTACATGGTTACTGATTTGCTTGTTTAGGCTGTGCAGGGCAGTTTTTCTTTGCTGACTATATACTTTCTTGTTTTTAGATATCAGTTTCTTTCTTTTGCTATGTAACTTATTTATATTTGCAGTCCACAAGGGTGTTGTTTTTGCAAAAGGGCCTGGTTTTAGTCATGTCAGGTACTGCCAAGTCAATACATTTGCTTACGTGGCTGTATAGGGAATTTGTGTACTTCTCCACATAGGAGTCATTGTCACCTGTGCTAGTAAGGTCTTTGAAACCATTTAGATCATCACTTAGGCGGTATTAGTTTGCTTTGGAGAATTGTTTTTTTTTTTTTTTTTTGCTCCTGTGAGGGTGTCAGTCTGATCTTTACTTCAAATGAGACATATTTATGTTCTGACTTAACTCAGGAGGGCAGCACACTGGGGGGTAATGCAGTAGCCCCCCTTGGTGGTAAGTACTGGATCTAGGACATTTGAGCCCTTGATGGGGTGCAGATTACTGTTCTATTGCATTTGAGTTAACAAAGTTCAGGAACATCATTGTGGTCATGTTTTTACTTGTGTAAGCCACCCAGTCGATGGATGAGTACTTGAGGTCTCCCATAACCAAGATGTTTGATTGTATACTGAGCAATTCAAGCAAGTCCATGTGGCAGTGTGTTTATTCTGGTTCATGGTGGGGGACCTATAGCTAGCTGTGATGTGGTAGGGTATTTTGCCTATAGTTATTTGGGGTCTATATCACTTTGATGAAATGGCAGAAGTTCGAACACCATATGTTCAAACTTCTAACCTCGAAGTACAAAACCATCAAAGGCTTAGAACAGCTATTTTTTTTCCCAGGGAAAAAAATTGCTGTTCCAAGAAGCACACACACAACACAAGCACACCAAAAAAACAGCAATCCACACACATACACTTAAAATCCTACATCTAACCCTACACTAAACTGTACATACACTACTATCTATCCACTTACCTTAACCCAAACCCTAACCCTAAGGTCCGTCACTATCGCACACTCACCTGACCTGCACCCAAACCCTAACTCACCTATCCCGCCCTAACCCTAAAGTCTGTCACTATCGCACACCCACCTCACTCGCTGCCTAACCCTAACTCACCTAACCTGTGCCCTAATCCTAACGTCAGCACAATTGCACACTAACCTGAACCCAACCCGTAAATTTCCACCACAGTGCTTAAAATTGCGAAGCCACAGAAATGGCCAACCGAATTCTTTCCCTGGGAAAGAATTTGGTGTTCTGCGGCTTTGCAATAATCAGTTTTCGAACTTCACAGTTCAAACATATGGTGTTCGAACTGGTGAAGTTTTGATGAACTGATAGGAACCCATTATTTGGACCTGGAGTAGCTCAAGAGAGTCATACTGTTTCACCAGCTGCATGGTGCATCTGGATTTAATGAAAATGGATATACCACCACCTTTGGTTCTTCCATGCTCATTTTGGGGTATGAACATGTGGAAGGCATTGTAGCCCTGCCTGGCTGGGGTACTCTGTACAGCCTTGAACCAAGCCGCAGTGACTGCATAGATGTCAGCATCTTCCAGGGTGGAGAGTGCTTCCTGGGAGTGCAGCTTACTGTTTAGGCTCCTAGCATTAAGCAGCATAACCTTGAGTTTGTCTCTGCAGTATTTTTCTACATTGGAAGTTTTGTTGTTTTGACATAGCCTAAAAAGACTCTATGGGGGAGGCAAGTATGTTTGCCAATATCCTAAAGCCTTGAGGAGACAAGTAAAGGCCATCTCTGATGAAGCATAGAGGTCTGTTGACCACGTCTTCCTAGGCTGACAGATATTGGATCCCCTTGGAATGACACCAGAAGCTAAGCCAATCATTAAAATTTATCATGTTTTGTCTCTACTGTGGCATCATCCTAGGTGAAGGTAGAATGGTGCTTAGGACTGGGGAAATACCTGCCTGGCACAAATAATCTGAGAGTTCTATCATGTCACTCTTCTTAGAGTTCAGAGAGGTACATCACAAGTCATTCACTCCAACATGTACTATGACTGAGTCATAACAGTAATTGCTACTGAGTGACTTGAGTGCATGTGTGACTTGGCGAATCCTGGCACCTGATAGGGAGTAGACCATGACCTTCTCTTTGTCCAGCCTGGTGAGAGGAATGTCTGTGTATCTCACTATTGAGTCGCCTATGACTAGGAAATTTGGTTTTGAAGTGTTTTGCCTTAGGGGCTTAATTGCTGAGACACTGTCATCTGTGTTGTTATGTGTACTGGTGGATTCTGTTCTTGTACCAGTATGTGAGGGTTGTCTGCATTTGGGAGGTTTCTGGTCCTTTGGTAAGCTCTTTGTGAGTACCTCCGTGTATGTGGGTTTATGTGTCTTGGCATTATCTTGTGTAAGAGGAGAGTTGTGTGAGCTGACAACCTTTTTGATGCCTTGTTTATTGTTACATGAGATGACTTATTCACGTTTCATGGTATAGTGACATCGCTCACATACCGTATTTGTTTCCTTTAGGAGCAGGTGGTTGTCAGTATACATGAGGCAATTGCTACATTGTCTCAGGATGCTCATGTCAATCAGGTTAGCTATGTTAGGAAACTGACTGTCCATAGCAGCAGGTAATTCCTGGTTTGTGAAAGTACAAATAATCAGCTATTGCTGAGGGATTAGCAAGGGGACTTAACAATATATAGCATTAGTGAAGAAAGTGGGGCAATGCTTGACAGTGCTTAGTAGAGCTGCCTGCAGTGCAGCAGTGCACAACTGAGTTGCCCGAAGAGCCACAGGGAAGCCTGAGAGGGTTTCACTGAGTGGTATTTAGGGAAAAATATGATTCTGTGCATTTGAATCTATACAAGGCGCCACTAAACCCTGCTGCAATTTAAACAGTTCTAACACAATCTAGCAATAGAAAAGCCATTCACAGAGCCTTTATTACAGCAATCTCCAACTCAGATGGTTCCTGAACTACATGATTCTGCCACAAGGGTGCAGGGGGCCCGCTTAATGTAAGATGGCTGGTTTTAGTGGTCAAGTGATGCCAAACAGTCTAGATTCAGCAAGTCTGAATCTAGCCTAAGCAAAATGAAGCAACAGTTCAGTGAAATGCAGTACACAAGTGCAAAAAAACAGTGGATGCCTTGGATTCTCTTAGACGCACTTCAGATCTCTGGCTAAGAACACCAAAATCTGAGCAGCTCAGTCACAGATGGTTTAGATTTTGATTTCCATTTTCTAGTAATTGCTTTTTTTTTTTTTTTTTTTTTTATTTATTTTTTTGCAGTCAATAGCACTAAAGTTAGTAAGGCCTTACTGTGTATAGGAAATTCATATCCTTTGAAACTGAATGATCATGGTGTCCTTACCTGGAATATGCCTACCATCAGTCTTAGCACTGGAGAAAGGACCTTTCCTTAGCTTACCCCTGCCACATGGAGTCATCTCCCTGTCGAAATAAGAAATGACAGCATTTTTTTTATTTCTTACAAAAATAATGGACTAATTAAACCTTTCTTATGAATTCAACTACATAATGGACAGTAGACAGCCAAATGATAAATCCAGCAGAATTTGCACTGCAAATGATTTGATAAACACATCTCATCTCAGACAGAAGAAAAACTCCCCACTGGTAACCATTTAAAAACTTAGGACACTACAGCGAGTCCAAAACATAGAGACTGAATGGCTGAAAAGCACACTTACATACACCAAGTCCGAGATGGCCATTTCCCAGATTATTCTCTTTTCCCTTTTCTCTGAGATATGGTGATCTGGGGTTGATATGTATAAGTAAAGTGTTCAGGGGGCTTGCCCCCTGCAAAAAGAAGTTTAAAGGAAAAGTGATCCTCAAGATCCACTCTTCACCTGGGTTTTCAGGCGTTTTCTTTTGTTTCAGTGTGTCGCACTTGGCATTTCAAGTACTGACATTCCATTAGAGAGCCGTCTGGATCTGTCTTTTTTGTTGCATTCATGTCCATTTTGGACAGTGTTTTCTTGTTTTGTTTTTCCTTTCAACATTACACTTAGTACAAGCTGCATTTTAGTACTGGAATCCAAACAACATCCTGCTTCACTGTTTCTTTGCATTAATTAAGTCATATTGTTTGAAAACCTCTTGCACTGTTTGCATATAGTTTGAATCACTGCTACCAGAAGTCTGAGGACCTGTCTACCCAGATGGCTAACAAATAAATAAATAAATAAATAAATAAATATGTATTTATTTTACCACGACATCATGCATGGTGCAGTGGAAGCACATATCTTCACTTCCTGCTTGCTCCTACAACAGGTATGCCATTATTATATATGTGACACTTAAAAATAGCCCTCAAATGGGTCTGTTTAACTTGTTTAACAATCCCTGGGATTGAGGAAGAATCCATAATGCTGATCTAAATTGCCTACCTCGGGACGGTCAGTGTATGCAATCATATAAAATGTGATTCAGAGACAAGTTTAGCCACAATGAAGAAGACCTCATTATCATCTAATCTGCATGTCTCTGAATCACCCTTAATTACCACCACTGCTAAAAAGCTCTTTTCAGCAGAAATTACCATTGTCATCCCATTCATTGTATTAACACAGGCACCCCCCCCCCCACAGACACACACACACACACACACACACACACACACACACTCTCTCTCTCTCTCTCTCTTTCTCTCTCAAAGAGATCCCCACAAACACACAGATGTTCACTCAGTTAGGACACTACAGCGAGTCCAAAACATAGAGACTGAATGGCTGAAAAGCACAGTATCACACTCCCCATACTAGAGCAACCTGTAAAGCAGGAAAGCTGCATCACCAAGAAGATATCAGTCTGGGACATGAATGTGCTATAAAACAACTTGAGTAAGAGATAAGGTATAAATATTTGGGAATTGATAAAGGGTCAACGATAAAACATGAACACATGCAAATAAAACTTAGTATGGAATATTTTAAAAGACTAAAATTAATATTGAAAACAGCTTTGACATCTAAAAACAAAGTTCAGGCAATAAACCAATTTGCTCTTCCTGTCCTAACTTACAGTTTTGGAGTGATTCACTGGCCCCAAAAGGTATTGGATCAGCTGGACGGAAAAACAAGAAAAATACTTCATACTTATCAAATGATTCATAAAAATCAGTGTATACCAAGATGATATATTCCCTGTTCTGAAGGAGATAAGGCCGTCCTCGAAAATGATTACATGTATAGCTCTCCAGTCATAGGACTGCATACATATCTGCTGACCTCACAAGACCCAAAAGTAATGAAAGTTTTAAAACATGAGGAGAATAAGCCTAAGATGACATCCCGGCTTAGTTAGAAAAGAATATAAAGTGAAGGATCAGATGAGAAGGCAAGAAATGTGGAAAATGCATAAATATAGTTGCAAATGCAGAAAAATCTGAAAACAACCTTATGTCGTTCAGGACCAAATGCAGGAATGGTTAAGGAGAGGTGAATTTAAGCCAAAGAAGAAAGCTTAATATTGGTAGCCCAGGATAGTGGAATACATGCATGTTGGTTTACAAAGTCCATTGAAGATGTGGGAGAAACAGACACATGCAGATTTTGCAAAACAGAATTGGAAACAGTCTCACATCTTGTTGTTGGGTGTGATACACTAACAGCAGCAGGACTGTATACTGAAAGGCATAATTATGAGGTAAGACTGCTACATTGGGAATTGTGCAAACAATATAATATTGAACTAACTGAGAAGCATTGGAAACAAGAGGCACAAAGCATTATAGAAAATGATGAAGTCTATATCACATGGTATCACCCATTACCATCAGTTCAAAAAATAGATGCAAGAAAACCAGATCTAGTAGCCCAGAAAAATAATGGAAAAAATAGCAGTGATGATTGAAATTGCTATAAAATACCAGGATATACAGACAGAAACGAGGGCAATGCAGAATAAGGATACCCCGATAGGTCCAATAGTAGTAGGAGCAATGGGTCTTATAAAAAAGAATTTACAATCATACTTAGATATGTTACTGATGCATGTAACTCCATATGAATTGCAAAAGGAGTCATTTTGGGGCACATTATGGGTGCTGCAAAGAATACTTCTGGCTAACATCAAAGACTGAAACAATACTCATTCAATGAATTTTAATCATACTTTGACGTAGGAATGGGGTCCATTCCCATCATGGTATTAGAAACATAAAATGAGCAAACTCATGGAACACTCACCATTGCTAACATGCCATATACATACACTGCCACACACTTTACCTCCCCCCACACCACATTAATAATGGGTGCTAACCCTAACCCAAACGCTGCCCTTTCTCCAGCCCTAATCCTACACCTTAATATCATCAAAATATTTCCATAATGCTGTCACTACACAAGGGTCTATATTAGAACACTGAAGTTTCAAAACTTCGAATGTTTACTATCAACCCCTATTCAGTGAATGCTGAAAATATCGAAGCAACAGAAAACCAAAATTTTTCCTAGGGAAAGAATTTGGTTGTCCATTTCTGTTGCTTCAGTATTTTCAGCACTGTGGTGGAAAGTTACAGGTCAGGTTCAGGTAAGTGTGGGATTGAGTGTGGATTAGGTTAGTTAGGGTTAGGGTGCGGGTTAGGTATGTGTGCAATTGTGTGAACATGAGGGTTACGGCGTGTTAGGTGAGTTAGGGTTAGGGCGCGGGTCAGGTAAGTGTGCAATTGTGTGGACGTGAGGGTTAGGGTGGGGTAGGTGAGTTAGGGTTAGGGAGCGGGTGAGGTGAGTGTGCGATAGTGACAGACCTTAGGGTTAGGGTTTGGGTTAAGGTAAGTGGATAGTTAGTGGTGTGTGTACAGTTTAGTGTAGGGTTAGGTGTAAGATTTTAGGTGTATGTGTGTGGATTGCTGTTTGTTTGGTATGCTTGTGTTGTGTGTATGTGTTTTGGAACAGCAATTTTTTTTCCCTGTATGTTCAATGTTTTCAGCTTTCGCTGAATAGGGGTCAATATTAGAACATTCGAAGTTTTGAAACTTCAATGTTCTAATATAGACCCACTACACAAGACAGATTCAGGCACACAAACATTTACAAATTCACACAAAATGTATTCCCTAATCTAACCCTTACCCTTACATTAAAAAAACACACAACACCTATCCTTCACTCATCCCCGACCTTAACCCTAACTCACACATACACACACACACACACACACACACACACACACACACACACACACACACACACACACACACACACACACACACACACACACACACACACACACACACACACACATACACATGCTTTCAACCCCCCAACTCCATTTTCCATACCATCTGAAGATCCACCGTTCGGCCATCCATACTGCTGACATTAAATCACACCCCAGCATTTGTCAAACAAATGTATGTTCTGTAAAATGCAGGTAACCCATATATATATATATATATATATATATATATATATATATATATATATATATATATATATATATATATACATATATATATATATATATATGTATGTATACGGTTCCACTTGAAAACATCGAAATTCGAAACCATCGAAATTCATATCGATGTTGTCAAGGGGAAGAAAAAGGTAAGTAAAAAAGGGAAAAAGCTATTGTTTCTGCAGGGCAGTAAGGTGCCCTGCACACTGTGTCTATGAATGTGCCATCTCTGTGATGGCACTGCAGACAGGGTATGGGAAATCTCCCGTTTAGCACTTCTGCATATAGCGCTAAAATGGAGATTTCCCTTTACCCCACTGTAGTGCGATCACGGAGTTGGTATATTAAAGTTGGGGGGGTTTAGAGGTTTTTTCTTTTTTTTACGTTCCCTTTGAATCTTCAATGGTTTGAAACTCGATGTTCTGGTCTCGATGATCAGAATTTCGATGTTTCAAGCTTTCAATGATTCAAAGAGGAACCATATATATATATATATATATATATATATATATATATATATATATATATATATATATATATATATATGTGTGTGTGTGTGCGTGCGTGCGTGCATGTGTGTATGTATATGTGTGCTGTTTGGTCTGCTACATTTCTGCCTTGACTACACTTTGGTTACATTTTTGCACCAAGCTGCTGCTTCAGCTATTGGTCATTGCATTTCTGCACCAAATCTACATATATTGTTCTGTTTTATGAACTAGTTTTCCAACTGTTTTGAGAATTCTACATTTTGATACTGAATTCCTGTTTGGTGTTGCTACTTTTATTGATAGCATCCAGATCTTTTTTCTGAGTGAGTCACTTTTCTTAGTATTACTGTGCTGAGTGCTGGTAGCTTTTAGTTATAACATTAACCTGCATTACTACACATTCGATTCTATTTGACATATTTAGCATACCTTGTCTCTGCACCTGTTTCTGCCCCCACAGGATCCTAGTATGTACTAACCACCTCTGTGTCCAGCATAATAACACATGGTATACTGACCTACCCATCCATCCATCCTTCCATCCATCCATCCATCCATCTGTCCATCCATATCCCCCTTTTTCTTATTTTTTCGCATATAGGCTCAGGGTGTCACATAAACAGCGGCAATCATCTACAGCCATTTTTCACACCACTGGGTGTCTAGCCCAGCTACAGTCATTCTTCTATGCCATACACACGAATGTGCACTTAAACTGCAGCCAATTTTCAGTATCCAATTCACCTACAGCATATCTGTGAAATGGGGAAGGAAAATGGGGCATCCAGAAAAAACCCTCTCCAACTCAGGGAGGACATGCAGACTCCAAACAGAAGATACCCATACAAGAATCAAATTGGACAATCTTTTTGTGAGGTAACAACTCTATCCACTGTGCCACAATGCTGCCAAACATAGTACACCATGTAGCAACTGTTTCATGTTTACTGTCAATCTATTACCTCCGCCATTTACAGATACAGTCTAGAAGATATGTCACCATTAATTACATTACAGGCCAATCACTCACATCAGAACACAGTTAGAAAGCACCAGTCCCAAACCACACAACATATCACTGCAAGCACCCTGATGTACACCAAGGTTGGTAAGAACTTCCCAAATACTTGTCTTTTCTAGGCAGTATACAGAACAAAACTCATCTGCCACTACCTATCATGGTTCATGCAACCCCTTCAGCGACACTTTCACCAAATACTTATACCCCCCAATAGTCAATAAGGTAATAAACATAACCTATGAAGGCCACATGATTCACACCACACCAAGGCAGTGAATTACTTACTGGTGAAGCTGTAATCAGGATCATCGACTCTACCTACATTTAGCTGGACAGGTACAGGGCAACTGTAAGTTGTTTGTCAGGTGCCAAGATTTGTTATGTAACAAAACCCCTTACATCCCTTCATCCTTGTATATATGAGTATAACTTGGTGGTTGTCCATGTAGGGAAGAATGATCATTGATGTTCTACCCCAGTGGAGATGCAGAAGGATATGCTGTTTTTTGCAATGCATGTGTCTGAGGAAAGGAGGCCCTGTACTTGTCCAGTCAAATGTAGGTAGAGTCGATGATCCTGATTATGGCTTGGATCAATGTCGTACTATCACCAGGAATAATTCTAAAGTCCATAGAGAAGATAATTGGCTTTAATAATTGGTTGAGTAGGTCAAATGGCAATAAGTGATCAATATAGGTGTTTAGGTCTCTATTGATGGCATCAGTTTAGAGTAGTATGCCATTCATATGATGCGAATCAAAGTTACATTTCCAATATAGAGAGACACTGAATTTGTGAGCCAATCATTTGAAATTGTTATCTTTACACCCAGAGATAGCATAGTCTAGCCCTTGCTGGCATAACTGCCTCTGGTTGGGCAAATAATGCCACCTAAGTTTGAAGTCATCACCAAACTGAGCCCACAAACTTGAGACATCGGACTGAATATCAGCAAAACAAATGCTCAATGTGACAGTTCTTAACACAGTTCCCCTATAGGACTCACTTATTGCTTTTTTACATTCAGAGTTAAGATCAGTAACTTTCAGTACATAGGCTTTATCCATTGGCCAGTTAGCCATCCAATGGACAACAAAGAGATTTCCATTAATGTTCGAAAGCTTATTGATAAGGTCTGATAGATTTTATGTGTCTATATTTATGACCTCAGAAATGATGCATGCCATATTTTTTGCATGTAAAAATGATGGGACTGATTGTTTTGTGGTGACCACCCTTATGTAATGGAATCACTGTGGCTGTTCTCCAAGCATCAGAAAAATTATCTGTGGAGTGGCTTAGGTTAAAATGCTTAAGAAGAGGCTCAGAGAGATTGCATTGCTGAGCAGGCAGTCCAGTACTTTGTCAGAATCCAGGAATCTGGTTGTCATAGTGGTGGACAGAGTTGTCAAAACATGATCCATAGTGATTTAAGAGGAAAGCGAACAGGCAACAGAGAATATCGGTATATGTGAGTGACATAAAGTAGGCACTGATTTCAGCTAAGATTTTGTCTATTTCTGTGGGGATCTGAATGGTAGTGTTGTATACAAGCTCAGTGCATTTTTTTTGTTCCTACTTCTTAGTTTCCTGATAATGCTCTGTCCCAAAAGGATGTATAGTTAACCTTTGTTGAGGTGTCTCCTCTGTCTTCAAGCACAGCTTCACATTTTCTAATGGTAAACAAGATTTTTCCTGACCTGCTTCAGTATTTTTTAATATGGTAGATGGTGATGTGATAGGTTAATTATTTTCATCCTTTTATTACATAATTTAATATGAGAACTTCTGTATTAGGATTTATCCTTAAACTTCTGAATATACTAAGGGTGATGGAGATGGACATAGGAAGAAGGCTACTTTAGAATTCTCCTAGGTCTCCTATGAATTATAATTAGGCTTAGAGAAATTACTAAAAACACTGCTATTTGCAGGGAGGTGTCACTGGCTGCAAAGGGAAATACAACTGATTTGTGGTCAGATTTGACCAGGGAAGAGGAGACTCAGGGTGGGGTAAAGAAGGAGTTAGCTTTAAGAGGACATGGTCAAGAATTTGGGGGCTTCTGGTATGGAAGGATTGAAATTTTATTCCAGAGAATTAGTATTAACAAGCTATAGAAAATACTAGGCATATTTGTTGTTGGTGATATGCATTTATCAATTGACTGTTTGGTAGTGAACATCACTTGAGATGAGTGTTAGGTTTGATATGTCTCTTTTTAAATGCATAGATGGCATAGTCAGCAGGAGACATAAAGGATGACCTATAGCTAGCGATGATACGGTAGTTATTCTTGTTTAGTGTAAGCTGGACCTCCATAATTTGTAGGTTAGAACTGGGGGGGGGTCTGATAAATGATACTCCCCCACAGCTGACATTGGACTTGAAAGCATGACAGGTGCTAAATACTGATACAGAGGAAGTGTTTTCACCACAGTTAAACAAAGTGAATATAATTGTTCATTCATGGATGTGTCAAAGCTATAGGAGGGACTCAAGTTTTGGCATCTTTATGTTAAGACTCCTGACATTCAGTACAGTCATCTTGCGATGATTCAAATCAGAATTTGCTGTTTCTATTACAGAACCATAACTAGTTCATCTGGCATCCTCCTCAACTCAAAGCTGAGATGTAAGGAAAAAATATTCTCAAAGTTGAAGACAAAACATATAAACAAACAAAAATAGTCTCCATTCCTGTATATGTAGAAAGCTGCTTACTACTAAAACTTACATACTCACCTCCCCAGAGATTCAACTGAACCATAACATAATATCAGCACTGATTTCTGAAGCCACAATATCCTCACATCTCTGTTGTATTATGTTGATATGTCCAGAAGCTGAAGTCTGCCTAAGAAGGCACTATGAGGCAAAAAAAAAAAAAGCTGTTGTGGGAAAGGTCTGTTGTGACCAGTGAAGTTTGAAGATTTAGCTTCCATCTCATCCTCTGCTTGCACATACTGGATCACCCTAGAATGATAGCAGCGCTGTGTTACATGTTTCTGTGTTTGCCAATACCTTACTTGGATAGAAGGAAGTTTCTCTGTTCACCTGTGAGAGAGGGAAGCTTTGGGCAGCCTATCTGTCCCTGGAGGAGTGGTTTCAGCCCAGAAATCAGTAGTTTATTGGCCATTTTGGGCTAATTTCTATCTCTTTCATTTCTCTCCTATAAAACCCACATTTGCACAGTTTTGTGCGCTGGGCAGCACCAGTTAGCTGGGGTTTAACTATTCCTGGCTCCACAAAATCTACTCTTCAATTTTTCCCTTGGAACTAGACAGACTTTCAACTTAAGCACTCAAACCATTCACTTCTCAGCCCGGCACTTGCTCAAAACTCATAGCAAGCACTAATAAACCTTAGCACTAGACCCCCCCCTATACTGTAGAGAAAGACAAGGCTCTTTATTTGACCTTACCAGTCAATCAGTAAAACAGTTCACTGTACCTATCCAGTCATGTACAAAGGGCAGTTTCAGGTGTACTCTCTGGTCCAACTGGTGAATCTGGGCATTTTGAGGCAATGTTACAACTGCCTCATGTACACAGACAACACTCTCCTCCTACCACCAAACACTAATACATGCGAGAGATGTAATTATACAGCCAAACTGGAGGCTAAGCTCTCTCAACCCAAGACTGGTCCAGGCAGTCAAGAGGAGAAGGGAATTACTTGCATCACACCATCAGTCTCACATAGACCTATGAAGCCAGCGCCAGCAAAAAACACACATAAATACACAAAAACATACAAAATCTGAAAAAGCAACAGAGACCTCCAAAGCAGACATCCAAGCAACCTCCACCCCCAACACAAACCATGAAACAGCAGCACAGTGGTGCAGCAGTTAATGCTGTCACCTCACAGCAAGAGGTTCTCTGGTTCGATTCTCGGCTGGGGTGCCTTCTGTGTGGAGTTTGCATGTTCTCCCTGCATTTGCGTGGGTTTCCTCTGGGTACTCCGGTTTCCTCCCACATTCTAAAGACATGCTTCTGGAGCATTTCTCCCTGGGCCTCCACTGAAAACAGGATCTGTGAAACCTAGTCGGACTTTCCCGGTCAACAAATGTTAAATAAATAAAAAAAAAAAAAAAAAAAAAAAAAAAAAATGAAACACATACTTCACAAAACAAGTGTGCCATGCAATCACAGCCCTTAAGGCAAAATAACATACCCAATACACTAGTAATAGGTGACTCTATAGTCAGGCACACTGACATCCCACTCACTAGGCTGAGCAAGGAGAAGGTTACTGTTAGCTGCCTGTCAAGTGCCAGGATCCACCACATAACACAAGCACTCAGGTCACCCCAGAACAAGTACAAATACGACTCTGTCATTGTCCATGTTGGTGTGAATGACCTGAGCCGTATCTCCCTGGACTACATGAAAAGAGACATTGAGAAGCTCTCTGATCAATTAGCTCAGGCCGGTATGACCCTGACCCTGAGTAATATTCTGCCCTCACCAAGGATGATACCACAGTATAAAGAAAAAAATATCAATTTCAACAATTGGCTAAGCTTCTGGTGTCATTCAAAGGGGATCCAGTGTCAGTCAGCCTGGGATGACATGCTCGACAAGCCATGCTGCTTCACTAGAGATGGCTTGCACCTGTCACACTTAGGCTTTCAAATACTGGCCAAGGCTCTTGCCACCCCCATAGTGCCTTTTTTAGGCAAGGCTCAACAGACAAAACCACCATCGTAAATAGCACAAGTAACAAAAAACTGAGGGTAATGCTACTCAATGCCAGAAGTCTAAACCTCAAAATACATGCACTCGAGGCACTCCTCAGTATGGAGAAAATTGATATATGTACAGCAACAGAAACCTGGTTTAAGGCCCCAATGAGCACCCCAGCACTACCAGGCTACAACTCATACCATACATTTCGGCCACAAAACCCAGACCGAAATACAAAAGGTAGGGACGTATCCATATTCATCAAGGATACCCACACCTCCATGTTAGAGCACGATGCTTCAGAGATCATCCACGTGCAACTAACAACAGGTAAAACTGCAATCCAAATTGTAGTTTGTTACAGATCACCCACCATGTCCCAGGATCCCCATTCCGCATTTCTGGAAACACTGGGAAACATAAAGGTCCTACCAAACACCCTGCTATTGGGTGATTTCAATTACCCAAACATTAACTGGGAGAACTACTCAAGTACTATCTCCCTTGCCCAACATTTCCTAGAATTTATAAACTCTAACGCCGTGGATCAACTGGTCAACACCCCCACCAGAAGTGACAACATATTGGACTTGGTCATCACCAACATGGGCGATCAGTGTTCCACACTGGAGGTCAGCCCTCGCTGGTTAGATCTGACAATAAACTAATCATTCTGGATATCCACATTCCGACCCCACCACAGGTCAAAGAAACCACCATGAAAAACTTTTCAAAAGTAAACTTCACATTACTTAAGACTGAGGTGGAAAGTTTCAAAGCCCCCAAGCTAAAGGATAACGCTGTCCAAGCTGCAAAAATCCATTACAAATGCACTCTACAGGCACCTACAAGAGTGCATGGATCATGCTATCCCAAGCAAAACTAAGACTCACTCCACCAAGAAAAGGAAACCAGTCTGGTGGACCTCTGCCATAAACAAGCTATCCAATAGAAGGAGGAAACTAGTATAGAAAAGAGTAAAATCCCAAGAAGGGCCGACATCCTGATCAGTATCAGCAAGAAACTATGATCCCTCATAAAATCATCCAAAGCTAGCTTAAAAAAAAAATTGCCAAGGACTCCAAAGATAACCACAAGGCATTCTTTAGCTATGTCAAGAACCTAAGAGGCAATTCTCAGATCTGCTCGTAGTTAGTGCAGAATGGCACAAAATACACTGAACTGACGAATATTGCCAACATCCTGGCAGACAGGTTCAAACTTCATCCCCCTCTCACCCCCAAAAGGGCCCATAACCATACCAGAAGAATGTAGTGCCCCAAAAATCACAGGCAGTCAGGTTAAAACAGCCCTCTCCAAAGCCAAAAACACAGCATTAATTGGACCGGATGGTGTCCCAGGCTGCATTCTACATGAGCTCAAAGATGAACTAACCCATCACCTAAACTCACTGTTCAAACTCAGCCTCTCCACAGGCTACGTGCCCATAGAGTGGCACACAGCAATAGTTATTCCGGTCCACAAAGGTGGAGCCACAACAGACCCCGGGAGCTATCACCCTATAAGCCTGACTAGCTTGGTCTGCAAGGCTATGGAGCACATCATCATGGATCTCATTAACAGCGACATTGTGAACCTCCAAACACTGGACCCTACCCAGTTCGGCTTTGTTAAGGGAAGATCATGCCTCCTAAACTTGGTGGACTTTTTTGAGACAGTTACCAAGGCTATAGATGAGGGAAAGGTGGTCCACACAGCCTACCTGGACCTCACAAAGGCCTTCAACACTATTCCCCATTCAAGTATTATAGACAAGCTCACCAGCCTGAACATAAACCCCTACGTCACAAGATGGGTTGCTAACTGGCTCACGGACAGAATCCACATGGTAAGAGTTGCGGGAGCTAGGTCTGACTCTAAACCAGTTACAAGTGGTGTTCCCCAGGGCTCAGTCCTAGGACCCCTCCTGTTCAGCATATACTTCTCAGAGGTACAGACAAGCACAGGAGGACTATGGCTGACCAAGTTCGCAGACGACTGCAAACTAGGGGCTATAAGGGACTCACTGAGACAGATACCTGGTTTCAAAACCATGGCCTCAAGCTAAATGCCAAAAAGTGCATAGTCACCTCCTTTGGAAAAAAACATAGTACCCACAAACTACCACATAGGTGGTAGCCCCCTAAATACAGAAGACATAATAAGGGATCTGGGGACCCAAGTATATAGTAACATCTCCTTTGACAATCACATTGTCAAAGTGGTTAGAAAATCCTTCTATGTGGCCCACCTAATCACAAAAGGGTTTGCATCCAGATCAATGGAGGTCATTGTGCTCCTCTACGCATCACTCATCAGACCCATCATAGACTACAACACCCCATTTGGGATGTACCTTACAAGACACCTGCAACAGTTGGAAAGACCACAGAAGTACCTTACCAAGAGGATCACTGGCCTCAAACAGATGCCCTATGCAGCTCGACTGAAGAAACTCCAGCTGTACTTGGTTGCATACTGCCTACTCAGAGCTGATCTCTGCCTGACATACAAGGCCATGTCCAACCCAGAATTGATGGACATGCTCCACCTAAAGAAAACCATATCCCCTCAAGCTACACGGTCTAGGGATCTAAACCTCACCACAACAATAATTAGGATGTGCTGGAGGGATAGATTCCTGTCTCAGAGACTTCCCATGCTCTGGTACAGGATTCCAATCTACACTAGGCAGAGCTCCTCGCTAACCTTCTTCAAGAGAAACTTTGACGAGTGGATGGGAAACAGAAAGTATACCCCGGGGATCACTTCAATGGCTCTGCTGGACAGAGGCACAGGAAACTAATCTAAAGTCGAGGCGAAAACCAACACTTTCTGGCTAGGCTTATAAATGCCTTCGGGCAGATAGCCTAGTACCTACCTATGAACCTATGAACCTATATTGTCATGATAATTTGAAAATCCTTCTAGCTGGCACAGCTAGTTAGCAATGATATATCCTCTAGATCTAAATAGATTCTCCTTTCCTTATATTTATCTCTCATTAGCTCAGTTATCAAATATAATGCCCCTTCAGTATACATTTGTTAATGTGTATTACTCAGCTTGAGAGACCCCAGTGATCCCTAACTGAAAAGAACACAGGCAACAAGTCACTTACACACCCAAGCAGCTTAGCAAAGCTTTCTTTGTCTCCGTCTCCTAGTGATTCCTCTGTGGAAATATTTGCCATGAAGGAGCGAGCCCTGGTTGAACTCTTCAAGTGCTTTTACAGAAACAATGGATAATCAAATACCTGCACTAAGAACCTAAATATATACCAAAAATAAGTAAATTCAGATTCTAGGATAGACTCCTCACTCAAAACGTTCCTCACCTTTGATATAAGCTTCTCCTACATGTGAAACAAAGCAGTAACCTAGGTATATTCAAAAATAAACCTTAGTAATTGGATTGGTAGCTATAAATTCTACACCATGTAGAAAAATAGGAAAATGGGTTTGATGACGATGATGATACTATAAATTCTGGTGTTGTTGTGCAGGGAACTCTTACATAAAGGAAGTGAACATTCTTATTTATTTATTTATTTTTTTACCCAAAGGGCTCATTTGATTAGGTTTTAAGATGTGTAGTGACTGATTACCTTATCTGGCTATAAATGTACAGATCTGGACTCTTACAGTGTTGACTATGTTTAATGGTGTAGTTATGCATATTTATGTCCACAAGATGGTAGAATTGAGACATGTATTGCTTCCTGATCTACAGCAAAAACTCCCTTGGTTCAGCTTCATGAGTATTCAAGGAAGACAGTATAAGGCTCTATCACTAAATGGCTTAAACATATTGTACAAGAATTTCTTATGGAGCATTGGTGCTGGCGTGCAGACTTTTTTCATTTATACTGTCTAGTACTTAAATCCTAAGTGAAAAAAATAACCATAGTGTAGAAGGTGATAGATTAAGGCACAAATTATTATTTTTTTTTTTTTAGAAAAAGGACTTGATTTTGCTTTTTAACCACAGCTTGCTGCACTTATTTTTAAGATTTTTTTTTTTTTGGGGGGGGGGGGGTAGCTCTGTTATTTTACATTAGATGCAATTTAAATATAGCTGTTAAGTCTATGGAAACAAGTAAAACTTGTTTGGCACAACGGCGTTCTAGATCACAACCAAAGTGTTGATCTATCCCCCACCGATGTCATTACCCTGAGGGCTGACATATCTAAAAGAATGCTCCCTCTCTGAACAATTGAAATAAGTGCAGGCTTTTGCAAGCTTTAACACATTGGGCCAGATTCAGGAAGGCTTACACGGAGTTTAAGAGTAGTGTAAGCCTCCGTGTAAGCCTCCTGATTCAGCAACAGCCCAAATCTCCGTGTAAGAGACAGCTAACACGTCTCTTACACGGAGTGGGCGTGGAAATGCTCAATACCTCATTTGCAGCTCCAAGATATGCAAATGAGGTATGTGAGCGATCCACGAAGCCCAAACCAGTCCGTGTAACGGACGTGTTAGCTGCAGAAATGTACTCAGCTGACAACTGAGTACATTTCTCCAATATTAAAATCGGAGCTATGTCAGCTCCAAATATAGGGTGCATGTGTTACAGTAAGCATGGCTATGGCCAAATATGTGGGCATTGGCATGAAAGTGTTGCAAAAAAGTTATATAACTTTTTTTTTTTCACGGATTTATGTGTTTAACTGTAGCGCACACCAGCAAACGGGTGCGCTACCTAAAACTGAAAACCGAAGCTTATAAGCCCACAATTGTGGGATTTATGTATTACATGAAATATCAATGGAGGGACTTGCAGAGCAAAAACAATATGGCCTCCGTTTAGTGGTTGTCAAGGGGGGGAAGCTCCGTGTAAGATATGTAACTAAGCATTACTAGGCAATCCTATGTAAATGAGGGTTACAATACTGAATCACACTGCCACATAGGTAATGAGCACTTTCTGAGTAGTGTAAGAGTTAGAGAAGGGGAGGAACAGAGTAAGAGGTAGGTGACATCATGGGGGGGAAGGATAGAAAGAAATGTACCAGATTGGAGGGCAACGTAAGGTAAGAGATGACAGACAGACATCAGGGAGGGAGGTGTGTCCCAACAGAACACTAGGAAAGTCAAGAAATTGAGGGCATACGCTATCCCTACACTCTAAGTTTCTTGATATACGTGCATGCGCGCGTGTGCGCGCATGTAAGGCAGGTTCCACATGTGGGAGTGTGTTGCAAACTGTTTACAACGGTTTGCGCGGGCGTGCACGTGCGTAAGGCAGTGTGCGCGCGTTTTAGCATGAATCAGCCTAGCTAACACCGTGTAAGGATGTGTGCGCACGTGTAACACCGTGTAGGGATGTGTACGCGTGTTTAAGTGACTGTGAGCGTGTTTAACCTGGTGTGCACATTGCTCCCCCTCAGGAAACAGAGAGGAAGCAGGAAACAACCAAAATACAGGGAAACTGCCAGGGAATACTGCTGGAGTTAATTGGTGGAAACAATTGGAAGCAGGCAATTACACAGGCAGACTAGAAACCCAACCCAGCACTTAAAACACAACAGAGAGCAGTGCAGGCTGTTTCTCACAAGAGATACTGCCAGAAACTAAGCTATCAGAATTGAAAACTGAAAAAAGCTGAACTCAGAGCAGAAATGCTAGGGGCTGCCATAGCTGTTATAATCAGACATAGGCGAATTGCTGAGGGTGGTGATAATGCAGATGCTGACAGACAACCCAGAGTGAGGAGAAGGAGAAGAGTATACAGGCCCAGGGTCACCTACCATGGGTTACATGAGCTGGAGATAGTAGAGCGCTATAGAGTGGACAGAGAGCTCCTGCAGCAGATTGTTGAGCTGTGCAGGCCACGCCTCACACACAGAACCAACAGAGGGGAACCCATCCCAGTGGAAACCAAGGTATGTGTTGGCCTAAGAATACTAGCAACAGGTACCTTCCAGAGACCAACTGGCGATATGATGGGGATATCACAGGCATCAGCCTCCAGGGTACTGCACCAGTTCCTGGATGCCATGTCACCACATGTCAGTGATCATATATATGTCCCTAATGACCGTGAGGTTGTGGCCAGCAATATGCGTCTCTTCCAGCAAATAGCGGGATACCCTGAGGTGCTGGGTGCAATAGACTGCACGCACATACGCATCAAGGCACCAGCCGGTGAGCGGGTTAGAGTCTACATTAACCGCAAGGGATACCCCTCCATCAACTGCCAGGTCGTGTGTGATGCCCAGGGCATAATAATGAATGTGTGTGCTGGCTGCCCTGGGAGCTACCACGATTCCCACATCTGGCATCTGGCGAGCTGTACCAATCATTTGCCAATGGGGACTTCCCACACGGACACCTAGTGGGGATGCTGGTTATGCACTTGAGCCGTGGCTGATGACACCCATCAGAAATGCACACACACCGAACAGGAACGCCATAATGAGGCACACGCACAAACACGTAATATCATAGAGCGTGTGTTTGGGCTGCTCAAGTCACGGTTCCGGTGTCTGGACACGTCTGGTGGAGCTTTGCAGTACACACCAACTACATGTACCCAAATGATCATGATATGTGCTATGCTACATAATATGATCCTGCGGAAACAGCTGCAGCAGGACCAGCACAGGGCTGGGCCAAACATCCCCCCACCATTGCCAAGGCCACCACAGGCAGGGGTGACTTGGAGGAGGAACAACCTGACCTTGTCCCAGTAGGCAGAAGGAGGCGTGCCCAGTATGCCCTGGCCTTGGCAAAGAGGCAATGCATAGCACATATGCTTGGTCAGTAGGAACACTGGGACTGATACCCGCTCTGACTCACTCATACAGTAACAGGGATGCCTAACATGACACAACCTGCTTCCAAGCGTACAGGGAGTGTAGTATGTGCATCCGACAGAGGCAGCCCTGCAGCACCACCCGAGGCATGAATGCCATGTGTTAAGTAATGTAACACCATGTATCATATGCACACCTGAGGACCATGACTAACATCCACCCTCACCAATCATAAACCACAAAACACAAACCCACCTCATAGCTATCACAAGGGATAGGAACCTAGATGTAATGCTACCCAATGCCAAAGGTATAAACAGCAAAATGTGTGCAGTGTAAATGCACACAGTATAGGAATGCACATATCAGTGCTGTAATAGAAAACAGGGTCAAAGCGCACATCAGCACCCTGACACTACCAGGGTCACACCTCATACAGTGATGTACATGTGCAAAAACATGGAACAAGATACAAAATGAGGGTGACTACCAATAAATGGCATGGATAACCACACACCCCTGTTGTTACCACAACAAGAAGCAACATGCATTAGCCATGGTCAAACACCAATGGCTAAAACTGACTACTACTATATAGCTTGCTGCAGACCACTGTCCTAATAGCAGGAACTGCCCCAGGCCTATGTTCACAGGTTCACAGGTTCATACTAGGCTATCTGCCCTAGGGCATTTATAAGCCTAGACCAGAGTTCCGTGGAGTCTGCCGCCTTCACTCTGACGGATAATTTGCCCATTATATTGCTGTGCCTCTGACAAGCAGTGATACTGAGGTTATCCCTGGAGCATACCTGCAATCTCCCATCCATTGATTAAGATCTCACTTGAACAAAGCCAGTGAGGTACTCAGCCTCACATGTACCAGGATGTTGTTCCACAGCATAGGGACTCTCTGGTTGAAGAATCTGTCCCTCCAGCACATCCTATTAATATCTGTGTTGAGGTTTAAATCTCCTGCCACTGTAGTTCTGATGGATGTAGAGGTCTTGAGGTGAAGCGTGTACATTAACTCAGGTTTGGACATGGCCTTGGATGTCAGGCACAGGTCACCTCTGAGCAGACGGTAAGTCACGGAATCAAGCTGGAATTCCTTCAGTCGGGCAGCATAAGAAATATGTTTGAGACCCTTTCTCCTCCTGTCGAGGAATTTGTGGGCCCATCCAATTGCCATAGGTGTCGGGTCATATACATGCTGAATGGGGCATTGCACTCAATCAATGGTCCGATGAGTGAAGAGTACAGGGGAACAATGACCTCCTGGATCTAGATGTGAATCCCTGCATGATGAGGTGGGCAATGTAGAAGTTCTACCTAACTACCCTGGCAACGTGAGTGTCAAACAAAGGTTACTGTCAACCTGGGTGCCCAGGTCCCTGATAACCTCCTGTGTGCTTAGAGGATTGCCACCTACATGGGAACTAGTGGTAACCTTGTTCTTCCCAAAGGGTATGGCTATGCATTGTTTAGTGTTTAATGTAAGGCCATGGCTCTGGCACCAGTTATCCGTGTCTATGACACCCTTCTGAAGGATGTCTGTGTCAGATGGGTGTCCAACTATGGTTCCCAGTTTGCAGTCATCTTCAAACTTTGTCAGCCATAATCCTGCTGTGTTTGCTTGTACTTCTGAAAAGTAGATGTTGAGCAATAGTGGGCCCAGGACTGAGCCCTGTGGGACACCACTTGTGACAGTTGTGGAGTGTGACATGGCACCAGCAAGTCTGAACCTGTCTGTTCTGTCACGTAGCCAGTTTGCAACCCATCTTGTGATGTATGGGTTCACATTTAAGCTGGTGATGTTTTCAATGATACCCGAGTGGGGTATTGTGTTGAAAGCCTTTGCCAGGTCAAGGTAGGCTGTGTGGAGTGCCTTGCCCTTGTCAATGGCCTTGGTGTCTGTTATGAAACAGTCAACCAAGTTTAAAAGGCATGATCTGCCCTCGACAAAGCCTAACTGGGTTGGATCTAATGTCTGCAAGTCCCCTATGTCCTCATCTATGACTTCCATTATGATCTTCTCCATAGCTTAGCAGACCCTGCTTGTCAAGCTGATGGGATGGTAGTTTCCGTGGTTGGTGGAGGCACCCCCATGTGAAGTGGGTCCACCATTGACATATGCCACTCCATGGGAACATATCCTGAGTTGAGGCTAAGATCAAACAGCTGCCCTGACTGCGGGTTTAATTCTTGAGTGAGTTCATGGAGCACAAAACCAGGGACACCATCTGGTCCCATGGATGCTGCGTTCTTTCCCTTGGATAGAGCAGTTCCCACCTGAGCATTTGAGATCTTTGGGGGGCTACAATCCTCTTTCATACATATCTCTCCAGTTGTGGTGGAGAGGTGGGGGGAGAAATCTGCACTGAACCTGTCAGCCAGTATGTTGGCAATGTCTGTAGGTTCAGTGATATTTACAGCATTCTGAGCCTATTCTGAGCATATCTGGGAGTTTCCTCCCAGGTGTGTAACGTATGTATAAAAGGCCTCATGGTTGTCCCGTGAGTCCTTAGTGGGTTTACTCCCAATATTCGCCTTGGATGATTTCATGGGGGAACTCAGTGTTTCACCTATATTGAGCAGGGGTGTCTACCCTTCCACGGATATCGCTCTATCTTGTAGTACCTCCTTCCTTGTGTTGTAGTGCTTGTTTATGGCTGAGGTCCACCACACTGGACGCTTGCCTCTGGTACAACGAGTCTGTGTTTTGTTTGGGATTGCCTCATCCATGCAGTCCTGAAGGTGCTGGTAGAAGGCAGTTGTAAGTGATACAGTGGCTTGGGTAATGGTGTCTGCTGGCTTGGGGGTTTTGAAAGAGACCACACCAGTAATTAGAAGTGTGTAGTCGTCTTCTGAAAGGTTCTGCACTGTGGTTTTTTCTATGTGGGGGGGGGGTGGGATGTGGACTTCCACTGAGAGTAGGTTATGATCTGATCTCACCAATGATGGGTATACCTCTGGTGTTGAACATTGTGAGCCCATGTTTGTGATGATGAGATCTACTATGTTGTCTCCTCTTGTGGGGATGGTGACTAGTTCTTCCATGGCATGTGAGTGTATGAACTCTAGGAACCTGTGGGCTAGAGTGTTGGGGCTGTAGTACTGATCCCAGTCTATATTTGGATAGTTGGGATCACCCAGTGTGATGGTGTTTGCAGGTACATGTATCCCGCCACTGTTTTCATGAAAGCTCTGTGAGGTACCTGAGTTTCAGAGGATGGCCTGTAACATGCTACAAACTGCAGAGCAGTCTTGCCTATGGTTAATTGCACCGGATGGTGTCCAATGCATCGTGTGTTGCCACCAACCATGAGGTGAGGGTGTCCTTGATGAATATTGCTATTGCCACCCCTCATAGTGGTAATATGTGTACTGCATAGATACGAAATATTGTGCCTCTGACTTAGTAGTGACACATTATGACCACCTTACATAATTGAATAATGTGACTATGCCTCTGTCTAGTCTGTGCCCCTGTCCACATGCAGCTGTCCAGATGTCTCTTGAAGAGAGTCAGTGAGGTACTCTGTCTAACATGAACTGGGATACTCTGCTAGAGTTTGAGATGCCTCTGAGTTATGACTCTGTCCCTTCAGCATGTCCTATGCATGTATGTGCTGAGGTTCAAATCTTTAGCTCCCATGTTTCTGGTGGATGTGGATTGCTTGCAGTGGAGCATGTCTACCAAATCCTGATTGGACATGGTCTTGTATGTCAGGCATAGGTCACCTGTATGTATGTGGTATGACACTGAAAAAAGCTTGTTTTTAGTTATTCTTGAAGTATATGACATGTGTTGTAGATCCCTGATCTTCATGGTAAGGTACTTGTGGGGTCTCTACAGCTGCTGCAAGTGCTGGTTGAGGTACATACCAAATGGGGCGTTGTATTCAAGCATGGGCCTGATAAGGGAGAAGTATAGTGGTACAATGACCTCCTATGGTCTGGATGGAATACCCTCCATGATAAGGTGGCCAAGATAGAAAGTCTGTCAAACAACTTTGGCAACATGGGTGTCAAATGAGATGTCACTATCTACATGTGTCCCCAGCTGTCTGATTTGTTACCTGTACTCATTGGGTTGCTGTCTATGTACAGATCTGTGGGTACTGTGTTCCTCCCAAAGGGAATGGCTACACATCAGTTGCAGTCAGTTTCAGGCCATGAGTCCAGCACCAGCTATCTGTCTGTGTGACGGCAGTCTGTAGGATGTGTGTGCTGGCTGATGTATTCACTATGGTGCCCAGGTTGCAGTCATCTGTAAACTTTGTCGGCCACAACCCTCCTATGTTTGCTTTCACATCTGAAAAGTAAATACCAAATAAGAGAGGTCCCAGGACACAACCTTGTGGGACACCACTTGTGACTGGCTTTGAACCTGACAAGGCACCTGCAATGTTGACATTATGGGTTCTGTTTCTGAGCCATTTTGCAACCTATGCTGTGACATATGGTGTTATATTTCAGCTGTTGAGCTTGTCTATGATGCCTGAGTGGGGTATTGTGTCAAAGGCCTTAGCCAAGCGCAGGTAGGTTGTGTGTACTGTGTAGCCCTCATCAACGGCTCTACTGACAGTTTCATAGTCAACTTGGTGCAAAAGCAGGATCTGCCCTGTACAAAGCTGAATTGGGTGGGATCAAGGGTCTGTAGGACACCAATGTCTCTGTGTGGAAGCTCCATAATGACCCTTCACAAAGCTTTGCAGACAAGGCTGTTTAAGCTTGTGTGGTGGTAGCTGCCAGGGTCTGTGGAGGCATCTCCTTTGTGGAGTGGGACCACTGTTGCCGTCGCCAGTGTTCAGGTACAGATCCTGTAGCAAGGCTAAGGTTAAATAGCATCTGCATATACAGGTTTAGCTCCATCTGTAGTTCACATAGCATGCAACTGGGGATACCATCAGGTCCCATTGATGCTGTGTACTCGTCTTTGCTGACTGCGGCTCTCACATGGACATCCAGGATGACAGTGAGGTTACATACAGCTGTGATAACTATCATGTTTTGGGGGTGAGGGAGGGTACATTGCACTGAACTGGTCTGCCAGGGTGTCACTAATATCTGTCAGGTCCCTGGAATATAAGTTGTTGTGTACCAAATCTGAGCATATATGAGGGTTCCCACCCAGGCGTCAGACATAACTGAAGAAAGCAGTGTGGTTACCTCCATCGTCTGTGGTGATTTATGTCCCCAAGTTGAACTTGGGTGTCTTTATGTGAGAATGTAGCTTTCTACTACTGCTGATCACAGCTGCCTTACATTCTGGAGATGTAGCTCTGTCTTGCATTAGTATCCTTCATCTGTTATACAGTTCGTTTATGGCTGGGGTCCACCAGACAGGCCACTTTCCCTTGGTGGTGAGGGTCTCATTCTCATTTGTGATTGCATGGTCCATGCTTACTCGGAGATGTCCGTAGAAAGTGTCTGTGCAGGAGTCACCATTGTGTGTTGTGGTTTCCACTGGCCCAGTGGGCTTAATGGATGCCATCTCAGTCCGAAGTGTGAAGTCAGCTTCTGAGCTGTTTGTCACTATACCCTGGTATCATACTAGCACTGACACAGGTGTAGACAATTCCCCAGAATCCATCAAACAAAATGGACATGCAGGCTTACAGATGCCCTAGGGGGGTAGCCTAGTATGAACCCATTATGATACAGATTGTACAGGACACTACAGATAACCCCAAGGCTGTTGCAAATGATGGTAGTAAGCATGTTGTTGATTCCTGGATATGCTCCGGATCACACAGATATTACAAACAACATACCAGACACACACAGGTATGGCCAACATACATCCTGACATGTGCAGTGCAAACCCCCATAATGCCAAATACCTTCCCAGCAGACTGCCGCCTCCCTGACATTATGTCACCCTTACCACAGGGTACGTGCCAAAGAGCAGTGTACAACAACAGTGGGTGTTCTCAACAAAGGTGTCTCCTGAATGGATAGTAAAACAACCACCACAGAATCATGAGAGGTTTGGTCTGCACAGCTATGGAAAGGACCAGCATGTACCACAGACATAATGATATTGTGGATCTATTGACACCGACCCTACCCAGTGTGGGTTTACAAAGTGCAGACCCCACCCCTAAACATGTGTGACTCAGTTGAAACAGTACTTGAAGTCAGTGATGAGGGCAATGTGGTCCACACAGTGTAGCTGGACCTTGCAAAGCCTTCTGTACAATACCCTATGTGTTCCGTATAGATTTGCTCACCAGCTGATATATACACCCCAATGTCATGAGAGGGGTTGCAAACCAGACCAACGACAGAACTGACATGGTCAGACATGCAGCAGCCATGTCAGACTACAAACCACATATAACAGGCATCCCACAAAGCTTGGTCCTGGGACCTTCACCATCTGGTATATATGCCCCATAGGTACAGGCCAACAAGTAAGGACTGTGCTGGAACATGTTTGTAGAGGACAACAAGCCGCCTGACATATCCGATACACCAGCTGACACAAGCATCCAATAAAAGGGCCACATAGAAACAGACAACTGGTGCCATAGCCATGTCAGCATGTTAAATGGTGAAAACAGTATAGTCAGCCTCTGTGGATATCCAGTAAGTGACCACCAATTCCCACATAGGTGTCGACCCATGACATACCTAACATGTAATGCCAGAATGGGAGACACAAGGTGATAGATATCCTGCATTGGACAAAAATGTGGCTGTAGGGTTAACAGAAACAATCCATATACCAACCTAATCATGAGGGTTATGACATCTAGCTAACGGGAGGTCATTGTGGTTTTGCAGTTATCTTTCAGCAGCATTACAAATGACCACAACAGCCTGTGGGGTGTACCTCAGCAGATACATTCAGCAACTGTAAAGTCCACAACAGTACCTCACCAGGAGTATCAAAGAGCTGGAACACATGTAATGTGTCGCCTGATTAAACAGAATTCAGCTCCACACACTGCCATGCTGGCCACCCAGACACAAGCTGTGCCTGATGTAGAAAGCCATGTCCAAGCTGGCAGCAATGCACATGCCGCACCTTGTACAATGTGAATGGCAGGAGATATGCACATGAGGGACCTGAACCCCAGCACTGACATACATAGGACAAGCTGTACTGCATTATCCATAACACAGAAGCCACCCCACGCATGAGTAAACTACCAGTACAGGTTATCCATAGAGTCACTCATTGATTCTACTCAACAGGGATCCTAACGAGTGGATGGGAGATGGTAGGTATACCCTGGGTATCAATGTTGTGTCACAGGTAGACAGAGGCACAGTATACAAAACAAGACATATGTCATGTCAAACTGCACTTACGATGTGTTGATGGACAAACACACTATCCAATAAGCATTAGAAATGGCCTTGGGCACATCGGTAGTGTTTGCCAATGTACACCCATGTTGTGGAATACACTACTGATGTTGGATGAGGCCGTTGTAAGTAGTTCACATATGAACATAATGCAACATGGTCAGATAGGTTCATAGGTTCATAGGTTCATACTAGGCTATCTGCCCCAAGGCAGTTCTAAGCCTAGCCCAGAGTCTGGTTGCGTACGCCACCCCTTATATGGAAACAGTACTGTGCCCATTAGTTTGCCGTGCCTGTCTCCAGCAGTGACACAGTGACGATCCCCGGGGTAAACCTATGATTTCCCATCCACAGGTCAGGATACCTCTTGAACAGAGCCAGCAAGGTGCTGTGACTCACATGGACCGTGATTGTATTCCACAGCATAGGAGTCTCCGGTGATAAATCCACCCCTCCAACATGTCCAATGTACATCCCTGCTATGGTGTAAGTCACTTGCACTAGTGGTTCAGGTGGATCTGACGATTTTGAGGTGCAGCATGTCCATTAATCCCTGGTTGGACATGCTTGCATGTCATGCACATGTCACCTGTAAGCAGACAGTATGTGACTGAATAGAGCTGTAGTGTCTTCAATCTGGCAGCATATGACAGATGTTGGAGACCCTTTATCCTTTGTTGGGGACATTCAGGGTCTCTCCACTTGCTGCAGATGTCAGGTGAGATACATCCAGATAAGGCAGTGTACCAGATCACCGGTCCGATAAGTGAAGAGTACAGGGGAACAATGACCCACTAGATCTGGATGTGGATCCCTTCCTGATCATGTGGACAATGTAGAAGGTCCTACTAGCCACTTTAGCAATGTGAGTGTCATCAGAACAGTGACTGTCAACCTGGGTCCCCAGGTCCATGATAACCTCCTCTGTGCTTAGAGGATTGCCACCTATATGGTAGCTTGGGGTTACCTTGCTTTCCCTGAAGGGTATGACTACACATGTTTTGCAAGTTGACTTCAGGCCATGGCTCTGGCACCAGCTATCAGTGTCCGTGAGTCCCTTCTGAAGGATATCCGTGTCTGATGCACTGTCCACTATGGCACCCAGTGTGCAGTCATCTGCAAACTTTGTCAGCCAAAGTCCTCCCATGTTGGCCTGTACTTCTGAGAAGTAGATAACAAACAATAGGGGCCAAGGACTGAGCCCTGTGTGAGACCACATGTGACTGGCCTGGTGTCTGACATAGTGCCAGCAACTCTAACCCTGTGGGTCCTGTCCGTCAGACAGTTTGCAACCTGATCTTGTGACATATGGGTGTACATTTCTGTTGGTAGGGTTTCCTACAATACCTGAGTGGGGTATTGCGTTGAAAGTGTTTTCAAGGGCAAGGTAGGCTCTATGGACTGCCTTTCCCTCATCAATGGCCTTAGTTACTGTTTTGATAATGTCAACCAAGTACAAAAGGCATGACTTGCCCTTGATCAACACAAACTGGGACAGGTACAATGTCTGCATGTCCCCATATCTTTCTTTATGAGCTCCATTATGATCCTCTCCATAGCTTTGCAGACTACACTTGTTAAGCTTATGGGGCAGTAATTACCAGAGTCCATAGAGGCACTGCCTTTGTGCAGACGTGCACAACTGGACCCTAAAGAGGCTGTTGTGCACAGTATGGAAATGTAAATCAGTGATAGGACTAAAGCCCAGGATACTGTCCACCACAGTGAAAGTACTGAACCACTACACTATACAGTACTACAGTGCTAGGTCAGTAGGAATGGATGTTAACAATTGTATGCAAAGTATCCCATGCAAAACCTGCAGGCACAGTATAATCCCTGTTGTGTTCACAGGAAGCATCTGGACAGTAACTACACAACATGTCACAGAACACACAACCTTAAACAGGAGTTATTTTTGGAGTTCACACTCATCCACAACTGTGATGGGCTGCATAGTTCAACATATGGAAAGCTCACACTGGGCATGCTCACACACTTTGATAAATGAGACATCATTCACACAACATGCCATGGGAAGGCTGAACTGGGCATGCTCACACACTTAGTTCAAATGTTCCTCTTAACAACTGTGAAAACACACCACAGGATGCACATTCCCCATTCCAAACAATGAAGATGTCAGCACCCTATAAGTAGATCAGTAGAAATGCTACCTCCCAGTAATCCGAATAGCGCGCTCTGCTAATGCGTCTGTCTCTAGTGTCATAACATAGTTAGGTAGGTGTTTGAATCCAGCAAGTGGCATGTGTGTGTGTGAATGGGGATAAGTGTGTATGAGAAGAACATCCCTTTTGGCAACTGTGGAAACACACCACAGGGAGCTCATTCCACTTTCTAAACACTGATGATGTCAGCACCCTATAAGTAGATCAACTGAAATGAAATCTCCCAGTAATGCGAATAGCACGCTCTGCTAATGCGTCCGTCTCTAGTGTCATAACATAGTTAGGTAGGGGTTTGAATCCAGCAGGTGGCAAGTGTGTGTGAAGGGGGTAAGTGTGTGTAAATGTGTATGAAAGAAACATCCCTTTTGGCAACTGGGAAAACACACCACAGGATGATCATTCCACTTTCTAGACTCTGATGATGTCAGCACCCTATAAGTATATTGGAGAAAAGGATTCTCTCAGTAATCCGAATAGCGCGCCGCGCTAATGCGTCCGTCTCTAGTATCATAACATAGTTAGGTAGGGGTTTGAATCCAGCAGGTGGCAAGTGTGTGTGAAGGGGTAAGTGTGTGTAAGGGTGTATGAAAGAAACATCCCTTTTGGCAACTGGGAAAACACACCACAGGATGATCATTCCACTTTCTAAACTCTGATGATGTCAGCACCCTACAAGTATATCAGGGGAAAGGACATTCCCCAGTAATGCGAATAGCGCGCTGTGCTAATGTGTCCGTCTCTAGTGTCATAACATAGTTAGGTAGGGGTTTGAATCCAGCAGGTGGCGAGTGTGTGTGAAGGGGGGTAAGTGTGTATGAAAGAAACATCCCTTTTGGCAACTGGGAAAACACACCACAGGATGATCATTCCACTTTCTAAACTCTGATGATGTCAGCACCCTACAAGTATATCAGGGGAAAGGACATTCCCCAGTAATGCGAATAGCGCGCTGTGCTAATGCGTCCATCTCTAGTGTCAGAACATAGTTAGGTAGGGGTTTGAATCCAGCAGGTGGCAAGTGTGTGTGAAGGGGGGTAAGTGTGTATGAAAGAAACATCCCTTTTGGCAACTGGGAAAACACACTACAGGATGCACATACCCATTTCTAAACGATATCACAATTATGTATGGCTTTTGATTACAGACATGCCATGTGTGTTGTGCACACACAGAATGCCCATGTGTGTGGGTTGTCCCTCACAATAATGCATGACATTGATTACACCGGTTATGGCAATGAACACATGATGTATGTGTGTGCCAAATACACATATGTACCTGAGACTTTCAATAGTTACCATGTGTGATGCCTGCCACATGTGAATACATGGTATTTGCACAGGGTAACATTATGACCGTGGTCTTCTGTGCAGATGCTGCATGTGGGATGTGTATATACAGTGTGAGATGTAGATGCTATCAGCCTAGTAGTGAGGGATGCACACCTGGTCTGGGGCATAAAGTCTACATGTTGTTAATGTACAGGAGCTGCATGTTCTCACCTGTTGTGGGAGTGGTAAGACAGTATTCCATAGCAATGCAGTGACTGCATGCTAAGAACCATTCAGCTAGGGTGTTGTAGATACACTTATTCATTAGCATTCAGTAATTTGTCGGAATCCCTGGTGAGGGTCTGATGCCAACCAAGGTCAGGGGTCTACCAGCCTGTGTCACTTGCTCAGTGATCCCTTCCATGTTCCCTATCACGTATCCCAGTGAGCGACATCCCACATCAGCTGTGGTGGCATGGACAATGACTGAGTCATATGTGTCCATGCATCTGACTGACTTGTATGTTGTTGTTACAGTTTGGCCATGTGTTTCCATCTCATACATGTGATGTACATCAATGGGTAGGGGATAGGGTTGACTGTGTACATGTGGCAGCTGTGACATTACTACATGACACACATATTCCACAACTGTACCATAGAGGTGACTGACAACTGACCTTTGCACATGCTACCGTAGTATTGAGATTACATTGGTGATTGACAGCACATAGGGCCAATGGTGAAAAAGAGACATAGGTCTATAGGTTCGTACAGGGATATCTGCCCAGGGCATGTATCCACCTAGCCAGAATGTGCATGCCTTTCAACATGCATTGTGAATCTGTCTTGCTATGCCCTTTTCCAAGGTTAGTATACTGTGCCTCTTTCTCACAGTGACACATAAGTGATACCCAGGGTAACCCTACAATGTCACATCCAGTCATTAATATCGCTCTTGAAGATAGTCACTGAGTCAGTACACCTAACCTCTATTGGGATAATAATCAGGAATGAAGGGTGCCTCTGAGTTGTGAATGTGCCCCTCCACCATGTCCTATGTATATCACTCCTGAAGTTCAAGTATTTCCAGCGTGTATCCTGGTGGGATCTGGATATTCTGAGATGCAGCATGGCCATTACGTGAGGGTATGACCTGGCCTTCTATGTCAGGCACAGATTGCCTATGAAGAGGCAGTATGTCACTGAGTACAGCTGCTGCTACTTTAACCAGTCAGTATGTGGCATCTGTTTGAGCACTTTGATCCCCTTGTCGAGGTACATATGTGGTAGCCCCAGTTGCTGCAGGTGTCTGGTAAGGTGCATGCCGACAGGTTCATCATACTCAATTATGGGCATGATGAGGGATGAGTAAAGGGGCACAATGTCCTCCCTGGCCTACATGTGGATCCCATGATGATGTGGCCCATATCACATGCTTACCTAACCACTTTGTCCATGTTGTTGTCAAATGGTAGAATGCTATCAACCTGCGTACCCCAAGGTCCATAATTCCTTGGTCTGCACTTACTGGATTAACACATATGTGGTACATTGTGGTCATTTAGTGTTTGACAAATGGGATGACTATACTCTTTCTGTCATTCACGTTGAGGCCATGGCTGTGGCACAAGTCGTGTGTTTGCAAGAGTCCCTTTTGGAGGATGCGTGTGTTAGCTGTTGAGTTGATTATGGTGTTCAGTCTGCAGTCACCTGTGACTTGCTGAGCCACAGTACTTCCATGTTGGCCTGTACCTATGACAAATACATAATGAACATGACAGCCCCTAGGGCTTTGCCTTGTGGGACACCACTTGTACCAGGTTGGAGGCTGACGTGGCTCCAGCAATTCTACCATGTGTGTTCTGCCCTTGAGCCACTGTGCAATACCCATAGTGACATAGGGGTTAATATGTACACTGGTGAGCTTCCTAGAATGCACAAGTGGGGTATTGTATCCAAGGCTTATGCAAGGTCCAGGTAGGCTGTGTGGACCTCCTACCCCTTGACAGTGGCCTTGGTGACTGTTTCAAACAAAGCAAACAGGTTTGATAGGCAGGATTTGCCATTGACAAAGCCAAACTGTGTATGGTGACATGTCTGTAGGTCCACAATATCTAGATATGTGAGGTTCTTGATGATTCTTGCCATAGCTTTGCAGACAAAGCTAGTCAGACATATGGGGCGAGTAGTGTCCAGGATCCGTGACGGCACCACCTGCATGTTGAGGGACCAGTGTTGCTGTATGCCACTCTCTGGCCACATATCATATATTAAGGCTGGGATTGAACAGTGGTGTTATGTCTGGGTGTAGCTCTTCTTGTGGTTCATGTAGGACACAGCCTGGGACACTGTCTGGTCCCATTGATGCAGTGTTTATTGCTTTGGGAAGGGCATCTCTTACCTGAGCATCTGTGATGTCAGGGGGGGAAGCACTGTGATGCGAGACATATGTTCCCTTTTGGTGTGGTGGGAGAGAAGGCAGCATTGAACCTGTCCACTAGGATGATGGCAATGTCTGTGTGTTTTATATTTTGTGTGACATATTGTATTACCTCTGAGCATATCTGGGTAGTACCACCCAGGTTACTAACATAACTACAGGCAGCCTTGTGATTATCCTCAGTGGCTTGTGGAATCCTCTCTCAAAGATGGCCTTAGACAATCATATGGGTGCCTGTAGTTGTCTTCCAATACTCATCAGTGGTGCCTTCACATTTTGGGAGGTTGTTGTATCATGTAGTGGCGCCATCCTTCTATTGTATAGTGTGTTTATGGCTGGTGTCCGGCGCCCAGGACATCTGCCTTTGGAGAATTGGGTCATGCTTTCATATGTGGCTTCATGATCCATGCATTCCTGAATGTGTCCACAGAATGCCTCTATACAGGTATCTGCAGTCTGGTCCATATTTTCAACAGGCCTTGGGCCTTTGAAGGTTTCCACATCATTTATGAGGGGTGTGCACTTGCTTGACATGAGCTGTTGACAGACGTGCCGCCTCCAGACAGAGCAAGGGGAGGGTCACAGTCAGCTACCTGTTGGGACGTAACTCCCTGGACCACATGGAAAGAGACACAGAGGAGCTCTTACAGCACCCTCTCAAACTCAGGTCTCCCACACAGCCTTCATGCTGACACAGGACAGTTTAGATTACTCTGCAAACACCATCATACTGGGTGATGCCAGCTACCCAAACATAGACTGTGAACATTACACAAGCCACAATACCCAAGCTCTAAGGTTCCCATTGATCAGACATTCTTTGGCTATGGAACAGGTAACCAACCTTCCCACAAGAGGGGCAGATATACTAGAGCTGATCTTTACAAACATGAGTACAAACTGCTCACCACTGGGAGTATATCCCTCATTGTTGCAATCAAACCATATACTAATCACACTGGTGTTCTGGATCCCCCACATATGCAAACCTCCAACACATCGATGTGTGTGTGTGGGAAATGTCCCTATTAGCAACCGTGACAGTATTGTACAGGATGCAGATCCCCCTTTTGAAACAGTGATGATGTCAGGACTGTATAACTATATCACCTGTAGTAAAGTCCTCCAGTAATTGGCATAGCGCTCTGCTAATGTGTCTTTCTTCAGTGTCATAACGTAGTTAGGTGGGAGTTTGAATCCTGCAAAGGGAATGTATGAGTGTGGTTTATGTGTGTGCACTATGCTGGGAGGGTTAACTGCCTTTTGCCAACTGGGAGAACACACTACAGGGTGCACATCCCTCCTCCTACACACAGATGATGTCAGCACCCTCTAAGTACAGCATTAGTAAAGATTTCTCCAACTACTGCAAATAGCACACTCTGCTAATGTGTCTGTTTCTACTGTCATTGCACAGTTAGGTATGGGTTTCAATCTTGCAAATGGAAAGTATGTGTTTTACTGTTGGTGGGGTTAGTGTGTGTGCACAATGATGGGGTGGGATGTGGCTTTTGCCACATGGGGCTATGCACTGCAGGGTGGTCATTACCCTTAACAAGCAGTGATGTTGATAGCACCCTATACAAACAAAACTACAAAACAGAAGGTGGTGGTACTGATAACACATGTAAGGTAACACTTCTTCAAGTAATGTCCACAAAATGGAGTAGGATAATAAAACAATTCTTTTATTCTATACAGACAACATGACAACAGACAACTAACTGCCAGTACTCAGTATAGTGTTACATGCTACTGTAACACGCACATGTACCGGAATATACCTAGATAGTGTTCTGAAGCCTGAATGTGGCAAGTGTGTGGATGTGGGATGTGTCTGTGTGTGCATTTCCGTATGGGAAACATGTTTGCTGTGGCAATCAGGGTACTACAGTACCTGATGCACATTACATCTTCCAACTGATGAGGTTGCCTGCACCCTGTGAGTATAGGTAGAGAAGGGGATGCCAGTAGTAAACAACATAGTGCACTTCTGAAATGTGTACCTGTCATGTATCAACAGCTACTCATGTAGGGTGATAAATAATGGGAATGGCAGGTGAGCGTGTGCATGTGTGTGGGTAGCAGGGTGTGTATAAATGCATGTGTGACAGAACAGATACATGTAGCTGAATCTACATAACAGCACAAGATGCGCATTGCCATAGTCAATGTTAGCATGTGATGGTGTGCAGCTGGTACACTTTGTTAAGTAGTATGGGTGCAGATAACAATTGAGGACATTCATACAGTTACTGCAGCAGGACTGATGGGATATACACACATTTATACTGCAACACACAACAGTTACCAACATGTTACTACTTATACACATCTATGTAGTCACCCTGTGCATCAGCAACGTGTTTACCTTTACCTGCACCGATTTTGTAGTATGCAGGAGGTGGCACAGTGTCATCATATGCACAGGGTGTGGGTTAGGTATGCCCAAGCCGGCCACTGGTAACACCAATTGACATGTGTGTGTATGTGTGTTTGTGAGGGGCAGCAGTACAGGGTGGACCGTTGTTGGTGCAGTGTGTGTGTGTATGTGTTTGCCCTAGGTGTTATGTTTCTGCATGTGTGTAAGCACGCACACAGTCCCACATAATGGCTGCCATGTACAGGGTTTTGTGGACAGCCACAGACTGCACCTGTCAGGTCATCCAGATCAGTGTCTGTGGGCACGGACACGGTACCTGTGCCTGGCAGGGGTGCTACGGGCCGTATCCGGTACTAACCCAGACTGGGTACTGTCATCGGAAGCAGGGGTGTGTTGACTGGACACAGTTCCCTGTTGGGACTGTCCAGAGCCACGTGCACGTGGTCTCCTGGGGCGTCTGGATGACAGCACAGACCCAGCATTGCTGGGGCTGGTGCTGGCACTTGAGGCGCGAGTGGGCCCGTTGTCGTCGGCGGCCACTGCCAGCTGGTGCTCTTGCTGGCATACGGCCACGCCGACGCCGCAAACGCACACCATCGCCCTGGCCCATGGACATCTGGTTGTGGAGCAGCTGTTCTATGCCCCCACAACGTCTGTCAACGACATCTGTGAAGTTACGGATAGCATTCGCAACATCATGCATGCCGTCTGTCATGGCTATGCGACATGCTCTCAGCTCCCTCAGACCCTGTCTGGTGTACCTTTCCATACGTGCCTGTGCCTGCATGACAGTTCTAAACATAGTGGAGGTTGACATACCTCCTTGGGCACGCCGGCCAGAGGCAGTACGGCCACGGATGCCCCACGAGAACCCATGGGCGACTGTCTGCGTGGTACCATTGGAGGCCTCTGCACATGGCTGCCTTGTGAGGATGCATGTACCACAGGTACCACATTACCCTGATCTATGCCCACTGCTGACTGTCCATCACCTAGGGACAATGGTGATAAAGGATGTAACGGCAGGATGACTGTGCGCATTGACGGGGTTGAAAGCTGTGTACTGTCAATTGGCTGACCAATGGCGGACCCAGACACACCTTCCTGCACCATTACAGACATTTCATCATCATCAGTACCTGGGGCACAAGATTCAGGTTCCCTGCTGCAGGTCACCAGAGCAGCACCAGAACCTACGGGAGGAAAACATGGAACACAGATTACAGTCTCAATACATATTTGAAAGAGATGCACTTCAATACTAATGCACACATTCAGAAATGGACACATGCACTCATGGACACTAACACACATGCACACTTGGGCACAGGCACACTAGCACACATGCACACCCCACAGTAAACACACACATCAGTACCGTGTTACACTACTCAATTTACTACCTGTCAATTACAGTTATTGTGAACACAGTCACCAGCATGTCTACTACAGAGTTACACTACTCTTCCTAGTTTTATAAATTGTTTTACAGATACTGTTAAAAGACTCACCAGCATGTATGGCCTGCCTCGTTGGTACATGGGAGGGACCTGGAAGTGTGAAGAGAGTAATGTCAGTGGGCACATGTGTGCCATTTGTTTTGCACATGATACAGTACAGTAGTACACTAGTTCCCTTATACACATCAGCTGCACATCATGTCTGTATATATATCATGATGACTTTTCCTCACTTCGCTTCTTGACTCCTGCCTCTTCCATATCATTGTATCTGTCATACTCCTTCTACTTCTCTACCCTTCTGAGCCCTAACTATTATGTATATGGCTTTTGCCTTATTGCATAACCATTATGCTTTAGGTAGGATTGCTTTGAAACCAACGGTACATTGTGTATGACTCTAAACTGTTTGACTTCCTTACATGTATGTTGATTTGATTAACAGGCTGGTGTACAATTCTATTATGTTGGCTGTCTGTATTGACAACTTGTCTGTCTGCCTTTATTACGTTATGTGTGGAGCTTTTCTCCACAGGCCTCTACTGAAAATGAAGTTATATCCAGCTAGACTATCTGGGTCAACAAATGTAAAAGTAATAACAATAAATGAATATGGCATCTTACCTGCACGTTCGCTGTCTTGCTGCTGTGTGGACCCAACCTCCATCAGGATGCATGGTTGTTGCTGTTGTTCTGGGGCTGGTTCCACAACACTTAGCAGTAGCCCCTCCTGTCTGGTGAGGGGGGGATGTGTGGCCACCCCCCCACCTGTGGCAACCTGTTGCCTGCGGATATCTGCAGCACGCTGGCGGACATTTCTTATCAAATCACTGCAGTGATGTCTCACCTGCTCATATGTCCTATCATGCATGCCAACATCATTTATCCTGCTAACAAGGTTAAGCCACAGTGCAGACCTCTCCTGCTGATTCTGGGTGGTGCGTGAGAACAGGATGGCATAGTCACGCACCAGGCTCTGGTGGATCACGTCATCCTCTGCAGCAGAGTAGGCAGGATTCCTTTTAGGTGCCATGTCTATCTGGAAAGGTACACAAACAGGTTATCAGCATAGTATCTCAACAATACATGGTACACATTCTATACAGGGAGTGTTAACTTCTACTTATTACTGATTGGTTAAAACCTGATTACAGTGTAGCTATCATTCTATGTCATTTGTACTAAGTACTTGGCCTTCAGACCGGTTGTTTTACATTAGGGCGGTTGGTGGCAAGCACTGTGGTGGCAGGACACATATCTTTCATCCATTGAAGTTGGGAACTGCTGATTGTGGGCCCAGTGTACAAATGTATTACTTCTGGTATGGGCAGTTGGCCTTCAGGCCAGTTATTTAACATTATCGAGGTTTGTGGTCTGCACTCATGTGTGACAATAGACTGTACTCTGCCATTCATAGCTGGGGACATCTGGTTTCAGGTTTATAGTGCCTGCATATCTGAGCTGTATCTTACTGACATTGCTACACCTTGTTTGTTGTAGCAAACACTACATCCAGGCCTCCTGGATCTACCTTTGTTTATATGCTTGTTATCTGTTAGCTTGTTATTTCACTGGTATGCTACTTCCACATAGTACACATCTTCTCAACACATCTGTGACTCACTACTGTTATCTGCATTGCTTACTGTACGTACTTCCATGTTACACATGACAGCAAGTGACTGCTTGTCATTGTTGCATTTACTTCATTGTGACACATTGCACTCAGGTTACCTGGCATTTGCTCACTGACACTTTTATATCAGTCAGCAGTTGTAGGTAATGTCAGTACACCCTCACTCCCCACTGGACCTTGTTTTCAATCATTAGTGATTACAGAGTTCACAATAGTATTCTAGCATGTCCAGAGGTCAGTTGTCAGTTCCCTCCCCAGTCCAGCTGGTGAGTGTGGTACTCCAGAGACAATGTTAGAACAGTTGTATGTACACAGACAACCCTCTCCTCCTAACAACAAATTCAAACTCATGTGAGTGATGCAACCATATACCAGACTGGAGGCTAGGCTCTGTCTACTCAATACCGCCATAACCAGTCACGTGGCAAAGGGGATCACTCACTACACTTCCAGTCTCACGTAGACCTACCACAACAGCAGACCTAACACATGATCACACATGATCATACTTGTAGGCTCAGACCACAGCTCTGCCTATGCAGCAGAGACCTCCTAAGCAGACATCCAGGCAACCACTACCACATAAACGAACATGTGCAACACATATCACACAAAGCCAATGTGCTGAACACTCACAGCCATTAACAGTTAACGACACACCTCATACACCTGTACTAGGTGCCTCTATCATCAGGCACACTCACATCATGTTCAACAGGCTTAACGAGGTGAGGGTCACGGTGTGCAGCCTGTCAGGCACTATGACCTGCCACATAACACAAACACTCAGGTAACCCCAAGGCAGGTACAGGTATGACTCAGTCAATGTCCATGCTGCTGTGAATGGCCTGACACATTCCTCCCTGGACTACATGACATGAGACATTACAGAGCTCTCTGAGCACGTAGCCTGAGACAGTTTGACCCTGACCTTTAGTAGCATCCTACCCTCACCTAGAACGATGCCACAATATCAAGGCGCGATGATCCCTTCCAACAATTGACTGACATACTGGTGTCATTCACAGGTGTGCCAATGCCTGCCATCTTGGGGTGGTATGCTTTGCTAGGGACAGCTTGCACCTGTCACCACAGTCCTATTGACATTTGGCAGAGCCTCCTGCTACACCCATAGTGCCTGTATTAGGCAAGGCTCATAAGGCAA
This sequence comes from Protopterus annectens, assembly GCF_019279795.1. Lineage (NCBI taxonomy): Eukaryota > Metazoa > Chordata > Ceratodontiformes > Protopteridae > Protopterus > Protopterus annectens. The sequence goes on from NC_056744.1 coordinate 762,343,107, forward strand.
ACCCACATCCATTTGTATCACAAAGGATGAGGAAATAAGAGTGATGCTACTCAAGACCCAAGGATGCACGCACACAAAACCCTACCTAGCATTCTGGACATCGATATCTGTGCAGTAACATGAACCTGTTTCAGGTTTCACAGGAGCACACCAGTACTACCACGTTATAGCTGTTACCATTCTTGTCGGCCCCAACACTTGAACAAGGGAGGGGGAGTATCAGTATTCAATGCAGATTCCCACGCCTCCACATTGGTGGCACAGTACAACATAGGTGTTAGGCCATTGAGTACAGAAGACGTAGTTGGGGACCTGGGGAAAAAACATGGTAGCGGTCTGTCATTTGTCTACCACATGGCAAACGTGGATTGACAGACATGTTATATAGCCCAGCTAATCATGACTGATTCACATGTATGGCAGGGGAGGTCATTGTGCCTCTGTACTCATCCATCATCAGGCCTATAATTGCATACAATGCACCTTTTGGGATGTACCTAACCAGACACCTACAGCAACTGGTACAGGACAACAGTACATCATCAAGGGGATGCAATGGCTCACACAGATGTCATATTCTGCCCAGGTAAAGTGAATCCAGCTGGACTCAGTGGCATACTGCCTGTTCAGAGGCGATCTGTGCGTGCCATATACAGCCATGTCCTACCTAGCAGTAATGAACGTGATGCACCTCAGGCAATCAGAGTCCCATACAGCCACATGCTCAGAAGAGCTGTACCTCAGCACTGACATACATGGACATGCTGGAGGGGCATATTCCTAACCGAGAGGCTCCCTTCACTCTGTAATGAGCTCACACTACTGGTTAGGCAGAGTCCCTCATTGACTCTCTTCCATAGGAATCTGGATGAGTGGATGGAGATCATAGTTGTACCCCAGGTATCACTTCTATGTCGCTGTTAGACAGAGGCACAGTATACTAAAGTCGGACAAGGGCATAGCAGCATAACTTGTGATTGGGTGGCAAAAGACAAACACATTCTACTAGGCTTACCAATGCCCTAGGGCAAATAGCCTAGTATGAACCTATGAACTGTTCATTCTCAACTGTTCGAGCTCATTACAGAGTGAAGGGAGCCTCTCGGTTAGGATTTGCCCTCCAGCATGTCCATGTATGTTCTATTCAGTCGCTTACCGCTTGCTCAGAGGTGACCTTTGCCTAACATACAAGGCCATGTCAAACCCAGATTTGATGAATATGCTTCACCTCAAAATATCTAGCTCCATCAGAGCCACAAGGGCGGGAGACTTAAACCTCGACACGGCTATTAATAGGACATGCTGGAGGGATAGATTCATCACCCAAAGACTCCCTATGCTGTGGAACAAAATCACGGTATATGTGAGGCAGAGCACCTCGCTGGCCTTGTTCAAGAGAAATCTTGACCAATGGATGGGAGATCGCAGATATACCCCAGGGATTACCTCAGTGTCACTGCTCGACAGAGGCACAGCAAAATAATGGGTATGGTTCACCATACTAAAGGGGTGGCGTAAGCCACAAAACGATGGGCTGGGCTTGTAAATGCCCTTGGGCAGATAGCCTAGTATGAACCTATGAACATGTGTGTACTGCTATAGTACTTCTGCCATATGTTGCATGTGTGTGTGTTGTGGGGGATGCACAGGTAATGGGCAGATACGTCTGCACAGGTGACACGTCTGACACATTCTGGGTGTTCATCCATACATACTGGATGTGTGCTGCCATCCAACCCTGTGATGTGGACACACATTACTCAGCCTGGATATACATATCCGAACAACACCACAAGCACAGTACACTACCTTGCTATGTATGCATGTTATTACACAGTTATTCAGTAGTTATGACAGTGATGCTATGCATGCAGACCACTGGGCCAGTGGAAGCCACAACACACACCGCCAGCACCTTTGCATATGCTCACCACAGACATCCCACATACTGCATGTACTGTGCACACAGTTATCTAACCCAGAACAACTGCACACCACTTATTAATCCTGTCCAGTGGACTACAGATACAGGCATATTGTATAACAATAGTAGGAGGCTACTGCAGCACAGGGCATATTCACATGACGGAAGGCATCTGTTGTCTGCAGTGTTAAGTGGGTTCACATTCACCAAATGCACAGATATTGGCAACATTGTTGCAGACAGTTTAGGTGCAGGTACGCCCCCATTGTCCTACACACGTGTTATTAGTTATCCCAGATGACTGTAACCTCCCTATCCTCTCACATGTCCAGGTGAGAGCCACCCTCATCATTGCAGAACACATATCATCACTGTTACGAAATGGTATCCCTGGATGTGTGCTACATTCACCCCTGGAGGACATAGCACCACATGACAGACTGATATTAATCCCTGGCCATACTACAGGATATGTACCTGAACAGTGCCATACATACACAGTGGTCCCACACCAATGAGGAGGAACCTCTACTGACCCTGGGAACTACTGCATCATATGCACAACTGGCCTTGTGTTCTAAGCTATGGAAGTGTTAGTTATGGCCCACATGTACAACAATATTACATATGTTTATATTTCATGACTATCTACACACAACCTATCTCATGCACATACCTATAGATAGTGAACTATGATTAATTTGGAGGTGTCACAGTATACACAGGATTAACCTGCTACTTTGCATTACCTGTGTTTGTGGCAGCTGTTGCTGTGCCAGTGGTGCTGCTTGCTGCTTGCTCCTTGCTTGCTGCTGATTTTGCTGCTGGCAGTCCTAATATTTGTTTTCTTTTTGTTGTTTGGTTGTTTTCTCTGTCTCTCTCTCTCTCTCTTTATCCGTAGTGTTTGTGCAATGAATGTATTGCGTGAGTGTAGTGTGGGAACTCAAAGCTTTTGTAGGTATCTGCATAGGTCCATGTGATGGCCTCTGCACCAATTGTAAGGCAGCATTTGCTAATTGCAAGCAGCTGGGTGTGTACTGATTGCATGTCTCACTGTGATTTCAGGACACTGCTATAAAAGGGTATGTGAGATAGGCGTTGCCCTTTCAGATTTTAGGGCGTGGACCATGCTGGTATGCTGTTGACAGTGTTCTGTGAGTGTGAAGGTTAGTACATCTCCCATGCTTCATGCTGTGTTGTAGATTCAGGTTGCTGCATTTATCTTGCCTGTTCCCTGTAGTGAGTGTGTATGCATACTGACACCTACAACTATATGTCATATGTATTGCTATATAAATATATATATATATCTGTGTACATATACATACTTTCATATATGTACATTAGCTGACATTATTGGGTACAAGCTAACAATTAGCAGGGCTGTTTCTGTTAACACTACACTAGTATGGGAACCCAGTAATTGTGACTATAAAAGTCTGCCTGACATGCTTTGGGTAGTAGACATACTATATTGCCTTTATCTTCATTCCTACTATTACATGTTCCACGTATTTAGCACTATATTCCTGTATGAGAGTCATGTCTTAGTGGTAGGTCATACAGACTAGTGTTACAATGGTCTTGTGGTAGGGCCTACCAGTATGCTCATATTCTGCTTTTGAGTTGAGTATAGGGCCTATCAATCACAGTGCTGGAGGCACCTTTAAGCAGTTAAAGGGCTTAGTAGGTCTCACAGGAGCCAGGCTGTGTTGCAGATTCTGGTTGCTGCATATATCTTCACTGTTTCCTGTAGTGAGTGTGTATGGCTACTGAGACCTACAACTATATTTCATATGTATTAATATATATTTATATATATGTATGTGTAGATATACATACCTTCACATATGTTCATTACCTTACATTATTATGTACAAGCTAACAGGTAGCAGGGCTGTTTCTGTTCACACTGAACTAGTATGGGAATCCAGTAATTTGGCCATTAAAACTCTACCTGACATGCTTTGGATAGTACATCTCCTATATTACCTTTATACTGATTCCTACTATTACATGTTATATTTATTTTAGCAGTGTGTTCTTTCAAAGCAGGCATGGCTTAGTGGTAGGTCAAACAGACTAATGTTACCTATGTCCTGGGTTCGAGACTGACAGTGGGAATTTTTTTACTTTGCAAACTTTCCAACTGAGTACAGGACCTGTCAATCAAATAGCTGAGGCCACCTGTAAGCAGTTAGAAGGGTAAGTAGGTCACACAGGGGTCAGGCTGTGTTGCAGATTCAGGTTGCTGCAATTATGTTCACTTTTTCCTGTAGTGAGTGTGTATGGCTACTGAGACCTACGATTATATTTCATATGTATTAATATATATTTATATATATGTATGTGTAGATATACATACCTTCACATATGTTCATTACCTTACATTATTATGTACAAGCTAACAGGTAGCAGGGCTGTTTCTGTTCACACTGAACTAGTATGGGAATCCAGTAATTTGGCCATTACAACTCTACCTGACATGCTTTGGATAGTACATCTCCTATATTGCCTTTATACTGATTCCTATTATTAAATGTTATATTTATTTTAGCAGTGTGTTCTTGTAAAGCAGGCATGGCTTAGTGGTAGGTCATACAGACTAATGTTACCAAGGTCCTGGGTTCGAGACTGACAGTGGGAATTTATTTTTCTTAGCAAACTTTCAAAGTGAGTACAGGACCTGTCAATCAAAGTGCCATAAAGGCACTTTTAAGCACTTTAAACCAGGTCTGTGCTCGTTTGCGCGGAGCTCACGCATGCGCACTGGCGGTGATCGCCGCTAACACAAGCACACCAGCTAATTTCTTTGAAAGAAAAGAATAAGGGGTGACAGGAAAGTGGTGAAAAGGGGTCACAAAGAGGGTAAGACAGTAGGGAAACAAGCGTGGGATTTGCAGGAGGGATATAGGTAAGGCCCATAGATGCCCATGTCTTTGGCAGCAACAGCTGTATATTTCTATGTATTTTGGTGAGACATTTGAAACCTTCCACCTCTGAGAGAGGTGTCAGGACAACATTAATATTTGTTGTACAGCCAATTGTAATTAACAGTTTAGATGTCCAGCGGACATGTGTGCGACATGGACAGCTATGTATGGGGCGTAATTTTTTTGAGGGACAGAGTGCCCATTTAATATATTTAACAGGTGAGAGTGGTATACCAGGTGAAGGAAGTCGGTAAAGCTGGGGAGGTAGGTTGGGTTGGTTAACAGACAAGACAGACAAGACGCATACAGGGACGGTGTATGACACACGTGGGGGGGTTACACAATTGACGGGGACGGAGGTTGGGATATCCGAGATGCACGAGCCCACAGATGACAACAGTGGAACTGATATCCCCACCCATAGGCAGTTGCCACTGTTCCTTCACAGCCCAGGACGGGGCTGTGCTGGGGGCTGTGTAGGCAGGGCAACGGCCGGGGCCGTTAGCTGTGCCACACGAGCCTCGAGCTGGCGTAGGGGCCCAAGAACAGAGTCTTGGATCTCCCTTCGCACCACCGACCGGACACCTTGGAGGGTGAGTGGACGAACCCCTCCGGCCACACTTGCAGAGGGGGGACGGGCCCCATCCCCTGCAGCGCTTCCACCCGAAGGTGGCACAGGGCCACCGGAGGGGGGTCCGGCCTGGCCACTAGTGCCAGGTGCAGTCGCCAGCTGAGGTGGGAGAGGTGGGTCCGCTGGGACCTGCCTTCCCAAGCGTTCTAGGTTTGTGAGTAGTTATGTTAGTTTGGGTTGGTGGCATTTTATTACATTCAGATTAGTTGTAACAGCATGCATTGGTATTCCCATCAAACAAACACCCAGATATGAACACCATTGAACAAGGGGCATATCAATATCACATGCATTATTTGAACAGCAAAACACGGTCAAACGACATGCAGGGTTGATTAATGGCAACAGGCCATCAGATTTGCAGGTATGAACAGGGCACATGCACGAACAGACATGCATATATGTTTGAAACGGACAAATGTCCATGATTAATGAAATGTTCACATACCATTATTTAGTGGATGTTGTTATATGGAATTATAGGGTTGGGTGGGGATAGAAAGTGATGACACATTCATATGTTACACATTGATTCACATTTCTAATAGGTACACAATTAAGTTGAGGCTGATGTTTCAAAATAATCTTTATTTTACTGTCATGCTACACCTGTTACACATACATCACTATCCTACTTATTTTGAATTTGATCAGATACATCATCCTGCTACACTTTGATGACAGGACAGGGGACAACTATGGCTGTTTAGTCTGTCAGATAATCATTCATTCTATCTGCAAATTGTTTACTGTTATCACCATATACAGATTTTGAGCTAGACATTCCAGATTCAGACACACTGAAATCAGTTTGGGATGTTAATTTGTACTTCCCACATGCATTTAGTTCTGTAGAAACACACTGAGGCTTATATATTCAGGGGTTATTACTACTTTATTTATTCATACATGAGCCTTTCTGTCACTCTCACACATTCTGCAACTTCACAGTTCAGGTTGGTACTTCTAGGCTTTGTTCACATATTAGACCTGTGGTGATTCAAACACTTTCCAACAGCCTCACTTCTGTCATGATTCAGCATTTCAACAGGGGATATATCTCACATGTGACTACCTCAGATTCTGAAGCTGTACTCTTGAGACTACTGCAGGTTACAGTATATTTAATTAATGATGGGACATCTGTATTACAGCACTGTTTCATTCTATCAATTATATTTCCAGTTACACTTGCATACTGATGAACTTGTTGCAGCCATACCTGCAGACTTTCAATTCCTGCTTGCACATTATATTACTTTTAATCAATACACTGCACTGTTCTGATACATGGTACATAATAATATTTATTTACAAGTACTGGGTGGGGTTACTAACCTGCATGGTGGCGCAGCCGCACCAGCCTCCTGGCGTGCATCTCATGATTCATAGAGCGGACACCTGCAGCTGTAATACAAAGGGAATAATATTGGACTACACATCTCCATGGTATCAGCTGGTTGAAATCCTTACATACATGAGTAAAATGTGACTTACTCAGTAGTGGGGCGTTGGGCATTTGCCGGGCCTCCTGGATCCAACGGTTCAATTGGTCCTGCTTGCGTCTCTTCAGGTCCGCATGGTGGTGACGGACCTGCTCACCAGTGCGTGGAATGCCAGTAGCACTGGTCAGATCACGAGCCAACTGGTCCCACGCCTCTGCCCTATATGCTCCCCATGAGACCTGGCCCTGCATGAGTTGGGCCTCGTGATTATGGACAAGGAGCCAGACCATGTATCTGGACTCCTCAACGCCCCAACGCTGTGCTCGAAAGCAACGTCCCTCACCTACTCCACTCATGCTGACTGCAAGTCTGTTCTACAATCAGTTATGCTGTGTATTCCGCCTATGGGGCTTATATATGCCGCTTTTCCGCACATTTCTCTGATTGGCCGTTTTGGAATTGTATCTACTTCACTGAAAATGCTTTCTCATGCTCCATTCTGGGTTTTATCCCATATATATGCTATTTCTGCATTTCTAGGTATTGCTGTCATGGCTTGGTGGTTTAGTTCCTTGACTCTAGTGCATGGTATCCTGGGTTCGAATCTGGCAACTGATTTTTCCTTTTCCTGACAGGAATGAGTTGAGGACCTGTCAATCAAACATGCCAAAAGCACTTTTAAGCACTTTAAACCTGGTCTGCGCTCGTTTGCGCGGAGCTAACGCATGCGCACTGGCAGTTAGCTTGTGGGAGCGCCGCGCAAACGGTGTGCGCTGGGATAAACCTTAATTGGCTAGTGACACACATGTTCAGCTAAGCACAGCTAGTTGCAAACAGTTTCACTCTGTTAAACCGATGCCTAGCAACAGGCACGCAGTTTGCAGCTTTTTAAACACTACTCAGCTACGGGCACTCCGTCTCACAGCAGCTTAGCTATCAGTACATTTCTGACTATTTTTGTTATTGTGTTACTTCAGAATATATGCTCCATTTCATTCCATTTTACAAAAGGGAATACATTTACATGTGTACAATACTGTCAGGGGGCATTTTAGTGCTTATTTACAAAAAAAAAAAAAAAAGGTTGTTGTGGGGGCTCGAACCCTGCCTGCCTACTCTTAGGCCGGCAACTCTACCGCTAAGCTATTACTTCTTGGCTTACTTTGCATATTTAGTTCTTATATCCTTTTCCACTGATTGCTAACTGTGATTGCGCTAGTAGCACACCCGCGCACACGGGCGCACACAGTAGCAAACATTTACGGGGTTTAAAAAAAAAGGTTTTAATTTAATTTTATTACATCTCTTCACTTTATACAGTGATGGTCTATCGGGGCATGTGTTGTGTAGTGTGTTTATGCACATTTCCATGGCCTCTCGTGGCTGTTTACTTTCAGCCATTCTAGTCTTCCGGGGGCGTGTCCGCTTGCAGGGCTTAGCCTACAGACACGCCCCCTACTCCCTTACACGGACCGTGTAAGAATTACTAGTGTGATTCAGCATGCCTTATGCACCTCATGCATATGCATGACATGCTGACATCACACAGTTTCACTGCAGCCTCCGTGTAAGAGTTATAACTCTTACACGGAGCCTTCCTGAATCTGGCCCATTATCTAAGTAGTGTTTATCTGCCTGTTAGGGTTGTCACCGTTTAAGCAGGCCAAAGTGGGACATGGGGTGTGGCCAGTATGTTACCAGTCACATCCTTTACCATGACATCACCACAGGAGTGATGAAGAAGGTGCAGTTATGGGTGCAACAGTGTGAAGTTATTACAGTATAATGAGATCTCACAAACCATTTAAATTATGCAGCTTTAACAGTAAAAGTGAAGCATTACTGCAAAAACACACACATTACTCACTTGTAACAGTAAGTAAATGTTACAGAATAACACGATTCATATTAAACAGACAATTTTATTTATTTAAAAAAGCAAATAAAAAAACCCTCTTACATTTTACATATTACACTAGCCATGACTATTCTGATAGAAATAAACCTATAGCACTAATTTACGCAGCACAATAATGCAATAAAGAAGAGGCCGAACAGCAGCATTGCAATATTCACACTGTATTCAAAGCAGTACATTTTAAACTTATTAAAGATAGCATTAAAAATAAAATGTACGCATTTCTACTTATAAAAGCAAACTGTGTACTACATTTACCTATGAACATGTCTCCTCAAAAAATAGTTATACACACACATTTTCACTTTTAAAAGTAGTTCTTGCAAGCACCACTAAACAAGCACTTTAAAAATATACCCAAAGCAGTATATCTTAACTTCTTGAAGACAGCATTAAAAAAATAAATTACACACATTTCCACCCAAAAAGTGTAAACTGTCCCAAAACATTTCCATCTGTAAATGCAAAGTATCCTAAAACAGGCACAATAACTGTGAAGATATGTGAAGGCTGCCAGCCTACCTAGATAGGATTTTGTAGATAATTCTGTCATTTGTAAATATTAATGTAAGCCACATGCTTGTTTTCTTTGTTAAATGTTGAACATTGCACTCTGCTGGAGGAAAGCTGATAAGTCAAGCATTGTATAATTGTTTGATCTCAAAACTCAGAGCCGAGATGTCTGGATGAAGGAATTCTTGCTATTGTTTTGAGACCAGAGTTAATTGCTAGAATTTGCATGTATAATGTCTTTTATTGCTGTAGCTTTCTGACTAGGTGCAAGATCAAAAGGGCTGCCAAACTCTGAGTTTCTGTTAGCTTGGGAACCAGAGAAAAAAATATATTATCTGAAATGAGTCAGTAGTACTGTGTTATCAATTTAAGAACATAGAGAGAGAGAGAGAGAGAATCAGAGTATTTTGCATTTGTCATCAGAACATCCAGCTCATCAGCACTCTGCCTGTGTCTGTATGTAAGTATGATCTTAGACGTTAATGTCTCTCTTAGATATAGCCAGGAAACAGGAAGATTAGACAAGTTGTTTCCTGTACTGATGTCAGAACTATTCTACTGCATTATTTTAAGCATTTTCCTGTGATCTCTGAACTCTTGACTACCACTGTGTACTAACAAGTATTGTCTTGTGCTTGTTTATTAATAAATATTTTTAAACCTTTCAACTGTGGCTGTTTTATGTAGAGATAATTTAAGCTCTAGAGTACATTGCATGTCTGTAGTGATACTGTGCAAAGACACTCCAACAAGCCTTATAAATTCAGTCACACAATTTGGATAATAATATTGCACAGTAATAATTGGACACCCTTTGATAAGGGCCTTATTAGTAGCTGATATTAGTGGCTGGTGGTGGTGATTACTACCTTATAGCCTGGGTCCCGGTCCTGGTGGAGTTCTCATTACACTTTACCTTATAGCCTGGCAGGAAGGGGCATAGCTGGAGAGCCTGTGCCAGCCTTCCCCAGGAGTGTCTGTGTGTTTGTATAAAACTCATATCTTAAAGAGTGTGTGTGTGTGTGTGTGTGTGTGTGTGTGTGTGTGTGTGTGTGTGTGTGTGTGTGTGTGTCAGCTACTTAAGCAGGGACACGAAGCACTGGTTGGACAGAAAGGGTGCTGAAGGTTTTAGCTTGACCAGTAGGCTGAGACCTGTACTCTATAGCTGTGCCAGTGGGGAATCTTGTTGGGGATCTGGAGAGAAAGGAAGAAACCAGCCCCAGACTAATTCTGATGTCTGTGTGCTCTTAAGAGAAATTGTACTTTACTGTGTGTATTTATTATCCTTCCCAATATGGACGCCCTTCACTGGTATTAGTGGTGAGGATTGAGGCTCCTTGATTGCTGGGCCAGTGCTTGGGCATCACAATAACATTAGACATACAAGTACCCTACTTTTATCCATGAAGATTGCCCCCACCAGAAATAAAAAAAAGAAACTTCTGTGCATACATTTTAACCTTTAAAAACTACTGCTTCCAAATCATCCAAAAACAGCCACAACAGCTATAGGTTAAAATTTCTACGTATATGTATATATATATATATATATATATATATATATATATATTGTGTGTGAACACACACACACACACACACACACACACACTTGTTGTACTTTTAAAAACTACTTGTAAATCTCAAAATAACTACTACAAGATTTAATACTGTACAGTGTACCCATTTACCTCTAAACATTAAATAATTAAAAATTGAAATAAAACACAATATTCTTATTTTTTAAAAAGTTAGAGTCATGAAATATTATTTGTACTTAATTACCACTACAATCACAGTCTTTGCTGGGCTGGCTGGCTTCCTTGCTGGAGTAGCTAGCTGGCTGGCTGGCTGCTAGAGTGGCTAGCTGGCTGGCTGGAGTGGCTGGCTGGCTCTGGCTGCTGAAGTGGCTGGCTGGCTCTGTCTGCTGGATTGGCTAGCTGGCTCTCTCCAGCTGCTGGAGTGGCTGGCTGGCTGTTTAGCTCACTGGCTTGTTGCCTTTAGAGTAGCCTAGTGCCTTGCTGCCTGGCTCTGGCTGTAAAAAAAAAAAAAAAAAAAGACAAATCCCAGTCTTCTATTAGGGGCTGTAGAAGCACTAATAAATAAATTGCTTGTAGCTTATTATCGCTTTATTGATGAACTCTTTTTTATTTGGAGGGGAACAGAGTCTGAACTTTCAAAATTTGTAGAGGATATGAACAATAGTACCTCTTTTTTAAGATTTACTGGTGGTTGGAATACTTTGAAAGTTTGTTTTCTAGCTATAGAAGTCTTGAAAGAAGAAGGGAAGGATGTTTTGGGCTAAGTTATCAGTTATAAAAATGTAGCTAGTAATGGTTTGTTGCATTACTCTAGTGTGCATCCCATGTATGTCAAGTATAACATCATTAAAGGGCAGTTAGATTAAATAGGCTCACAAGTGATTAAACAAAGTTAGATTCTTTAGTGGAAGAGCTACATTGTAGGTTTAAAAACATATGATATCCCCCTGAAATAGTCAATGAGGTGTTGAACATTAATTGTAACAAGGAGACCACAAGACATAACACACAAGGTGGTCAAGACTGGGTTACTTCTATCTTGCTTATAAAGAAATTAAGGACATTATATCCAATAATTGGAGAATTTTAGCATCTAACAGTGACTTAAGGGCAGTTGTAGGAGAAGCACCCCCTTTTGTAAACAAAAGAGCTAAGAGTTTCAAGGAAATGTTGGAAAGTGCACATAATAAGGGGTTAATAAAAGTGGAGGTACTTTTAAGTGTAAAAGTTGCAATTTTTGCAAATACATTTCAGAAGGGGCTTATTTTGAAGTCTGCAACCAAAGAAGAGCATGAAAGGTTCCTGGTAACTTCAGTTGTAAATCCACCTATGTGGTATACATGGCTAAATGTCCGGTCTGTCCTTCTTTCTATATTGGAAAGACCAACAGGCAATTAAAAATAGACTATATGAACATTATTATGCCATCAGAAAGAATAACTTGGATAATGTCCTTTACAAGCATACCCTTACTTGTGCAGGTGACAAAAATGGAGTTATTTTTTTTTAATGGAGACAGAGATGGGGAACTTGATTACAGGAAATTTAAATGGCAGATTTTGTTGGATGCATGCAGGGCACCAGGTTTGAACAATGCAATTAATTACAAAGCAGTCCTAAAAAAAGGAGATATTATAACAAATGCAAATAGAATGTACATTTTAAATGTTTTAAGTATTATGTTGTTATGTGGTTACCCCCCCTTTTTTTTACTTGAATTGTTTATGTAAATGTTTTAAGTGAATGGTTTTAGGCAAATGTTTTTTGTAATTTATTAATTGGAATTGAGATGTGATTGGTTAAGATTTCTAACCATTTTATATAAGGGTTGTATTCACTGAGTTGTTTGTTCTGAAGAAGGCCAACGTTTTTGGCTGAAAGCGCTTAACTTGTGGTATTAAAGGTTCAGGATCAGGGTAAAGGGTTGAATCTTAATAGATTTGAAGAGGTCCAGATAGGTGGAGTGGGCATCTTGAGTCAAATTTGGGGGCCTGTAGCTAGCTATAATTTGAATAGGGGTCTTGTCAATGGCTAACTGCACTTGGAGTGTTTCCTGTGTATCATACTGTTTGACCAGCCTGGAGATGTGTGTGTCTTTAATATATATTGAAACTCCACCTCCTTTGGCTTTGCTCCCCACAGTTCGGGGTCTGAATGTGTGACAGGATGAGTGACCAGGTAAAGCTGGGGTGCTCTCCATAGCTTTGAACCAGGTTTCTGTGACTGCATAAATGTCAGCATCTTCCAGGGTTAAGAATGCTTGCAATGAATGCAGTTTCATGTTTAGACTCATAGCATTTAGCAGCATGACCTTTAATTTGCATTTTGTTGAAATGTTTATGTTGGTAGTATTGACCTCATGACTGTTCCTAAAAAAGGCACTATGGGGGAGGCAAGGGCCTTTGCCAGAAGCCTGAAGCCCAAGTGAGACAGATACAGGCCATCTCTAGCAAATGATCTTTGTCTGTAGATCATATCTTCCCAGGCTATCAGGTACTGGATCTCCCTGGAATGACACCAGAAACTAAGACAATTGTTACCGTCAATATACTGTCAATAATTTTCTGTTTGCATTGAGGCATCATTCTGGGTGATGGTAGAATGCTGCTTAAGGCTAGGGACATACCTGCCTGGGATGCATATTCAGCAATCTCAATCATGTCTCTCTTCATATAGTCTAGGGAGGTACACCTCCATCTCATCTGTCATGTACACATATTTATTATTTAGTGAAGTTAACCATATGATTACACTTAATGGCATTGTACTGTACTACACTGGTCATAAATTAATCCTAGTACCCCCAAAGCGATTAGCAAGCCCTGCCCACCACCCACCACCCGATGACGTGAATATTTAATGAATATTAATTGTGATACCGTAACTGGGCTCATCAATATTCATCAATTATTCAGCAGGTCATAGCTAACTTTAAGTGAATTAAACAATTTATACAGATATAACAGTAAAAATATAACAACACTAACTATAAACATAGCACAGAAATAAATATACAACTGTTGTCATTACCCTGAAGAAGCTTATGGTATAAGCCATGAATATTGTATAACATGCACTAATAAAAATAAGCCATTCTTAATTATAGCAAACAGCAGTGCAAAACAACCATTGTGCAGTAGTTGGCCCCAAGTCAGCAATTAATGACAGAAAGTGTACAAGGAACCCACAGAGGTAAAAAAGAGAGAAGTACTGTGATGATTTGGGTTATTGCCAGCTATGCCAGGAGAAGTAGGGCAGTGGATCTGTAACATATGGCAGCAAAGCTAGCTGGAATTTTGAAAATAATTAAATGTCATTTGCATATCAAACTGATTTGTACAGATGCGTGTGTTGAAAAATGTATTTGTAAATCTGCTTGTGTTAAAAAAGTACCAACAGTGGACCCTGCTGGACAGAAAAAGAAATATACATGCATTATTGTAACTGTTTAAATGTTTTAACAGATGATACTAGAAGAGAAGAGGTCAATCTCAAACTTTGAAAAAAGTAAGAAACAAATTACTTACATTAGGCCATAAAGGTTGTATCTTACAGTTCTGATTTGCAGCCAGAGACAAAATGTCTGGGAAATCAAGCACTAGGAAGCCTTCTGTATTGTCTATAGCAGAAAACTAATTGCTACTATAGAAGGGTAGACATTTGAAATTGTTTTATGACTTCCAGGAGTTGCAGCATCTCTTAGCAAGCTCTCCTTGTATGTATTATTGACACATATGTGTTAAATCCTGACAGCTTCTAGTGAAGGTGGGACTGCATGGGAACCAGAAGTCAGATTACCAGATGTATGTGATATCATTCTGTAATCCATCACCAAAATGATATTTTAATAATAGGTAAGACTGAAGTCTCAGAGTGCTCTGATTTTGTAACCTGACAAAGAAGGATGTCTCACCTACTTCATCTTGCCATTACTCTCTCTAGTAAGTAACCAGGGAATAATAATTCTTTAGATTAGACAGAAAATATAGTGAGATTAGTTAAGTACTGTTTTTCTGCATCTGTGTGAATCTATTTGTCTGTGTTATTTTAATATTCCTGTGATTGAAACTCTCGTGTTTATTGTAAATAGATATTTAGTATTTTCAAGTTGTTTTATTTATTATTAAATATATTTAAACTTTTCATTGTGACTGGTCTTTTAGAGAATATTTAATCTCTGAAAGTATATATATATATATATATATATATATATATATATATATATATATATATTTGAAGACAGCTCTGGCCACTCCTAAAAGCCTTACTGCATTTTCCAAACACTACCATTTATATTAATATTAATTTCAGTTGGTATAATTGGGATCCCTGCAAGAGCCTTAGAATTGCTGGCTTTGGAGTGTCTGGTGGTGGTGTAACTACCTAATAGTCTGGACGGAAGGAGGCATAGCTAGAAATCTGTGCCAGACTTTCCCAGCGGTGTGTGTGTGTGTGTGTGTGTGTGTGTGTGTGTGTGTGTGTGTGTGTGTGTGTGTGTGTGTGTGTGCGTGTGTGTGCGTGTGTGCGTGTGTGTGTGTGTGTGTGTGTGTGTGTGTGTGTGAAAAGCAAATCTCAAAGAGTGTGTCTGAGGTGCTTGGAGCAGGGACACAAAGCACTGGTTTCACAAAGAGAGTGGTGGAGGACTTGGCTTGGACAGTCAGCTGAGGCCTCAGTTTTATAGCTGTGCCAGTGGGGAGTCTTACTAGGGATCTGGAGAGAGAGAGAAACACAGACCTCAGACTGAGTGTGTTCCCTGTGTGCTCTTAAGGGAAATTGCGCTTGATGAAGAGAGCTGCATCTGGAAATACTTGGTGTATCCATTTTTGTTCCAAATGAACATCTCTCTCCAGTGCCAGTGGTGAGGATTCAGGCTCCTTGATTACTGACCCAGAGTTGTGACATCACATATTGGTGAGCAGTGGTGTGGATATTAATTGAACTTCTGTAGCTGGTAGGCAGTTGTCATTGAAGGTGGATGTACTCTCAAGCAGCCACAAGGTAAACATACAGAGTATCATTTCACAACAGTTTTATTTATTTTTTCTTAGTTTAGTTTAGTCAGGGAAAGCAGGCAAATATGTCAGCAGAGCATTATGACAAAGAACCAGTTGGCCAAGGTGGGTGAACCCAAAGAACTGCTGTATGCCAACGCAACTAAAGAGGAAATGATTTCAGCCTTAGTCACAGCTCAGACCAGCAACCAGGTGGACAACCATTTTGATGATGGGAATTGTACAGCCCTCAGAAACAAGACAGTTCACCTTTTCCTCAGAGGACTTAAAAATGAATCTGGAGTTAAAGACACTTGAACTGAAGGCCAAATGTTTGAAATGAGAATCAGTAGAGAGACTGCAGTAGGAGAAACAAATGGAATTAGAATCAGCAGAGAGACTGCAGCAGGAGAAACAAATGGAATTAGAATCAGCAGAGAGACGGCTGCATTTGGAGGCTGAAGAAAATGAGAAGCAGCATCAACATGAGAGGGAGATGCTGACTCTTCACCAGGGCCATGGAAGTAATGGGGAAGGGAATAACCAAACCGCAGAAGAATAAAGGTCAGTAAATATCTTCCACAGTTTACAGAGGGTGATAATTTTGATAGCTTTATTCATATATTTGAAAGAGTATGCAAACAGTCTAATGTTGACCAAGGAATCTGGGTACGGTTCCTGACTCCCTTACTCCACAGTACAGCTGTAACTGGTGTTTATAAATTGTCTGATATTGATTGTCTAAACTATGATAAAGTAAGGAAATGTTTACGTGACTGTTTTAAGTTAACACCTCAAGCTTACAGAAAGAAAGTTTTGCGAGCATAGATGCAAAGCAGATGAAAGTGAGTGTGATTATATTGCTGAGTTAAGCAGTTATTTTCATAGGTGGGTGAGTGGGTGTCAGGTTACCAATTTTGAAGGGCTGGCAGACCTTTTAATGAGGGAACAAGCCCTTAGCACTTTGCCTGAGGACATGAGAATCTGGTTGGCAGATTGTTAATGTAACTCTACAGATGAGCTGGGGAAAAAAGGGGATATGTACTTAGCAAGCAGGTCATCACTGCACAGGAAGGGGATATCTAGTGTTGCACATGGATATAAGGGAACCCATGATGAGCAGCCTAAATGGCCTCTACAGAGTCCACCAATAACAGGGGAAACCACTAGCTCAGGTACACAGCCAGTATCAAGGCTTAAATGTTTTAAATGTAACCAGAGAGGCCATGTAGCATATAGATGTCCACAGAACCAAGGTGGGGAACAAATGATGGGGGAGGCAGCAAGTGTGAATAACAGTACGCCATTGGTAAGTTGTCTGGAGACAACAGGGGTACCAAACTATCACCAGAGGTTATATAATATTTTAGTGGATGGAAAGCAGGCCACTGCTAAGAGAGATACAGCCTCTGACATAACCATTGCGAAGCCTGCATTGGTTAAACAGGAGCAGTACCTATCTGGACAGTCCACTCCAATAAGAGCTGTAGGAGGGACTCCATTCCAAATCCCTTTGGCCAGGGTTCACACTGACTGAGAGGGTGAAAAAGGAAGCAAGCAAGTAGGTGTGTTTGAGTATATCCCTGCAGATGGCTTGATAGGGAATGATTTTTATAATGCAGTACCTTGCTTGCATGCAGTTACACACAGTCAGGCCTGGAGACAGGCATGTGAGTCTGGTAGCCTGGGGGAGACCCAAACAGACCCCACACCTGAAGCCAGGACTGGTGAGGTGGCTATTTTAGGGAGGGAGCTATCCTGTAGCAGTGAGCCTGATCATGAGCCACAGCTGCTGGTAGGTACTGATGTTCCCTTATACAGAGTGACTGCAAGGGAAGAGGTGAGTGGTAGTACTCAGGCTGATAGGGAGGCACTGCTGTCAGAGGATACCAGACTTCCTGTGGAAAGGCACCTGGAAAGGGTCACAAATATAGAGTTGAGAAGAGTTGAGACAGGATTATCTCTCAGATCCTACACTAAGAGGATTGGGGGAGGTAGCAAGGGTGGCATCTGATTCTCAAGGAAAAGGGGAGTCTATATACTGTAACAAAGGGTTACTGCACAGGGAGTGGACTCCTGAGGGAAGGAGAGAGGGAGGGAGGGCTAAATGCTGAGGTAATACAGCAGTTGGTAGTGCCTAGAGCCTATAGTCTGGCACTTCTAGCCATAGCCCATGATATTCCTTTTGCTGGTCACATGGGCATAAAACATACCAAGAGACATATTATGCAGAACTGTTACTGGACTGGGATTGCAAGGGATGTAACAGGGTACTACAGGACTTGTGAGCAGTGTCAAAAAGTAGGCAAAGTAGGAGACAAGGTCAAGGCTCCTTTGATGCCTTTGCCTGTGATTGAGGAACCATTTCAGAGGGTAGCTATGGATATGGTGGGGCCTCTGAGTACCCCAAGACCCACAGGGAAGAAGTATATTCTGGCGGTAGTAGATTATGCTACTAGATACCCTGAGGTGGTGGCTCTGTCTTCCATTGAGGCAGGGAAGGTGGCAAATGCTTTGTTAGAGATTTTCAGCAAGATAGGTTTCCTGAGAGAAATACTGACTGACAGAGGTGTCAATTTCATGTCAGACCTGCTGGCTTGTCTGTGGAAGTGCTGGTAGGTGAAGCACCTAAAAACATGCCCTACCATCCCCAGACTAATGATCTAGTGGAGATGTTAAACTCTACACTAAAGACCATGCTATGGGAATTTGTAGACCAGTTTAAGAGAGACTGGGACAAATATTTACCCCATCTGCTGTTTGTATACAGAGAGGTATCCCAAGAATACACAGGTTTTTCACCCTTTGAGTTTCTGTATGGGCATAGGTTGAGGAGACCTTTAGATTTGATTTGGGATAAGAGGGAGGGTGAGTGTGAATCCCACAAGGAGTCTGTTGTGGCATATGTCCTAAACCTCAGGGCAAGGCTTAGGGAGCTCATGGGTTTAGCCCAGAAGAACCTGGCAGGAGCCAAACAGCAGAAAAATGTCTGTATGATAGGAATGTTCGACCCCTAGAGTATGCTGTGGGACAGCAGGTTATGGTTCTCATTTCTGTCAGATACAATAAGCTGCAGGCAGCTTGGGAGGCACCCTTCAAAGTGGTAAGGAAGTTCAGTGATGTTAACTACATGGTAGAACTACTAGGCAGTAGGGAGCGGCACAAATTCCGCCATGTTAACATGATGAAGCCTTACCATGATAGGGAAGGCCTAGCGCTGAGTATTTGCAGTATATGGCAGGAGGAGTCTGAGGGGGAGCTGGTGACTGTGGTGTCTGTTTGGGTCTCCCCCAGGCTACCAGACCCACATGTCTCCAAGCATGACTGTGTGTAACTGCATGCGCACAAGGTGCTGCATTATAAAAATCATTCCCTTCTCATTGAGGCTTGGACCAACACCTCAGTGGAAAGAGTAGCAATGCCCCAGTGGCTATCCCCTACCCAGGTTTGAGAAATCCAAGCAGTGTTACAGGAGTTTGGGAGCATGTTCACTGGGAAACCTGGGTGCACCCACTTAGTGCAGCACCATGTGGATACAGGAACCCAAAGGCCTATCAAGCAGGCCCCTTACAGGGTGCCCAAGCAATTCAGACAGACTCTAAATCCCTGGTGCTGGTACCAAAGAAAGATGGCAGCACTAGGTTCTGTGTGGACTGCAGGAATATAAATAGTCACACAGAGTTAGATGCTTACCCCATGCCTAGGACAGATGAAGCCTTAAAGCAGCTGGGTGAAGCTAAGTATCTGACCATTACTGATCTGACCAAGGGCTACTGGCAAGTGCCCTTGACTCCCACCTTTAGAGAGAGGTCAGCCTTTGTAACTCCCTTTGGATTATACGAGTTTAAAATGATGCTCTTTTGGATGAAAAATGCCTCAGCGACCTTCCAGAGGCTGATAGATCATATCTTAGCAGGAGAAGGAGATTATGGCATTGCTTACCTGGGTGATATGTCCATTTACAGCCATTCCTGGCAAGAACACCTTCAGCATGTCACAGAGGTCCTGGGAAGACTGCATAGGGCAAGGTTGACCATTAAGCCCAGTAAATGTCAGGTGGGTATGGCAGAGGTCTCCTACCTGGGACATAGAGTGGAGAGTGGTAAGATCAAGCCAGAATCTGCCAAAGTGGAAGCCATTCAGAAGTGGCCTGCCTCAGTTACCAAAAAACTGGTGAGGGCATTCTTGGGGGCATCAGGGTACTATAGAAAATTAATTCCCAGTTATAGTAAAATAACTGCTCCAGTCTCATACCTGATGAGAAAAAACAGGCCAGACAAGGTAGTGTGGACCTTAACCTGTGAGCAGGCATTCCAAAAGCTTAAAGAGGCTTTGGGAGGACACCCTGTGTTAGCCAATTTAGATTACAGAATTTGCTGTGCAGGTGGATGCTTCAAACCATGGGGTGGGGGCTGTATTCTTCCACATTTCCTCAGAGGGAGAAGAGCACTCTGTAGTATATCTCAGCTGTAGACTCCAACCCAGGGAGGAATGTTATGCAGCTGTAAAAAAAGAATGTCAAGCCATAGTATGGGCATTGCAGAAACTTTAACCCTATCTGTCAAAAAGTAAATTCACTGTAGTTACAGACCAAAATCCCTTAATATGGCTACATCAAGCCAGCCAACAAAATGCCAAGTTGCTAAAGTGGAGCTTAGGGTTGCAGGCATATGACATGACAGTGCAGCACCATAGTGGGGTTAGCAGTGCCAATGCTCATTCAGACAGGAAGCAGTATATTGGAGCAGTTTGTTAAACCCTGCTTAGTAAAACACTTAAAATCTGAGATGAACATGAGGTGCACATTTTCTAATAAATAATAAGCAATGCACACACCCAAGAAAGCAGCACTATGCACTATACTCATAAATAGACCCATTTCCCAAAGATGCTATATGGTATAACATGCAGTAACTAACTTTACATGAATTAAATAATTTATGTAGCTATAACAGTAAAAAATGCAACAACACTATAAATAATTATTATAAAGTTAGTTATTTTATTAAATTAAATTATTAAAAGGGGGAAGGTGTCACAGCAAAGGAAGCTCATTCTCCTTATCAGAATCAATGCCCAGGGTGTTAATATGATTTCCAGGGCACAGCTCATAGGTATCCTTTCCATATGTGTCAATCAACAATCAATGTATACATGATTATGGTGTCATTCTAACGGGATACAGTATCTGTCAGCCTGGGATGACATGATCGACAGGCTTCGATGCTTTGCCAGAGATGATCTTCATCTGTCACCCATGGAATTTTGGCTACTAGCCTAGGGTCTTTCCACTCCCATAGTTCTTTTTTTAGGCAGTGTCTCAAGGACAAAATTCCCAACGTAAAAGCTCAATCTAAAAACAACCTCAAGGTTATGCTGCCAAACACTATAATCATAACAAGAAACCCCACTCACTAGAAGCAGTCCTCACCTTGGAAGACATAGACATTTGTGCAGTCACTGAGACATGGTTCAAGGCTGTAGAGAACACCGCAGCCATATTGGGCTACACCTCCTTTCACACGTTCAGACCACAAACTGAAGGCATGAAAACTAAAGAAGGTGGTATATCAATATTCATTAAAGACAAATACACCTCCAGATTGGTTAAACAGTATGATTCCCTGGAGATACTTCAAGTGCAATTAACAGTTGGTAGGATACATATTCAAGTCATTGCCAGCTACAGGACCCCCTTCCATGAATCAGAACACCAAGTCTGCCTATTTTGATCTACTTGAGTCTATCAAGATACATCCAAACACAATGGTTTTGGGTGACTTTAACTACCCATTCATTGACTGGATAAATTACTTGTGCAAAAACTCACTTGAGCAAGCATTCCTCAACTTTGTTAACTTCAATGCCCTGGAGCAGATGGTTGACACCCCAACAAGGGGTGCCAACATCCTGGATCTGGTACTTACCAATATGAGGGACCAATGTAGCACCCCCACTGTGATGTCTTCCCTGGTGAGATCTTACTACAAATTAGTCTCATTCAAAGTAACTATCACATCTGACTGCCCCCACCCCCCAGCAGCAACTAAACTAAGAAACATCGCCAAAGCAGATTATAACCTCTTATGGGATGGTATAAATAGCTTCATGGCACCTCCTCCCTCAAATGGAAATGGCAACTATGCCGAGTACTAGACCAATGCTTTATACAAACACCTGTCTAACCACATTGACATGGCCGTACCTGATAGGACCAAAACAAGCTCCTCAAGAAAGAGTAAACCTGCCTAGTGGACAACTGCCATTATCAGGCTTTACAATAAAATGAAGAAATTGCTGTCTAAGAGTAAGAGGGAGCAAGCCCTAAACTGGAAACACTCCCTCCTCAGGGTAAACAAGCAAATAAGACTTCTTGTGAAGTCTTTCATAACAAACTATGAATCCTAAATAGTTTCCTCAACTAAGGACAAACATAAGGCATTCTTTAGTTACATCCATAACCTAAAAGGAAAGGCCCAGATTTGTGCTGAACTGGTAGTTAATGATACCACATATACTGAGCCTGTGGACGTAGCTAACCTGTTAGCTGACAGGTTCTGTGAAAAGTTCATTCCCCTGTTCCCACCACACATACTCCATGACATTCCTGCCATCTCTTCTCTACCTTGTATCTCTAAAGAGCAGGTCATAAACGCCCTCTTTAAGGTCAAAAACACAACATCTATGGGACCTGATAACATCCCAGGCTGCGTCCTACAGGAGCTCAAACAAGAGTGAGCAACATCATTGGATACTCTTTTCAATCATAGTCTAAGCACCAGCTTTGTCTCAGCTGAATGGAAAAAGGTCACCATTATCCCTTGCACAAAGTTGGTTCTTCCACTGACCCTGGCAACTAAAGGCCTATTAGTCTGACTAGCATTATCTGCAAGGCCACGGAGCAAATCAGTATGAACCTTATCAACAAAGATATAGGTAATCTCCAGACACTTGAACCTACTCAATTTGGATTTGTCAAAGGGAGATCATGCCTGTTAAACCTGATGGGCTTCTTTGAGACAGTCACCAAGGCCCTGGATGAGGGGAAATATGTCCATACAGCCTACCTAGACTTAGCCAAGGCTTTTGTCACTATCACCCACACAGGCATCATTGAAAAACTCACCCAGCTAAGTATCAACCCTTATACCATTAGATGGGTCACTAACTGGCTCACTGATAGAACCCATATAGTCAAAATAGGGGAATCCACCTCCAACCGATTGGTGCCAAAGTCATGGCCTTAAATTCAGTGCAAAAAAAGTTTTATCATCCCTTTCAGCAAGACTGATGTTCCTGCTAACAACACCCTAAGTATGCACTCAGTGTGACAACAACCTTACCTTTGATCACCATGTCTCCACAGTGGTATGAAGGGCATTCTATATTGCTCATCTGATAAGTAAGGCCATTGCTTCCAGAAAAAAAGAAGTTAAAACTTTCCTGTACCCTTCCCTCATCAGACCAATAATTGAGTGCAGTGCCCCTTTTGGTATGTACCTTTTCAAGCACCTGCAGCAATTGGAGAGACCACAAACGTTCCTCACAAGGAAAATTCAAGGTCTTCAGCATCTGTCCTATGTAGATCATCTGAAATCACTGTCACTTTATTCTCTTTCATACGGACTACTCAGATTTGATCTCTGCCTTGCATATAAGGCAATCTCTGACCCTGCTTTATTGGAAATGCTGCATATCCATAAGTCAAATGGTACATGGGTTATTTGCTCTAAAGACCTTAAGCTGGTATGTGGCATGAATAGAACCAGCTGGATGGACAGATTTGTCTCCAACAGTTGACCACGCTTCTGAAACAGACTCCCACTTCATGTCAAGCAGAGCACCTCATTGGCTCTCTTCAAACTCAGTCTGGATGATTGGATGGATAACTGTAAGTTCATCCCTGTTGTTCTACCTGTGTCCCACTTGGAGAGGCGCAATAGCTACTGATCATAGAAATAAGGGTAAAACTTGGCTAGGATTGTAAGGACCCTTGGGTCATTAGCCTAGTAACCTCCTATGATCCTATGATTCTATGATGTCACTGGCAAATCTGGATGCCAGTCAATTATGTGTCAATTGCATATCACATCATGGCCTTTTAATGTCATTCACTCAGACCACTCCTACTTCTGCAGAGTTTGGGGAGGTACAATGATTCAGTTATGCCCTACACTGACCTGATGAGGCCTTACCTACTTGTTGGTAGTTAGGAGAAAGCTCTTCAGAGCCCTGAATTTATTATTTTGTTCTTTTTCCTCACTTGTATCAGTTATGCCCTACACTGACCTGATGAGGCCTTACCTACTTGTTGGTAGTTAGGAGAAAGCTCTTCAGACCCCTGAATTTATTTATTTTTTTTTTCAGATTTCAGAATCTCGACATTTAAGTGGGTTAAAAAAAATAAAGTAAAAGAAACTGTTTTCAGGGGAGGCAAGCCCCTCTACTTAAATATATCAACTCCAAGATCACACTACAGTGAAGAGAATGGTAAGTGCAACAGGAGCATTACCATTCTCTTCACTGTAGCGCAATCTCGGAGATGGTATATTTAAGCAGGAGGGGTGTGCGGGGTGCAGGGGGGCTTGCCCCCCTGCAAACACTTTATTGAAAGTGTCTGTCCATGTTTTTTTAACACACATTTAAATGTCGAGATTCTGAAATCTCAATGTTTTAGGTACTTTTTTTAAGTCGATATTTCAGAATTTCGACATTTAAAAGTGGATCTATACATATATATATATATATATATATATATATATATATATATGTATATATATATATATATATATATATATATATATATATATATATATACATACACACATACTACCTTACCAGAAAACTGTAAAACTCATGTGAAACCTCTTTGTTATATGCTTTTGTGTAGGTACACACAAACACACTTCACACATATGCTTGT
Organism: Protopterus annectens; assembly: GCF_019279795.1. Taxonomy (NCBI): domain Eukaryota; kingdom Metazoa; phylum Chordata; order Ceratodontiformes; family Protopteridae; genus Protopterus; species Protopterus annectens. Next base: position 762,367,923 of record NC_056744.1, read on the forward strand.
GCATATGCACATGCACACATGAGGAAGCATACACATGCACGTGCACGCACACACATACACACACACACACACACACACACACACACACACACACACACACGCACACACGCACACACACACACACACACACACACACACACACACACACATACACATATGGACATGCCCACATGAGTGTGAGTATGTATGTCTGTGGATACATATATCTGTTTTTATTATATTTATTCTTCTTCTCAGCTATGTAGACTGGTCAAAACAGGATGGTATTGTCTTTCTTATTTTGTTTGTTTTGTTTTATTACTTAACATAGCTGGTGACTATATCACTTTTCTGTTAACAATACACTATTTTCTAAGTGACCAGCAGTGCAGTTAGTGTAAAGTGACTATGCATATTGTATTATAGTGCCTTTTTGGGAAATAGCCACCCAGGCTAATTACTCCATCAATACTGAGTTGACCCAGTAGTTAGGGATCTGGGAACATATGTAGACAGATCTAGTCTTTGACCAACGTGTCTCCAAGACAGTATAAAACTTATTCTGTGTCACGCAATTTGTAAGTTAGGGCATGGCATCCAGTCCAAGGAAGTTGTATGGTCACTTTATTCTTCCCTTTTCAGACCCATCATTGAGTATAATGCCTGCTTTTGCATGTACTTGAGCAGACATAAGTAACAGTTAGAATGTCCACAAAGGTTTCTTTCCAGGAGAATCCAGGGTATAAACACATAGTTTCATACATATCACCTGTCTCTATACTCTGTCTCCTACAGGTTACTGAGAGGAGATCTATGCCTGGCATACAGTGCATCCTTGGATCCAGCACTGATGGACCTTTTGCACATCCACAAAATGAACAGCATCAGAACAGATTAAAGGATTAATATTTTACTTATGACATAAATAGGACAAGTTGGCATGACAAATATGTGTCTCAGAGGATCCCCATGCTCTGGCAAAGGCCTCCCATCCATGTGAAGCAGAGTCCATCTGTAATCATGTTTAAGAGTAACCCTGATCATTGGATGGGAAATCAGAAATTCACCTCAGGTCTAGCCCTCAAGTCTCTGATAGATAGAGGCAGACTGTAACTATGCCCAAACTAACTTATCCTCCCCCTACATAACCTTTAGCAATGTCTTAATTAACATACCCCCTCATAATAAATGCCCATGATACACAGGGACACAGCTGGGTTGGATTACGTGGTTAAATTTATAAAGGCCCTGGTGGTCATTAGTGTAGTATATACCTGTAAATCTTAACTAACATACCCCTTCATAATAAATGCCCATGATATACAGGGACACAACTGGGTTGAATTACATGGCTAGACTTATAAAGGCCCTGGTTGTCATTAGTATAGTATATACCTATGAACCTATTTAGAGGTTTGATTCCTTCCACCTCCACTTAGATAATGGCTAGATCTCATCAAGCCACTTTAATAGACCAAAACTTGTAAATCACTCTTAATAGCAGTTTTATTGTTACTTCTTAATTTGCAAAAAATAAAAATACAACTTATGTCTCTCTCATACTGCATGTGAAGCTGTGCTGCAGTAGCACTTAAAATATAATTAATTTTCTAAACTTGTTTTTCAGAAAGAAAATAAAAGAATTAAACTCATGAAGTGTTCACAACAGTTTCACAAACACCATAGTCTTGCATAAAGGAGAAAAGAGCAAAAAAAAAAAAAACTGTTGCAGAGTTGGTGGGGATAAGTGTACTAAACTTACATTTTTAAGGAAGGGATGAGTCATGTCCTTTCATCTTAATTGTCATTTGGTCAAGAGTGCTGTGAATTCTGGGATCCTTAAATGGCTCCACCAAAAATGTTATACAGCTTACACTTATGTTTCTTTGAACATTCTACTTCTATTTTACAATGCTGTTTCCCACTTGTATCACCATGCATACAGTACCTTATCTTGCCTTTTCCATTACAGTGTCATGTATATCCAAATCCCTTTCCTTTAAAGTGACAATATGCTGTTTTGTCATCCGCACAGCCATGACAGAGTCTGTTTTGGTTTAAAAGAAAGCCATTCATGTCTGCTGGAAGTGTAAGTCATGGCAAATGCTAATAATGGACTACCCTGCAATATACATCATAACTGATGGATGGACAAGCTTGCTTATTGACAATGCCACTTTGCCTTTAGCAAGGTGGTATACATATTACTATTTGTGGATTCTGTTGTACCATATATGAACCACTTCAGCACTGTTGTATGAAACAATTGCATTGTCTGCATCTTTTCAACCACAGTTCTCAAGAAACTGATTACTTTACTTCCCTGTCACAGCAGTATCAGGAAAAACTGAATGGATGTACCACCATGGACATAAATTCCGTTAAAAACAAGTACTTTAAAAAAACAATAAAAATCTATAATAAACATGAACCAAATAGCAGGATAAGTACTTTGGGCCCTAGCCTTCTTCACATCCTGCTCCAACATCCAATGAGGTTCCTTAAAAAACAGAAAATGCCCAATCATTTTGATCCAGAAAACTAACTGTTTACTTAAGGCCAATGGAAATGCTTAAAGATGAACCTCTGTATGCTCCTGTCAAAATCGGTCAACAGAGTATGCTTCCAAAAGCATGAATGGCCGTATGAGAAAGTGAGCATGCCAATCAGAAGCCAATCCCATTTAGTTTTCACTAAGCCACATCCCTTAGAGAATGGCTCCAACACTGATGATGCGTTCATCCCAAGTAAATAAACGGTCCTTGATTACACCTTCAGTTCTGCAATGTAGTCTTCCATTTCTTTTGCTTGCTACACAAGAAGCTTTTAAGTCAAAGTTGTTTCACATAATTATATCAAAGCATCTAAAGCAAGAATGCTGTTGATAGCATATGATGGGGATATGAAAAAATGCACTAAATTAATGCACCCAATGGATACCCTCAAGATCAGTCTACGACCAATCAGATGAAGGATAATCGATCAGTCCATGCTGGCTTCACTTTCCTGTTTAATTCCTATGTTGTAATCATCTAATTTGTATGCTTCCTTTCACACAGTACCAACAGACAACAAGGCGCACTTATAACATGCCTCTACATGAAAGGTGAGTTAGAGGGTCAATAACAACAGATTATCATATCTCTATGGTGTAATTTTTCATATCTTGTGCTCACTTAAACTGGAAACCTTGAATCAGTGTTAAATCAGGTTGTTATAACAGAGCATCGTAAGAATAACAAGACTGCTCATAGTATGATTCCATACAAAATAAATAGAACAGAAAATGTGCTTGTCAGTACACAGAGTGGATGCATCCAATAAACATCCTTGAAATCAGTCAAGGGCCAATCAGACAGATTGATAGCAGCTTCAGTTCTTCAGTATAGTTTTTATTTATTGTGCTTGCTTACCTTAGTCCTTGGGTCGAAATTACTTCACACAATTATAGCAAAGCATAACAAAAACAAAGACGCTGCTCATAATCTGAATTTATTAAAAGGAGATGCAACAAAAATACACTTAATTGATGCACCCAATAAACAACCTTAAAATAAATCTGGGACCAATCAGATAATAAGTAAATAGATGATACATTTGTATAAGCTTCACTTCTCCTGTTTCAATCCTATGATGTAATCCTTTAATCCTTAGAGTTCCTTTCACACAATAACAGCAAAGAACAAGGTACAACATACCTCTACATAACAGATGAGGCAGGAAGTCATCAATAGCAAATCCCCTTGTCTTTCTTTCTCTGTGATGCAACTTTTATGCCCATTTTACCAAAAACTTTAAAGCAAAATTAATTCACATTATTACAACAAAACATAGTAGCATGAAAGCATCCAATAAACATCCTTGGAAGCAGTCAAAGGCCATTCAAGTAACACATGAAAATTCAGCCTATGGCTGCTCTCCTTTTCCAGTTTCAATTTGGCAATACAATTCTCACCATCTTAAGTTTTCTTTCACATAGCAGAGAGTAAAACTAACTCATAGAAGACGCCTAGATAAGGAGTGAGTTGAAAAATTAATGTCAACAAATGAACACAGTTGATATAGCCAATAGACTACTTTAAATCTAACTAAAAGCCAATCAAATCATTTCAAAAGTTAATTCTTGAGGCACTTCATCAGTCCATGAAACTGTTAAACAATACAGACTCTGAATGTTCTTTCCAATAAAATGTAGAGGAATACACCTCTAAAAAAAATTATGGCTCGAATATTGATTGGCAGGTAAAAACCCATTAACGCTTCCTGGCTATGCCGTGTTCTTTCAGAATTGGCTTCAACGGTACTAGGCCATTTAATCCTGGTGGATGGTCGACCCTTAGCTCCATAATTCATTTTGTTTCTTCTACTTCAGTTTTATTAGAGAGGTCACCTCCTCTTTTACTTTCTTTAGTTAAGTTAGTGCCATAAACTTGAACTTGCGGGAGCTGTTGGCTTTTATATGACTAAATAGGGCATTAATCTCAACGTGATTCCATATATCAGACAAATGGCAAAAAATCCATTCCTTGAAAGCTTTATTTGCCTTGCCCATGTAGTAGGCAGGACAGAAATCACAAACTGCTGCATATACAATATTCTTACTCTGGCTGTTGACATAGCCATGGAAGGAATAGGTTCGTCCAGTAGTTGGATGTACAAACTCATTGCTATTACGGATATAGGGACAGGCTTTACAGAAGCCACATCTCCAGGTCCCTTTGCATCTATTACTGTGACCCTGATATCCACACTTATTGTTTTCAAAGCCATCCTTGAAACAAAGTAGTCTCTTTAAGTTCTTCCTATTCTTCTAGGCAATGCTTGGGGTTTCCCCCACAGTACCTCTGATCTTTAAATTTGATTTAAGAACCGGCCAATAGTTCCTTATGACCTCTTGAACAACAATATTATCTGTACTGTAAGTCAATGTGCATCTCATATTATTTTGTCTCTGTGTTTGTCCTGAGGTTCCAACCCTATTTGCCCCTCTTTGAGAATATAAAGGGATACTCCTATGTGACCTTAATTCTATGGCTTTTCCTGGACTCATATGGATCCTCTTTTTATTGTACCCTCTATTTGTAAATGCAGTGATCAGCTCTCTTTGTTCATTAAGGTATACTTCATCTTGAGTGCATAATCTGGAGACCTGTACAACCTGATCATCGACAAGATTGTGGAACACAAACTTCAGATGCATGCTAGTTTGGTGCAACATGTGATTTTGCCAAGTGGGCTTCCTGTACAAATTTGTATCTATCCCCTTGGTAGAATCCAAGTGTAAGCTGACATCCAGAAAGTCAATCTCTCAGTCAGATAGTTTCAAATCAAAGTCCAGAAAGGTGGTGTTATTGCCTAAATATTGAACAAAGTTGCGTAGGCTTTCCTCATCCCCCTCTCAGATGAGAAAAATATCAACCACAAATCTGTTGTAGAAGATTAATTGATTTTTTTCCATTGGTTGTTTGGGTCCAATGCCCACTCATTCTCCAACATAGGGGTATCTCTTTTTATTCTCAAAGAGGGGCAAATAGGGTTGGAACTTCAGGACAAACACAGAGACAAAATAATATGAGATGCACATTGTCTTACAGTACAGATAATATTGCTGTTCAAGAGATCATAAGGAAGTATTGGCTGGTTCTTACATAAGATTTAAAGATCAGAGATATTGTGGGGGAAACCCTGAGCTTTGCCTACAAGAATAGGAAGAACTTAAAGAGACTACAACATTTTCAAGGATAGCTTTGAAAACAATACGTGTGGATATCAAGGTCATAGCAATAGATGTAAAGGGATCTGGAGATGTAGCTTCTGTAAAGCCTGTCCCTATATCCTGGATGAAGCTATTCATTCCATGGCTATGTCAACTGCCAGAGTAAGAATATTGTATATGCAGCAGTTTGTAATTTTGGTCCTGCCTACTATGTGGGCAAGACAAATAGAGCTTTCAAGGAATGGATTTTTCGCCATTTGTCTGATATACAGAATCACGTTGAGATTAATGCCCTATTTAATCATATAAAAACCAACAGTTCCCACAAGTTCAGGTTTATTGCACTAACTCAACTAAAAGAAAGTAAAAGAGTGGGTGACCTCTCTAATAAAACTGAAGTAGAAGAAACAAAATGGATTATGAGCTAAGGGCAGACCATCCACCAGGATTAAATGGCCTAGTATCATTGAAACCGATTCTTAAAGAATGCGACATAGCCAGGAAACATTAATGGGGTTGGATCTACTAATCAATATTCAAGCCATAATGGTTTTAGAGGTGTATTCCTCTAGATTTCATTGGAAAGACCATTCAGAGTCTATATTCTTTAACAATTTCATTGACTGATGAAGTGCCTCAAGAATGAACTTTTGAAATTATTTAATTGTTTTTTAATAATATTTAAGGAAGTCTATTGGCTATATCAACTGTGTCCAATTACTGACATCAATTTCCCAACTCACTTTACATTTAGGAGTCTTCTATGAGTTATTTTTACTCTCTGCTATGTGAAAGAAAACTTAAGATGGTGAGAATTATATTGGCAAACTGAAATTGGAAAAGAAAATCAGTCATAGGCTGAATTTTCATTCATTACTTGAATGGTCTTTGACTGCTTCCAAGAATGTTTATTGGATGCTTTGATGCTACCATGTTTTGTTGTAATAATGTGAATTATGCTTTAAAGTTTTTGGTAAAATGGGCACTAAAATTGTGTTGTAGAGAAAGAAAGAAAGAAAAACAAGGAGGTTTGTTGTTGATGACTTTCTGGCTCACCTCTTATGTAGCGGTATGTTGTACCTTGTTCTTTGCTGTTATTGCATGAAAGGAAGTCTAATAATTAAAGGATTACATTGTAGGATTGAAACAGGAGAAGTGAAGCCTATAAGGACTGATCATCTATTTACTTATTATCTGAATGGTCCCAGATTTATTTTAAGGCTGTTTATTGGGTGCATCCATTAAGTGTATTTTTGTTGCATCTCCTTTTTATAAATTCAGATTTTGAGCGGCATCTTTGTTTTTGTTATGCTTTGCTATAATTGTGTGAAGTAATTTTGTCCCAAGGATTAAGGTTATCAAGTACAATAAATGAAAACTATACTGAAGAACTGAAGGTACTATCAATCGATCTGATTGGCCCTTGGCTGATTTCAAGGATGTTCATTGGCTGCATCAGCTCTGTCTGTTATAACAACCTGATTTAACACTGATTCAAGGTTTCCAGTTTAAGCGAGCACAAGATATGAAAAATTACACCATAGAGATATTTGAATCTGTTGTTATTGACTCTCTAACTCACCTTTCATGTAGAGGCGTGTTATAAGTATGCCTTGTTGTCTGTTGGTATTGTGTGAAAGGAAGCATAAGAATTAGATGATTACAGAGTAGAAATTAAACAGAAAAGTGAAGCCAGCATGGACTGATCGATTATCCATCATCTGATTTGTCCTAGACTGATCTTGAGGGTGTCCATTGGGTGCATTAATTTAGTGCATTTTTTTCATATCCCCATCATATGCTATCAGCAGCATCCTTGCTTTAGATGCTTTGATATAGTTATGTGAAACCACTTTGACTTAATGGCTTCTTGTGCAGTGAGCAAAAGAAATGGAAGACTACATTGAAGAATTGAAGGTGTAATCAAGGACCGCTTATTTACTTGGGATGAATGCATCATCAGAGTTGGAGCCATCCTTTAAGGGACGTGACTTAGTGAAAACAAAATGGGAAAGGCTTTTGATAGGCATGCTCACTTTCTGATATGGCCATTCATGCTTTTGAAATCATGCTCGGTTGAGCGATTTTGATGGGAGCACACAGAGGTTCATCTTTAAGCATTTCCATTGGTCTTAAGTAAACAATTAATTTTCTGGATCAAAATGATTGAGCATTTATTGTTTTTTAAGGAACCTCATTGGATGTTGGAGCAGGATCTGAAGAAGGCTACAGCTGAAAGTGCTTATCCTGCTATTTGGTTTACATTTGTTATAGATTGTAATGTTTTATTAAAGTACTTGTTTTTAACGGAATTTATGTCCATGGTGGTACGTCTGTTCAGTTTTTCCTGATCTTGCTGTTGTTGTTTGGGCTACCTTCAGTAGTGTCGCAATTCTCTTCTCGTGTCACAGCAGTGTGGGTAGGAATGCAGAAATCATACAAAGTTTGGCAAAATACCATATGTGTTACATGATGGTCACTGTTAGGTGTCTCTGGCTAGCAGAAACATAAGAACCATTGTTAGCCTCTCTCCTCTGAGATGGTTTTAACTGTATTAGATCTCTACATACCAACTAACACAGTCAATAAACCTGCATTAGGTGGGCCCTATTAAAGTAGTACTGACTCACAATATCCTAAAGGATGATCTGAATAGAGTTTTGATAAGTTCACTACTGCTTTCAGAGTTGATCACATAACAGATGTTTGTGAATGTGCTGATTGCATTTCTCACCTTAACAATATCATGCTGTCAGGAATGGTGCACCAGCCATATTATTTTTATTGTCTCACTCTGTATACAGAATATGGAGGTCCCTGTACTTTCTTTCAAGCTAGGGAGCAGTCTAGTATTTTATAGAAATCATTTGTTCTTTAATGGTTGGTGTGTTTGTGCAAATATGTATGATAAGCAGAACCATAAAATGTCATCTGTAAATAGCTATCATATTGTATGGGACGCCCCCCCCCCCATCTTTAGTATTTGATGGATGGCTTGAGTTGTAGTGTGTGTCAGTACAGTCCATTGTATTTAATGCTGCAGGTTGTTCTGAATATAAATATTTGATAAATCGCAGCATTACACTTCTGCAGATCTTTTGAAAAAGAATAAACTTTCCCAGCTCACTATCTAGATATTCATATTTTGTCAAAAAATTCCAGCATTTTTCTTCTTCTGCATGTTTCTGCCTCTTGTACAAAGTTATTATTACAACACAAATACTCATTAAATCATGCAAAGTATTCAGCATTGCAGTGTGCTGTTTTGTGACTCCTGCACAAAGTTCAAAGGTGAGATGCGGTGTTTAGTTTAACCAACACTGATGTCAGTTACATTTTGAGGTTCATCCTTGTTCTACTCTCTTGTACATGTTCTAACAATAAAGTGTTGTGAATTCAGATATATGCACTCACAACCAGTACACTTGTGTATGTAGGCAGAAGACTTAATTTTTTTCTTAATCTTGTATTTAAAACAACTGATAATAAACAAGGTTTGTGAAGCTTACTAATTAATCTCGGGCTTGTATTCTAATGAATGTAGTATATATGAGTCTGACTATCATAAAGCTAATTTTTCAAACACTGAGACATTTATTTTTTAAAATTTATTTCATTTATCATTCTCAGAACCAGAATGTTGGGAGGCTTCATACACATAGATTCATTCATACAAATCTTGTTTCAAAATTACCATTTTTAAATTCATGTTTCATATCTTTATGTTCTCCAAACATCTTAGTGCACCTTGTTATATTTTCAACAAAATTATAAAATCTGAAGCTTTCAGCAACTGTCCACAAATATGTCAATAGTATTTAAATGCCATTTTTGTTTTTGCCTTTCTTTTTAACATTTCTTCTGGTTAGTAGATACTTTAAAATTTAAGTGACTTTGAATACATTTAGTTGAAAAAACCTAAAAATATTGAAACCCAAAATTGTTGAAATCATAAAATATTGGAAACCTATTTAATGCAGGGTGGCAAACTTCCCTGCCCCTCATATGTAGGGGGATTGCTAATTATATATACCAACTCAGGGAATGCACAACAGTGGGGAAAGGGAAAACTTCTGTTTTCAATATTCTGATTTTCAATATTTTGGGTTTCGATATTTTGAGTTTTTCCACCAAATGAAAGCATTACAGATGACTTTACCCCATGATATCACATTTCTGTACCAAATGACTCAATAATCTAAAGCAAGAAAGGATATTGACAAAGGTACATACATTTACAGAAGACAAATATTTGTTAGCCTGTTTTGTCAAAGGTGGTGATATAGTACCATATTCAATGACCTTGAAAATTATGCTTAGGCCTTGTTTTCTTAGATCAGATTTTCTAAGCATATTCCTACATCACACGTACACTCACAGAATATTCTGGATTTCTGTAACTATATAATTCATACTTCACTCTTCTGATCACCACATAACGTGGTATATCATAAATCAGAAATATAGAATTACACAATCCAGTATCCACTTTCCCCAATACACATATACATTTATTCTATTTTCCACTTTATCCTTTACTAAACCATCCATGACTATTTTAAATGAGTTTGGTTCTGCAGACTGCAGTTTAATGCAACTCCAAACAAGTACCCATCCATTTCTCTCCATGCCTCTTTAAGGAACAGGGTATACTTACTTAAAATTAAACACTTTAAATGTGTGTTTCATGTGACCATATTCCTTCGGTTATGCCTAACTACTTTAATGACAACTGCTAGCTATTCCACAACATCTTTATGAAAATAATGTGTGGATATTAGAATTCACATAATTCTGCTTCGGTTACAGATTTATTTGCAAAGTAATGATATCTGTACTTGTAAAAATTCATAGCTGCCAATGTGCAAAGAATGGTCTACATTTTCCCCTCATTTATGACAACAGGCATGAAACTTTTCCTTGCAGCTATGCCTGTAAGCAAATATAAATGCTGCAGGACTCTATGATGCAACTCCGGCTCTGAATAAATAAATAGCAGTGAGAAGAGCTGTGATCTGCAACGAGGCACCAGGATTCCCCCATATTTTCAGAGTGACACAGTGGTATAGCAGTTACTGTTACTGACTCATAGTGCATGGTTCGCCAATTCAGTTCTCTATTGGGGATAATGTTCTAAATAGAGTCTGGACATTGTCCATGTGTATGCATAGGTTTTACCAGGTGTTCTGTTTTCCTCCTACATCCCAAAGGTGTACTGTAAGTGCCCTGACATTCTTGAAATGCATCAGTATGTGTGTTTTTGTGTGTGTGTGTGTGTGTGTGTGTGTGTGTGTGTGTGTGTGTGTGTGTGTGTGTGTGTGTGTGTGTGTGTGTGTGTGTGTGCGCACATATGTGTTTGTGCATGGTTTGTGCATGCATCTGTGTCTCTGTGCAGTGTGAATGAGTGTGCACCCTACAATGGGTTGGCACCCCTGTTTTTAATGATGTGTTTATATGTCTTGTACTGAATGAGTGTCAGAGCAGGCATAGGCTCCTCCATATCCCTGGATTTTATTAAGCAGATATTCAAAAGTGAGAGAATAAATGAATGGATTCATTTCAGCTTTGATATAAAAATGTCACATGGTCCATTTCTGATTATGAGCTGGTCGATAGAAACTCCCTATGCCTAGTATGTTACCTTGCAATTGTAAGTCAAATTTCTGGCATACCCCACAATTTATCTGTGCTGATAAATGATTGTAAATTGCACAATAAGCTGATTATTATTATTTTGCATTGTATAATGCTGTAATATGCCCACTGCTCTTGACTTTCATCTAGATTTAACTATATTAGTTTTTCACCTCTCATGAATACTACAGTTGCCTTCGTCTATGGTAACAATTAAAACAGTGGTGTACAAGGCTCCAGACATGCCCCAGTGACCTTCTCAAGCCAGTCAGTATCATTGTTCCTCCTTTCATTCTGAAACCTTGTCAAGAAGCAAGCACCTCTCTACATTAAGCCTTTTAATAAGTAGACTCACTTGAGCTGGATTTGAATGAGAACGTGCTTGTAAAACCATATGTCCATTTAGAGTAATTCTACTCAGGGAGAGGCACGTAATTCACCGAGTAGTCATGTGGTTATCTACTGCATGAGAAGGGCTTTACTGGGACAATTAACTGTTTCATGCAAGCATCAGTCACTAATTGGCAGCCTCAGGAAAGAAATAGCTCAATTCATCATGAAAACTAAAACTAATTATGTGTGTGTGCATGCGTGTGTGTGTGTGTGTGTGTGTGTGTGTGTGTGTGTGTGTGTGTGTGTGTGTGTGTGTGTGTGTGTGTGTGTGTGTACATGCACATGGACTGGAGGGACAATAAGGCAGCAAGGACCAATCAATACTGAAAATTAATGATCACTGCTGGGAATGGGTTGCAGGAGATGCTGTTTTATTTTTCCCAGCAATACTACCACTTGTAATAACACATAGCCATCTGTGTTTCAATTATTTTTTATTTTTCATTTTAAAGAGACCCGCCAAGCAATTGGACAAGATATACCATTTTATTCTGTACAGGAATTTCTTTAAGTAAATTAAGGTAATTTTTAATGGTATAAGCAGTTATCATTTGAGGAACATTTATGATGTAGGCATGTATAATGTTAACTGAGATCTGCAGTCAGCTGTGACCATAGTTTCACAGTTAAGTACAGAAGTTTTTCATTCAGGTAAACATCTGCTTATCTCTGAGCTGCAAATTCTACACAACAGCATCATAACCTGCTGGCCTCCTGGCACAAAGACAAGGCATCCATCTGTTTTGATGGTAACCTGTGGTTCATTAACAGATGCACCAATCCTGAAGGGAAAGTCAGAGGGCTAGGATGAAGTGAGAAGTACCCAGCTTTCCTATACAAGTTGGACAATATCAGTTTTACTATGGCCTTCAGGGAATATACTGCTGCCCTTGCCACATATCCTTTTTCCAAGTTATGATCTCTGACCAGCCTGCCACATTACTATAACTTTGGCTTCTGTTCACATCTCCCCATCTGATAGCCTTAACATTACACAGCTGCACAGTTGCACCATCTGAGAAGTCTTCAGGGCTGCCAGGGAAGAAATATAGCTAGGATCACCTAGAAGATGCAGCTGAGGTAATTAGAGAGGGATGGATGGGGATCATGAGGGCTGAGTCAAGGAAGATACAAAAAAGACTGCATTGTAAGATGGAATCAGGACAAGCACTGCAGACTGAGAGTCCATGAGATGTGAATTTACATTTCTGTGTCAACAATTTCTAGGAGTGTTTCTTTATCATAAACTCACTGACTCACATGTTTTCGTAACAGACCCAAAAGAGAATTTCATGAATTTGGCACTGTCATAGACTGATCAGGTCTGCTCTGAGTGACGGTGTTTTTTTTTTCTTGCTTTCCAGTGATTGTCTCCTTTCGTCTAACAAGGTACTAAATGAACAATGTTTTGTCTCTGCAATGCCATATATACCAGTTAGTAAGTGCAACGTGATCTACACCCAGCACATACACACACACACACACACACACACACACACACACACACACACACACACACACACACACAGCACATGCAAACGCATGCACGCACACATGCACGCACACACACGCACATGCATGCACTCACATACACGCACGCATGCATGCGCACACACAGAGACACATGCATGCGCACAGACACACATGCACGCACACAAGCACACACATGCACATACATGCACGCATGCACACACACCACACACACACGCATGCACATACACACACACAAACACACACACACACATTCACGCATGCACACACATGCACACACATGCACATGCACACATGCATGCACACACGCACATGCACACACGCACGTACACACACATGTGTGTGCACACACGCACACACACACATGCACACGCGCGCACACACACACACACCTGCACTCACACATGTACGCATGCACGCACATGTACACACGCACACACACACACATGCACACACACACAAACATGCACGCACTCACGCATGCACACACACACACACACACACACACACACACACACACACACACACACACACACACACACACACAAACACACACACGCACACTGTACCATAGCAAACTTGTAAATAAACTACATTGGAGAGTGCAGGCTCCGTTAATAATCTATTTTAAAATAAATCTTTCTGACACATTCAAGGATAAGTGAAAAAGACTGACAAAATAAAATGTTCTTGTACATCTGGGCCTGACTCCATAAGACATTCCATAGCAGTTTTGAGAGCCTGAAAAAAATTATCAATGCATGAGCAAATGTTACAAAAACAAATGTATAGCAACATTGTATATTTCATTCATACACAGCTGGGAAGACAAAGAAAAACAGCCTGATGTAAAATGTGATTAAAACAAAGTTATTTTGCTGTGCCCAGTATATTGAATGCCCAATTGTCACTATGCAGGAAAAGGATGGCTTTTCAGTTAAAAGTTAAGCTTTAGCATTTATGAAATATAAATACTTATGCAGCATAAATCATTTCAGAATGTACAAATTCTAAAGGTGCTCTGTTGGAAAATATCATTACTGGCTTATAAATACAGAAATGCTGTTGTCTGACACAAAGCAGATACAGAAGTAAACATACTATTGACAGCATATGCATTGTAATATGATTTTGATATGTTGGTGAGCTTGTGATGTCCTAAGCTCTGCCTGAATGAAGTCATACCTGATCAACTAATTATTATGAACAACTTTAGATTTACTAGAAAGTTATGATGCCCTGATTTCAGGATGGATAAGATGTTACTGAGTTGTAGAATGTCATTGTCATGACATCTTAGCAGTCTAGGGGATTTATTTTTTTTCTGTTAAATATGTATATGATGTTTTCATTGTTTTAGCAGGTCTCAAAACTTCATTTGTTGTCTATGTACTGCATTTGTTACTTTAACAAACAATCCTACAAATTATTTTTTTGCACAAAAATCTATATTTTTGTTTATTTGCATCCAGAAATTTCAGTGACACGGATTTGCATTCTCGGATTAAAAAAAAAACAATGTATGTTTCCATAGGTTCATAGTTTAGTACTAAGCTAACTGCCCTTCCGAGCCATTTTAAGCCTAGCCAATTATCCCTTGTGAGACTCAAATGCTGCACCTTGTGTTTGTAAGGCAAACACCTTAGCCATTAAGCCACCCTCCCACCCCCAAAAACTGATTGCATTTCAATTTGCATGCCCACCTGCTGCATCCCACACAAGTGGTGAAGGGAATCATTGAACGCCTGTCTTTATCCTTCCTGATAGCTATCTATTGAGCAATTGGTATTATCCCTGTGTGCTAATCATTAAGAGATCCATTAAAGATACAGTGAGTTAACAGTCTTGCACAAAATACCACAACTACACAATGGAGATATTAATGATTTTGCCTGGAGGTTGTCATAACAAGTTGGATGATAAACACACACACATGCTCACCCACACATACACACACATAAACACACATCCACACACTGTACCATAGCAATATATTAATATATAAAGTATATTACTGTGTGTTCTATTACTAATCTGGTCATAAATAAATGTTTCTGAAACAGCCAGAGATAAGCTGAAAAGACTGACAAAAATGTTTTATGCACATCTGGGTTTAAGTTCCTGACACATTTCACAATAATTGGAAATTCTGAAAAAAGTGAGCAATGAATGAATGAATACTTAAGAAACAATGTGTATCCATATTCCACCTAGCATTCAAACAGAGCTGAAAAGGAAAAGGTAACAAATCTGATGGGGAAATGCATCTAAAACAATCCCTAGAATTTTGAAACATACTTTGCAAGATAGCAGTGTACCTACCACAGGTACAGCTTTAAATTTGATGTGATCTAAGGTTAATATATTGATTAACTAGGTGGAAATATGCAGCTCAGTTCGCTACTTATTATAAAACTGAATCACACAGAATCTGCGGTGATGAATGAAATATCCCAGTAGTAGCTACAAGTGTGACAAAGAAAATAAACAAACACAAAGAATGCTTAGGTTAATATATCGATTAACTAGGTGGAAATATGCAGCTCAGTTCGTTACTTATCGTAAAACCTGCAGTGATGAATGAAATATCACAGTAGTAGATACAAGTGTGACAAAGAAAATAAACACAAACACAAAGAATGCTTATGTACAAATGTCCTAAAATTACAGAAATAAGGAAAGCAAGCACTGCCTATTAAAGGACCCACTGCAATGTTTGAATTCATTTTTTAATAATAAAAAGGGATGGAAATAGACATACAAGAAGTTGGAAAAGGAGCACAAGTAAAAGAGTATAGACAAAGGAAACGGGGAAGGTGAGATTGGGACTGCGGAGATGGAGAGGGGATAAACTATTTTGTGGGACAGCTACCTACATTTTTTAAAGAGAGAAGCGTGGCAAGGATAGAAGGAAAGGTGAAGGTATGGTAAGTGGGTGAAGCTCAAAAAAGGAGCAAATGAACAAACGTAGCAAAGACAATGACTGACAGGGGAGACACTGACACACTGTAAGCTGGAGGAAAAGTGGAAATGAAAACAAACAAAAGGAAGGCACTAGTGATAGGGAGGATTGGACACACAAGGAAGCGGAACGCTGGGATGGGGGTCAGGGTGGGCATTGCCTTCTGTGACATACCGTCTATAAAATACTCAAGGGGAGCTAAGATAACACTCTAATCATTCTCCCCACTGGTCCCTGTCTGAGGTGGTGATGGCAGGAACAGGCAGTATTGTCACTCTGTTAGCCACAAGAAGCTCCTTTCTAAGTGGGCAGTGGAGGCTTCTGGCAACTAGTACATCAGACCCCTACCATATCTATCAGCTTTCTCCATGCAAAAAAGTTCTCACCTCTGAAAGTGCCACCGGAGGGAAAATTGCACTCCAAGACAGTGAAGCAACACCAGGAGGAGATGGCCTCTTCTTTATCCACTGCTGAATTCACTGGGGAGACAGGCCAGGTTACAGGTGGGGTACATGCAGGGGATGTCTGGGCCTGCAAAGGAACAGCAGGCTGTGGCCACATCACAGGCACTGTTGTGGCAGCTGCTGTGCATAAATGTAAAACAGAAATGGAGAGAAATAAAATAATGAACAGAAAACAATTATCAAAGAAAGGATAGCAACAATGGAAGGGAGTGAAAGGAGAAATAAACATATGTAATATATGAAGCAGAATGTGGAATAGTTACATACTACTATAGCAGTAAAGCTATATAACCGTATAACTGCTAACTGCCTGCAGGAGTTATGAGAATGCTTGTACGCTAAGATGTCCTATCTGAAAAGGGGATACACAGGTAGGATTCATTGTGTGTGTGCAAGTCCAGAGATGTGCTTTGGAACTTGTTGGACAGACTAATGGTTTGCCTATATACATCAGTTATACCATGCTGATACTGCATGCCTCTTTCATACTATAGTTATTGTTTTGTCTAAGTGTAGCACATGTACAGCAAAAACACTATAAAGGTCAAGCATACAGATATATTCAAAGTGCAAGGAAATGTGCTACCCACGCACATCTTAAGATAGGCAGAATTACCTTTACAGGGTAGCACTCATGCATCTTGCTGATAGATAGCAAATACATTAAAATACTCTAAATGCAATTGTTAATTACCATATGAAAAGAAATAAAAGAACACCCCTGCACCTAGAGAGTCCCTCCATTTGCTTCTGATATAAAGGTTTTTCCTCCATTGTAACCTCCCAAGATGCAAGAAAATATGAAAGTTGTTAATTTATACACCTGCATTTATTCATTGGGCAACCAATATGACTGTACAAGCAAGACCAATACTTGCAGTATATCTCAGGTGCCCTTACTCTTACCTCTTCTTCCCACTGGCTAAGATGGTTAGGATGGTGACTCCTCAGGTCACTGTAATGGTGCCTGCAGTGCTCAGCACAGCAGGGTATCCCAGTTGTATCAGACATCACTTTGCACAACACTGCCAGTTGTCTGCTTTATACTGGGGATCCTCATAATGGTCTCAGTTGTTCTTTTGCAGCAGTTAAAGTAAAATTTTACTTTCTTTGTTGCACCATCAGGGAAGCCTGACACACTCAATGTGTTTGGAAACTATAGGCGTTCACCAGATCACATTCCAGAAAACTCTCATGGTCATGCCCAGTTACTTTTCCAGCATTTGCCACACACCTTAGGGCATGCTAGCAGTATGATCTGCTGTGGTGTGACAATAATGTAACACAGAAAATGCTGTCATGGCATTGTGGAGTTAAAGTGTGAAAGAAGGCTCGAAACATGTTTAATAAGTGCATATTGACAGTTTTGCTCTGTAGCTCCTTAATTGGCTAAAAAGTAACATAATTTTTCCCTTGCTCACATAAAAGTCATTGACCAACCTAGACATGCCCAATGCTCTTCGCAGGTGCTCATTTGAGTACACGAGACTGAGAGATTCTTTTAGCGTAACTTGACCCACAGACATGATGCATAGAAACAGCAATTAAGTAACATTCATTAGGTGGTGCTAAATTCGCATAACTGCCACGCTTGTCTCTTCTCATTTACACAATATAAACCCCCATCATCTGCAATGAGTCCCATCTCACTATGGAAAATTACTATCAAAAACTTCCCTTATAGTAAACAGGACTCACTGGAGAGAGAAGGCTTTAACTCAATGCATTCCTAACCTATGGAATACTTTACTGTTACAGGATAGAGTATTACTTTGGCTATGGCTACCATTAAGGCTAGACTTGATGACAGGATGGGTCGACACAAGTTTATACTAGGGTTATCATGTACAGGCCTGCTCAGTTTGGGAGGTAAGCAGTATTAGGTGCTTGAAAAAGATGTCAAGAACATCTTAAGTTTTTCTGTATATGGCTAGGCACAATATGGCTAAGTGATCACTTGTGTAGCATGTTCTGGTTCCTGTGTTCCCAGGCTTGTGTAACTGAATTAGAAACATACTGTACTAAAGGCTGTACATGCAAGTGTGAACATCAAAAGTTGCACTTACTTGCTGCCTTCCCATAAACTGCATAGCTAATGTGCTTACTGAAATGTTAGTTAATGCTCTAAGTTAGTGGTTCATTCTCGTAGAGTACAGTCAGATATTTCAAGATGCAGTGACTTTGCCAAAGAAGAGTGCAGGTCTATGAGCACTTACACAATATAGTTTCATACTATGTATTTTATTAATATGTTGTTTTGTCAACTTTAAACATGTTAGATATGCAATTATACTGATTGTCAGCTGTGTATGATTTTGTTATATGAGGCTGTGTACAGGTCCCCGACCCCTCATTACAGGTAGGACATGTATAGGTTAGTCCCATTCCTACATTTCATGCTGTAATGTCCGTAGGAATTTTTTTGGGAGAGAAGTGGGGAAGGATACTGCCAAATACATAGTAAGACTGGACACAACATACTCCTTGCCTGTAACCTTACCATTTACTATCTGTGCTATGGCTTATGCATACATACTTTGGCTACCTGACAATAGCAGCATTACATGTTGCTATGCAATTCTCCCATGAAATGCTAATAAGAATAGATGCTGCATGAGCACACCTGTAGGCCACAAACACATGTATCTGTCTACCTGCCAGACACACTGCAGCATAAATGCACAACTTCCTCTTATTTAAGGAGATATATGCATTATCACTGAGGAAAATCTGTGATTATATGGGTTCTATCTGTATCTGCAGCTGCTGCATCTCTCGGTATATGTGGTAATATCAGTCATCTATGATTACAACACTATGCTGTCAAAGGCACATCTTAAAGGTCAACCACTAGCACTCATCACATGGTGGAAATTAATAGTGCAGAGTTGTAGCAAGCCATTGCCTAAACCTATCATATGCTTGCTTCACCTGCCACCTGTACATTGCCATATATATATATATATATATATATATATATATTTACATTTATATATATATATATATATATATATATATATATATATATAATATATATATATATATATATATATATATATATATATATATACATCCACACACACACACACACACACACACACACACACACACACACACACACACACACTCACACACACGCACACACTATCTGCCTCTAACTCCTTTCTCCCATTTTGTTCATGAGGTCAGTATGCTGCATGAACAGCAACCATTGCCTAGGGCCAATGTTTGTTTACATATATATATATATATATATATATATATATATATATATATATATATATATATATATATATTAGGGACACCTGCTTGGAGCACACAGAAAACATAGAATATATTAGGGCGAGTGCATGATACCCATTGATGTGTTTATCCTCATGCACATTTTCTTTTTCCTGTGGCAACATGAGGCCTACAAATAAGCAAGGAAATGAAATGCAACTCTTCCCCCTTAGAGAACGAGATGTCGCTACAGACCATCCATCTCCATGGTAAGTAGATGATCAGCTTTGAGAAATCTGACCAGCCCTTTCCGGCTTACCACTGGTGGGATGTGGTAAATGACATGTTGTTGGATGTGCAACGTGTCCTTTAATTAACAGTTTATTGACTGGTGTCAACAACAATTTTGGATTATTAGTGTGTATGCTTTGTTTAGTTGAGTTATAGGCTTTATTTTCTTTGGCAATAAGTTGTTTTGTTAGGCTACTTAGCTGTCAATATGCTAGTAAAGTCTGAGGTGTTTCTCTTTTTTGTCCAGATGTTCCATGTTTTGTCTTTTCATGTCATGACTTGTTTAGTTGCTAGGGATAGCCTTGGGGCAGGGTTGGCTTTGACACTTTTTATTCTGAGGGGGATAGTGTATTTAGAACACCTAGAAAGATTTTATTAAACTCAGAGACAGCAGTATCTATGCGATGAGTCTTTAGTGACTCCTAGTTAAGTAGATGTAGCATAATAATGAAAGTGTCTTCATGTAAAGTATTACGTTTTCTTGCCAGTTATACTGATGTGATTTGGTCCAGTGGCTTTGGTACCTTCTGGTGCAGATTGGTAAGTGATCAGTTAGGCTGTCTAAGAGAATTCCCTGATATTTTATTTAGAGGGGATATTAGTTGATGGTTGATTGTCTGGCTGTGGATTTCTTATATCTGTTTGTGTGGTTACACGTTAGGTGAACTTGTACAGATGTATATTATTGATTTGATTTTTCAGACAGTATGATTTACCATTCTGTATTAACATCGCCTTATATTACAGTTACAGGAGTTGTTTTTTGTTTTTTTTTTTTTTGGAGGAGGTCTAGCAGAGAATATTTTCCAGCATACCCCTTATAGGTTCATAGGTTCATTGGTAAATATTACGTTAGCTGACTTTGAGGGCTATTTTAAGTTCAGCCAGTTTCACTTTTTGTGCTTAGATTATCCTATCCCATTTGGTTAGAAATTGGCCTTAACCATGTCATGGTCGATAATTATCTATTACCCCTAATCCACTAATAAGAATAATTGGGATCATACCATAGATAATTTGAGGGTACACATTCATGGGATAAAGCATTTATGAGTTGCCTCTGCCCATGATTAGTTCACAAGGCAGTCCTGGGGTAATTTTCTATTTCCCTTCCATCGATGCAAGTTGAACTTGAATATGGCCAGGGATGAACTTTGTTTTATGTGGATGGGGGGGGGGTGTTCCAGAGCAGCAGTATCCTCTGTAAGATATTCCTGCCCCTCCGCACCATTCTATTGTTGCTGCATAAGAGGTTTATATCCCCAGACCATGCATTTCTGATGCCATTTGACTTGCAGATGTGCAGTAAATCCATCAGTACTGGGTCTAAAGATGTCTTGTATGCCAGACACAGATCACCTCTTAGCAGTCTGTAGGATACTGAATATAGTGACAGGGCTTTGAGTCCATCCATGTAAGACATATTGTTTAGGCTCTGTATCCTTTTACTAAGGGATCTCAGCAGGCATTCCAGTTGTTCTATGTGTCTGGACAGACAAATGCCAAAGGGGGCATTATTTTTAATGACTGGTCTAACGAGGGATGAATAAAGTGGCACATTGACATCCCAAGATCTAGACACAATGTCTTTTGTTTATAAGCTGTGCAATATTAAAGGACTTTTTTACAACAATGGACACATGTGATGTTGGACAAAAGTGAGGTCACTGTCCTCATAAATTTCCAAGTTCCAAAGAGCTGAGTTAAATTTCTAGAGTGGATTGTTAGTGTGGTAGTTCCCTAGGATAAATGACTTCCCAAAGGATACAATAATTCATTTTTTGGCATTTAGTTTCAGTCCTTGATTTTGGCACCAGTTATTTATTTGAGTCAAACCTTCCTGTGGGATATCAAAGTCATCTGGTGGTTCAATGACTAATCCTAGTTTGAAGTCATCTGCAAACTTAGTCAGCCAGAACCCTTTGTCATTTGCTTTCACTTCAGAAAAGCAGATGCCATACAGTTGAGGTCCCAGCAGAGAACCCTGGCGTACTCCACTGGTGACTGATCTCTTTATGGAGGTAACTTCCCCTATTTTGATTTCCTGTGTCCTATATGTGAGCCAGTTGACAATCTAGCAAATGACACAGGGGTTGATTCCCAGTTTATTTAACTGTTCTACTATTCCTGAGTGGGGAATTGGGTCAAAAGCTTTGGCCAGGTTGAGGTAGGAGGTGTGGACCATTTTGCCTTCATCCGTTCCTTTGGTAAACTTTTCAAAACAATCTACCAGGTTAAGTAAGCATGATCTGCCCTTGATGAATACAGTCTGAGGTTCCCTATGTCTTGATTGATTAGTTCCATGATAAGTCTTTCCATGGCTTTGTATATGAGGCTTGACAGACTTATGGGTCTGTAAAACTGCCTAGGTCTGCGGAAGTCCCTTATTCAGGGGAATGACTGTACCTGTTCTCCATTTGCTTGATATCAACGTGTCAACACAAAAACAATGGAGGGACAATGGCTCAAAATAGAGACAAATTATAAACATTGCTCTTCTAAACATATATAGTTGATAGAATAAAAGATGTTTGTGTTATCATGAATTTTCTGAAGGATATCAAGTCTGAAACTCAAATGTCTGTCATTATTCAGTGACTTCAGTCCTTGTGTGATTTGCCAGAAAACACACATTTTATGAGGATCAGACCAAAAATATGAGGCAAAAATCTGGACATTCTGTGAAAATCTGGACAGCTGTGAGGTGTGTCTTCCAGTGTTTTAGCATTGTTACCTGGGGTATGTATATACCCATGACTGAATTTGTCTTGTGAGTGTTTATGCTTAGCATAAAGAGTAGGATTTCTGAGTCAGAGAAAGTTGGCAGGATGTGGGGGGAAGGGAAATATTATAGCAATAACCCACATCTGGGTGTGGATCATGCTGGATTTACCCACGGTTGGTGTGGTTTGGTCACGAGGGCGAAGCACGAGTGGCCAAACAAAGCCAACTGTGGGTAAATTCAGCATTACCCACACCCAGAAGTGGGTTATTGCTATTATACAATGACATTATTTAAGAAAAAAAAGAATTACTTTTCTTAAATAATGGCATTGTATAATGCCTCCTTGCTGCCCTTCCGCAGCTGTCTGGTATTCTGCAGCAGTTCTGATGTACTGTGCATGCGCATGCCAATGCAGTACATCAGAACTGTGGGCAAAAGCAATGGAGAAAACAAGATCTCCGTTGCTTTTTAAAAACTGTTTCGTTATGTTAAATGAGTTTAACATAGCCAGACAGCTTTAAAAAAAGCAACGGAGAATATCCGTTGCTTTTTTAAAGCTGTCTGGCTATGTTAAACCCATTTAACATAGCGAGACAGTTTTGAAAAAAGCAATGGAGAAAGCAAGATCTCCATTGCTTTTTAAAAACTGTTTCACTATGTTAAATGAGTTTAACATAACGAGACAGCTTTAAGAAAGCAACGGAGAATCTCCGTTGCTTTTTTAAAGCTGTCTCGCTATGTTAAACTCGTTTAACATAACGAGATAGTGTGAAGCAACGGAGATCTTGCATTCTCCGTTGCTGTAAAAAAAAGAGTTATAATAATGGAAAAAGTCCGGGCGACCGGACCTTTTTCCATTACTATAACTCTGATTTACAATGTGCACACTGACCAATCAGCATGCACGTTTTTGAATATTTAATGGGGGGGTCGTTGTATAATTACTGTGTTTTTGTAGAAAATAGTGACACCACCAGCTTTTTTGTTACTGTTCTAGAACCTGGCAGGCCATTTGCTTCATTTTTTTTTTGTTTCCTGACAGAGCCAGGTTTCTGTGGCAACTAAGATGTCTAGAGTGAGTAGTGCGATCATGTATGCACTTCAGGGAGTTTGTTATAAATACTTCATAGGCTGGTAAGGCATATATGAAGGCCAGAGTGGGACTGTGAGTAAGGTGGTAGTGATAAAGTAGCTGACAGGGGTATGCTGTCTGGTGCCTGAATATGCTGTGTTGGGTCTGGATATGTGTGGATGTCCCTACTAAGCTTTATGGCTATGGTAGTATAATAAGGGTACTGCCATTTGTACTTGGTTTTATGTTTAATACCCAATTTGTGAGTAAATGGATCATAGGAAGTTACTAGGCTATTGGCCCTGAGGCCCTTACAAGCCTAGCCAAGAATTTAGCCCATGTTCCAGCAAGTCAGCACCCTATGCCACTGTCCAGCAGGGATATAAGTGGAATCCCAGGGGTGTATTTTCTGTTCCTCATCCAGTTATCCAGGTTGCTCTTAAAAAGGTTTAATGAGGTACTCTGCTTTACGTGGAGATGGAGTCTATTCTACAAAAGCGGGAGTATCTGGGACACAAATCTGGCCCACCAACAAGTCCTATTGATGTCACAGTCCAGGTTGAGGTTTCACATGTGTGTTACTCGAGTAGATCTTGTCTTGCTGATATGCAGCAGTCCCATCAGGCTGGGGTCTGAGATTGCTTTGTATGCCAGAGGTCACCTCTCTTAGGAGTCTGTAGGAGAGTGAATAGATTGCAGGGCTTTTAGCTTATCTGTGTAGGGTAGATGTTTAAGGCCCTGGATTCTCCGGGTGAGGAATCTCTGTGGTCTCTCCAGCTGATGCATGTGCTTTGCAAAGTACATGCTAAAAGGGGCATTGTATTAAATAATCGGTCTTCTAAGGGAAGAATACAGGGATGTTATGACCACCTTGTCCCTGGATGAGATACCCTTACTAATGAGGTGGGCCATGTAGAAATCTTTCCATATAACATAGGCAATATGGTGGTCAAAAGTCTGTTGCTATCAGTCTGGTTCCCAAGTCCCTCACAACTGATTGTGTGGTTAGCTCCTTATTATCACTGTGATAATTTGTGGGGGCATCATTCTCCCCAAAAGGGATGATGATGCATTTTTTGGCATTCAGTTTGAGGCAATGTTGTTTGGGTGAGACTCCTTGGAGGATGTTCAGATTACTAGGGGAATTGATGACAGCTCCCAGTTTGCAGTCATCTGCAGGCTTGGTCAGCCATAGCCCACTAGTTTTGGCCTGCACTTCTGAGAAGAATATCCCAAACAGCAGAGGCCCCAAGACCAATCCCTGGGGTACACCACTTGTTACTAGTCAACTCCTTGAAGTGACTTCCTCTATTTTGACTAGGTGGGTTCTATCAGTAAGCCAGTTTGCTACCTATCTGGTAACATATGGATTGATGCCTAGTTGAGAGAGTTTATCTATTATACATGAGTGGGGGATACTATCAAAGGCTTTGGCCAGGTCAAGGTAGGTGGTGTGCACCGTCTTCCCCTAGACAAATTCTAAATATTGTTCTTCTAAACATATATAATTGATAGAATAAAATATTTTTGTGTTACCATGAATTTTCTGAAGGATTTCAAGTCTGAAACTCAAATGTCTGTAATTAGTTAGTGACTTCAGTTGTCACGTGATTTGCCAGAAAACACACATTTTATGAAGATCAGACCAAAAATATGAGGCAAAAATCTGGACAGTTGTGAGGTGTATCTTCCAGTGTTTTATCATTGTTACCTGGTGTATCTATATACCCATGACTGTATTTGTCTTGTGAGTGTTTATGCCTAGCATAAAGAGTAGGATTTCTGAGGCAGAGAAAGTTGGCAGGATGTTGGGGAAAAGGGAAATATCTTGTGTGTTTTTGTAGAAAATAGTAACACCACCAGCTTTTTTGTTACTGTGTTATAACCTGGCAGGTCATTTGCTTCATTTTTATTTTGTTTCCTGACAGAGCTAGGTTTCTGTGGCAACTAAGATGTCTGGAGTGAGTAGTACAATCATGTATGCACTTCAGGGAATTTGATATAAATACTTCATAGGTTGGTAAGGCATATATGAAGGCCCGAGTGGGACTGTGAGTAAGGTGGTAGTGATAAAGTAGCTGACTGTGCTGTCTGGTGCCTGAATATGCTGTGTTGGGCCTGGATATATGTGGATGTCCCTACTAAGCTTTATGGCTATGGCGGTATGATAATAAGGGTACTGACATTTGTGCTTATTTTTATGTTTAATACCCAATTTGTGAGTAAATGGCTGTTGCTTTGGATAATTGTACTTGAACAGTAGGATTTATGAGTGCTGACACACATAGGGTGTGATTGGCAGATGAGGTTCAGAAGTACTTTGTTTGGAGAACACAATATTTTGTTTGAATTATGAGGATAATGAATGATGATAAGATGTTGAGTGTGTAAGTAGGAGAAGAGGTGCTAGTATGAGGAATTGTTGGAGTAACCGTTTCTGAAATGTGAGGAATAGAGGGGTTTGAAGACTAGAGGATGGGGATGTAGTTAAAACAGGAACTAGGAAGGGTTTACTTTGGAAAAATAGACAATGGAATGCAATATATTCTACTGTGTTTACCGTGCGGGCATATAGGAGATTTTGAGATGTGTGGATGTTTAAGAAAATATGGGTGGGGAATATTGATACAGATGAGAATGAGTGTGTGTGTGTGTGTGTGTGTGTGTGTGTGTGTGTGTGTGTGTGTGTGTGTGTGTGTGTGTGTGTGTGTGTGTGTGTGCGTTTGTGTGTAGGTGTTTTCGAGGGTGTGTGTATCTGGAAATGGTTATCAATAATGTGCAAGAGAGCAGTTGCATAACATGAAAAAGAAGAGGCAGTTAGAGGTGCAAAACTTTAATTTATTCCTTTCTATAAATTCTATCACAGTCTTACCACACTTCTGATACTATAGAAGAAATCCTAACTATGCTTTGATGAAGTAATTTGGAAAGGGAATCAACATTTATCAAATCTACTTCAGGTAATGCATGAGTGGTCGACAGGACTGCTTCAAATTGGGCTGAAAATGGCATATTCTTGAAATCTTCCCAAATATCTTGCCACCACAGTCATGCTATGGACCTTTTCTTTCCTCACTTCCACTGACCAGCAGGCAAATTAAGAGTTGGGAGCTGTGAACTGTCATCTATAGTTTGGTTTTACTATGCTAGTCTAATCTCTTCCTTTTGTAATCTTACAGGTTCTGTGCAGCCTACAATGCTGGGCAGTGGGCTCAAGCAACACACATAATCTCATGACTAACTAGGCTACATGTCCTCCTAGGTAAGGCACACCTGTCCAGGTGGAGCTCAAGAAACAGAACTTATGAAGAGCCTTCCCCGGGATATGACATAATTGTTAACTTTTACTCTTCTCTGCCCATCTCCACCAGAGTGTGGACAAGATATTCAAGCCTAGGATGACAGTAGTAATCAGGCCTTTATCCTTCTGTATCATACAACCATCTCCAGAGTCAGTAATATGTTCCACAGTACAGTTTAATTTTCTGAACTTTACTGTTGAACTTACTAATTAGGTCTTAAGACGAAACTGCCTGAGCAGGACCATTAATGATGATTTCATAATTTCAGCTGCATATCTTATTTTTACAACTCATTCTAATTTGCATTAATGGTTTGGTTTCTAAGAATATGCCTACTTAGACATACATAGCAGAGATTATAGCTTAATTAAACTTCCTCTCCTAAAGTGGTTGGAGTTAGTGGAGTAGGTGAGTGTTACATAAGGTACATCATCTCTCCCCACAGCGATTCATTACAGACCATCTATTTGCTCAAGCATAATGCAGATCAGCCTGTGAGTACATATTTGGGAAGAGCTGAGAACAGATAATGCTTCTTAGTTTGGGGACTGTGGGTAAATAACTGTTGTAATTATATATTCAGTGTTCAACTGTAAGCAATAAAAGCTCCATATCCACAAAAAGTAAAGAAAAAGGTGAAACAGTTGTCCTTGCAGGTCTTTCCCTGTCTGACTAACAGTGGATCTGCATGTGTCTGTGTGTCTGCATGTGTTTATGCATCTGTGTGTACATGTGTGCATCTGCATGCATCGAAACAGAGACTACAATCATACATATTTCAGATACATGGCATGGCAGTACCCTTCAGACTTAGAAGCTAACACACCATTTCACTCTGATTTAATCAAACTGTTTAATCAGCATGGTTTTGAATTGATGGAAACTATGAGTAAACATTACAAACTAACAGTAGAAAGCCTTGTAGCTGAAATTGCGGTTTTAAACCAGGAGATAATGTTACATGTAGACTTTGCACGATATCAGTTTGAATATAAAAGAGTATTTTCCTCTATAGAAAAACAACTGGTGAAAAATAGTGATTTGAAAATGAAAAAAACTAAGAAGGAATATCAATGATTATAAAAACGGTGTGGCTTATCCAACTCCGCCTGCTTCCCAAGGTAAAAGGTTTTTGAATCACCACAATACAAAAACAGGAGAAGATACTAGGGCTAGTGAAGAGAACCGAGGTCCTGAATTGTCTCAGGTAGGCCCCCCCACATGGTAATCAAATGTTTAATTATTCGGAGGAAGAGCAAGGTGCAAGAAGTGAACAGTCTCCTGATAGGCATAATATGCCATATCATCAGGAATATGATGACCGTGAGCATTGCCATTTTTCCAACAAGGGCCAGAACCATCAATGGAGATACAATACCAGGGGGAACATGGCCAAGGAGGATGTGAGCAATTACAACAGGTAGTAATGAAGCCAAGTATCCTTATGAATCCATGTGGTGATTACAAAATTTATAACTATTCTAATTTTGGAATTAATGCTGAGCTATGTGATATTTTCAGTAAAGGTTTAAACTTTGTTCCATCGGAGCACTTGAAGCTGGCAGAAAACTCTACCTGTGCAAGTTAAATCTTGCCCTACTGTTCAATGGGGATGGTCAGCTAACCGATCAAATGAGAGTAGCAAGTACCTTTAACCCACTTATGCATCCATTATTAACATTATTTGAGCACATGTGTGAATTTGACATAAGAAATTTACACAGAAACTGTAAAGGGCAGCAAAGAAATTTGTCTAACAAAGAGATGGAAGCCTTGAATGTATTGAAGTCCCTACCTGTCCGAGTAATGAAACCGGACAAAGGAGGAGGACTGGTGATTATGGACAAGAGTGATTATAATAGCAGAATAAAATCTGTTTTAAATGCTGGAACATATGAAATATGTAGTATTAATGAAATAAATGTAGCTTACAAATGGATTAATTCTTTCATCAATGAACTGTTTATTGAAGATATGGTTGATTTGAATGTTTTTAATTACTTATCGAACTTGAATCCCAGTATTCCCTCATTGTTTGGTCAACCCAAAATCCACAAAAACCTGCACAAACCCCCAATAAGAGCTTTGGTCAACGCAAAATCATCCATTACATATGCATGTGCTAAATTTAAAAAGTATGTAGTGATGGAAGAACAAATTTGTAAAGATTTTTGGGCCTTTTTAGCTTCTATTGAGAATTTTGGTTTTCATCCAGATGTGTTGTTTTTAACAGCTGATGTTGTTGACCTGTATTTCTCTATACCACATGAAATTGGGATTGACTGGGTTGTTGAAAGATTGTTACATCATGGCGCAGAGCGAAAGGAGATTAGATTATTTCAAGAGTTAATAGACATTATTTTAAAAAATAACTATGTAATGTTCAACAACAATATTTACAAACAAGTAGTGGGAGTAGCCATGGGGTCACCATATGGAGGGAGCTACGCTAATCTAGTAATGGCTCAGTGGGAACACCAGAAAATTTGTTGTGACAACAGGTTGATGGAGAAGGTAAAGCTATATACTAGATTTTTGGACGATGTTTTTATTATGTTTAAAGGTTCTGTGGATGATGCTGAAGAGTTCATACAGCACTTGAATGACAGTACACCATTTCTGAATTTCACTTTTTCAGTTCATGAAAAGGTAATCACCTATTTAGATGTGGATTTAAGGAAAGAAGAGTGTGAGAATCGGTATGTAGCTAGAATTCACTGTAAGAGCACTTATTCAAACACTATGTTACATTACACTAGTCGCCATCCCCCACACCAGAAGAGATCTATACTCAAAAGCCAATTAGTTAGAGCATCAAGAATGACAACTGATATGGTCAGCTTTTTGGATGAATGTGAGATTTTAAAAAAACATGTTTATTAGCCGTGGTTATCCTGAACATTTAGTACTTGAACTAATAAGTGAGGTACAGACTAAAAGAAGTACAGGTTTTTATCAACCTATCCTCACTGGTGAACAGAGAGTGAGTGTTGCACGCTCTAGCCTTGTTAATGAACCATACATGTGTGTGAATGTAGAGCTAGGAGAAGTTGAACTATGCCCTATGGCTACTGGTGCATGTAAGGAATTTAAAAGGAGCTTCATTATGGTGTATAATTTAGAAGCAAGTGATTTGAGATGGATCCTGGACAGAAATTGGAATCTACTTTATTTTGAGAAGGGACTAATTGAGAAGTTGGGAAATTGCCCGACTTTAATTTTTAAAAGAGGTAGAAATTTAAAGAATTTTGTGGAGGCAGAAGTAAGTATCTCACACAGAATAATGGGTACTTACAAATGTGAATCATGTAACTACTGTAAATTCATTTCAACAGGATCAAATTTCAGTGTGGGCAAAATGAAATATCAGCAGTGGTGTACTTGGCCTCCTGCCAGCTATGCCCTGCATTTTTCATATGGAAGACTGACAGGAGGCTGAGATATAGGATATAAGAACATGTATACAATATTAGAAAGAAAAACAGTTTAAATGCACTGGCTAGGCATTGTAATGAAAACCCCACCCACAGTTTTTTGTTTAGGGTAATAGATCAAGTCACCCCAGTTTTAAAAGGTGGCCGCTACCAACTTCTTTTAGAAAAGTGTGAATTAATATGACAGTTAAGATTAAATTCTTACACAGATCCAGGTTTGAATGAAATCACTTCACTGTCATGTATTTTAAAACTGAAAAGTATTTTGCATTAAATTATATTTATTAGTTTTTAAGTATTTGGAAAGTGTCAATTGATACATTTTATGACTATTTTTACACATTTTTTGTATTTTATATGTATAGTATAATTAAATAGGCAGAGTATTTAGAGTGAGGAGCATCCTGAAACTACTTTGGCCAGTAAGTTTTGTTGTTATCTAGACTTTTGTGTATTGTAATTGTCATAGGCTGGTTGTCATGTCAATCTTATTTTAAAAAATGTATTTAACTCTCTTGTTTTGCACAGCTGATTTGTCTGATGAAGTCTACCAAACTGGCAGGGTAGACGAAAAGTGTTTCACTTTCGTTTGGAATAAAGCTTTGTGGATTATTCATTTGTGCACTGGAGCCGTTATTTTATTTTATTTATATTTCAGATACATATTTGCAACAGTTTTCTATGTCACAACATACAGTGTGTTAACAAATCCCAGTGATTTCTCTTTTAAAATTGAATTGAATCAATATCATTAGTGCAGTCTAGGAAGGGAAAGAACACATGTGAAATATATGTAGGGACTATGCACAGTGTATACTCACATATCTTTGAATTTATTACTGCTCAATATCTGAGTTGTTTGGCTTCTGCTACATACCTACAATCAACTGCATTACTAGCTGAGTTAAGTACAGACTTGCAGTGTTAAAGATTGTACTGCATTTTATTTTTCTATTTAATTGTTTCATTGAATATTGTGGTCTGTGTCTCTCTGTAGTAATTTTTTTTCTATTTAATTGTTTCATAGAATACTGTGGTCTCTCTCTGTCTCTGTAGTAAGTGGGGGCTATTGTGTATCACTTCATTGATATTCAGTGTTAAACTCTTAGCCTAGAGGGTTTCTCTGTATTTTTAAGTGTTAGTCACATATCTTTGAATTTATTACTGCTCAATATCTGAGTTGTTTGGCTTCTGCTACATACCTACAATCAACTGCATTACTAGCTGAGTTAAGTACAAACCTTCATTGTTAAAGGTTGTACTGCATTTTATTTTTCTGTCTATTTAATTGTTTCATTGAATATT
This sequence comes from Protopterus annectens, assembly GCF_019279795.1. Taxonomy (NCBI): domain Eukaryota; kingdom Metazoa; phylum Chordata; order Ceratodontiformes; family Protopteridae; genus Protopterus; species Protopterus annectens. The sequence continues at coordinate 762,399,913 of NC_056744.1, forward strand.
GTGGTCTGTGTCTCTCTGTAGTTATTTATTTTTTTATTTAATTGTTTCATAGAATACCGTGGTCTCTCTTTGTTTCTGCAGTAAGTGGGAGCTATTGTGTTTCACTTCATTGATATTCAATATTAAACTCTTAGCCTAGAGGGTTTCTCTGTATTTATAAGTGTTAGTCACATATCTTTGAATTTATTACTGCTCAATATATGAGTTGTTTGGCTTCTGCTACATACCTACAATCAACTGCATTACTAACTGAGTTAAGTACAAACTTGCAGTGTTAAAGATTGTACTGCATTTTATTTTTCTGTCTAGTTAATTGTTTAATTGAATATTATGGTCTGTGTCTATCTGTAGTTATTTATTTTTCTGTTTAATTGTTTCATAGAATACTGTGATCTCTCTCTGTCTCTGCAGTTAGTTTCCTGCCTGCCCTCCCTGTTCTTGTTCTGGTACTAATCTTGGTGGCTTTGGAATTGCCCGCCCCTCCTGTAAATTTGTGTTTGAACACTCCTCCTGGGTCTATCTCATTTGCTCATTCGACCGAGTACAGTGAGATCATATTTTGACTTCAGACACTCCTACCATTCCCATCTGTTCAGCAGTATCACAGCTCTATTCCAATCTAGTGTCACTAACTCATTCTACCAAATGCAGAGAGAACATTTGTGAAGGACAAGTTACTTAGGTCCTTAATTTTGAATTATCTTCTGTTTCACCTTTCTATCTTTTCGCGTTCCAAAAAAAAATTGTCTAAGCTTATTTCCTGCCTTTCCTGTAACTAGTCTAGTCTAGCTACAGATTTGCTGGAACCAGGACTGTTTGCAAGCTTCTGAGCCCCCAAAGCTTTCTGTGTTGGGGGAAGCCTTATAGCTTATCAGTGGGAGTGGTAAGCACTAGGTAGCCTATCTAACACTAAAGTGGTTTCTGGCCAAGAAATTGCAGTTTATTGGCTGTTTTGGGCAGTTTTTCTACCTCTTTCAAACTTCTGGTTTAAAAGCCTGCATTTGCGCTTGTTTCCCACCTTTCCTGTAACTAGTCTAGTCCAGCTACAGATTTGCTCTATCCAGGACTGTTTGTAAGTTTCTGAGTCCCCCCCCATGCCTTTCTATGTTGGAGGGAAGCCTTCTAGCTTATCAGTGGGAGTGGTAAGCACTAGGTAGCCTATCTACCACAAGAATAGTTTCTTGCCCAGAGATTGTAGTTTATTGGCCGTTTGGGCAGTTTTTCCATCTTTTTCAACTTCTGGTTTAAAACCCCGTGTTTGAGCTTGTTTCCCACATTTCCTGTAACTAGTCTAGTCCAGATACAGATTTGTTGTATCCAGGAATGCTAGTAAGCATCTGAGCCTCCCAAGCCTTTCTGTGTTGGATGGAAGCCTTCTAGCTTATCAGTGGGAGTGGTAAGCAATAGGTAGCCTATCTACCACAAGAGTGGTTTCTGGCCCAGAAATTGTAGTTTATTGGCCGTTTGGGCAGTTTTTCCATCTCTTTTAACTTTCTGGTTTAAAAGCTCACATTTGCGCTTGTTTCCCACTTTTCCTGTAACTAGTCTAGTCCAGATACATATTTGCTGTATCCAGGACTGTCTGTAAGCTTCTGAGCCCCCAAAGCCTTTCTGTGTTGGAGGGGAAGCATTCTAGCTTATCAGTGGGAGTGGAAAGCACTAGCTAGCATATCTACCACTAGATCCAGGTACAGATTCTTAGTTTTAGCACTTGAAGTTGCTTATTCATGCTCAGCACTTGTTCAGAATTTGTTGTTAGCACTAAATAAGCTACACATTACTCACTCAACCTTCCTCTTTATCTAGAGGAAAACCATTTTTGTACTTACTTTCCTCACTTGCTTAGAGAAAAACAGCTCTTATACTCACTTTCTTCACTTGTCTAGAGGAAAGTAGTTTTTTTTCAAGAATATCCAAGGGTCAGCTCCCAGTGCTCTCTCCTGACTATCTGATGAATCTGGGCATCTTGGGGCAATGTAGCAATTGCCTCATGTACACAGACAACCCTCTCCTCCTGCCATCCAACACCACAACCTGTGAGAGATGCACTTATCTAGCCAAACTGGAGGTAAAGCTCTCTCCAACCAAGACTGAACTTGATAGTCAAGAGGAGAAGGTAAATACTTGCACAACACCACACTCATCACAAAGTCTCACTAAAGCTACACCACCAAAATCCACACATAGAAACACAAAAAACATTCACAGAGGCTCTCAATAATAATCTGCTCAAGCAACAGAGACCTCCAAAGCAGAAATGCAAGCAACCTCCACCCCCCAACACAACCCAAATGACACATAGCCCACAGACTCAGTCTGCCAATAAACCACAGCCCATAAGGCAAAACAATGTACCCAACACACTTGTCATAGGTGACTCTATAGTCAGGCACACTGATGTCCCACTCACCAGGCTAAAGAAGGAGAAGGTTACTGTCAGCTGCCTGTTTGGTGACAGGATCTGCCACATAACCAACGCACTCAGGTCACTCCACAACAAGTACAAATATGACTCTGTCATTGTCCATGTTGGTGTGAACGACCTGAGACATACCTCCCTGGACTACATGAAAAGAGACATGGAAGAGCTCTCCAATCTTGTAGTCCAGGCAGGTATGACCCTAGCCCTGAGTAGCATCCTGCCATTGCCCAGAATGATACCGCAGTACAAGGTCAAAATGAATGACTTCAACAATTGGCTAAGCTTCTGGTGTCATTCTAAGGTGATCCAGTGTCTGTTTGCCTGGGACAACATGGTTGACAGACCACGATGCTTTGCCAGAGATGACCTGCACCTGTCGCCCCTGGATTACGGATACTGGCTAAGGGTCTTGCCGCCCCTATAGTGCCTTTTTTAGGTAAGGTTAAAATGACAAATTCACCACTGTAACAGGAACAGGCATGCAAAAACTGAGGGTAATGCTACTCAATGCTAGAAGTCTAAATCTCAAAATGCACTCACTTGAGGCACTCCTTAAAATGGATAACATTGATATCTGTGCAGTAACTGAGACCTGGTTCAAGGCTCTAGAGAGCACACCAGCATTATCATGCTATAACTCATACCATACTTTTCGGCCATCTAACCTGGACTAGAAGACCAAAGGTGGAGGTGTGTCCATATTCATTACACCTCCAGGGTAGTTGTGCAGCATAATGCATCTGAGGTTATCCAAGTGCAAATAACTCTAGGCAAAACTGCAATCCAAATTGTAGTTGCTACAAATCCACCACCATGCCCCAGGATTCTCACTCCTCTTTTCTTGATATACTGGAAAATATTAGGGTTCAACCAAACACCCTAATAATGGGTGATTTCAACTACCCCACCATTAACTGGGAAAACTACTCATGTACCAACTCCTTCGCTCAGCACTTTCTGGAATTCATAAATTCCAATGCCCTGGATCAACTTATCCACACCCCCACCAGGGGCAACAATATCCTAGACCTAGTCATTACCAACATGAGTGACCAGTGTTCCACACCTGAAGTCAACTCTTTGTTGGTCAGATCCGACCATAAGCTAATCACCCTAGATATCTGCATCCCGCCTGCATCCACCATTAAGGAAACCATGGTAAAATATTTCTTCAAAGCCAACTTCATGCTTCTTAAGACAGAAGTGGTGAACTTCATGACACCCATGCAGATGGACAATACAATTACAACTGCTGAATCCTACACAAATGCACTCTATAAGCACTTACACAAGTGCATGGATCATGCTATCCCAAACAGAACCAAGATGCTATCTGCCAAAAAAAGGAAGCCAATCTGGTGGTCCTCTGTCATAAACAAACTCTACAACAGAAGGAAGAAACTGTTGCAAAAGAGAGTAAAAATCCCTTGAGTGGAGGGGCTCCCTGGTCAGCCTCAGTAAGAAGCTCAGATCCCTTATAAGAGCCTCCAAATCTAGCTATGAAAACAAAATTGCCACTGATTCTAAGGGCAACCACAAAGCATTATATAGCGATGGCAAGAATCTCAATAGCAAAACCCAGATCTGCTCTGAGTTACAGCACAACGGCACAAAAATTACAGAACCAACTGATATTGCCAACATCCTGGCCGATAGGGTCAGTGCTAACTTTATCCCCCTCTCACCCGCTAAAGGGCCCATATCTCTACAGGAAGAATGCAGAGTCCCTGTAATCACATCTATGCAGGTAAAATCTGCACTCTCTAAAACCAAAAACACAGCATCCATGGGACTGGACAACATCCCAGGCTGCGTTTTACATGAACTTCAGAATGAATTGGCTCCCAACCTAAGCACCATGTTCAGTCATAGTCTCACGTCAGGCTTTGTGCCCACTGAATGGCACACAGCAACAGTTATTCCACTCCACAAAGGGGGAGCCACCACTGATCCTGGGAACTATGGCCCTATTAGCCTGATGAGCCTGGTCTGCAAGGCCATAGAATGTATCATCATGGTACTCATAAACAAAGACATTGTTAACATCCAAACTCTGGACCTACCAGTTCGGGTATGTGAAAGGCAGATCATGCCTTCTGAACCTGATCAACTTCTTTGAGGCAGTCACCAAAGCCGTAGACGAGGGTAAGGTGGTTCACACAGCCTATCTTGACCTCGCCAAGGCTTTCGCCATCATCCCCCATACTGGAATTATAGCTAAACTCACCAAACTAGGTATAAATCCTTACATCACAAGATGGCTTGCCAACTGGCTCACTGACAGAACCCACACTGTAAAAGTTGCAGACTCCAAATCTGACTTCAAACCAATGACAATTGGAGTACCACAGGGTTCAGTCCTGGGACCTCTCCTGTTTGGTATCTACTTCTCTGACATACAGGGTAACAGAGAAGACCTCTGGCTAATGAAGATTGCAGATAACTGCAAACTAGGAGCCATAGTCGAGTCCCCAAATGATGTGGACATCCTACAGAAGGGCCTCACTGAGACAGATGCCTGGTGTCAGTGGCATGGCCTCAAGCTCAGTGCCAAAAAGTGCATTGTCATCCCCTTTGGAAAAACTCTGTACCCATGAACTACCACATAAATGGCAGTTTACTTAATGCCAAATGTGTGATAAGAGACCTTGGGACCCAGGTGGACAATAGTCTCTCCTTTGATAATCACATTGCCACAGTAGTCAGGAAATCCTTCTATGTGGTACACCTCATCACAAAAGGGTTTTCATCCAGGATAAAAGAGGTCATTGTTCCCCTCTACTCAGCACTCATTAGACCCATTATAGAGTACAATGCCCCTTTTGGAATGTACCTCACAAGACATCTGCAGCAGCTGAAAAGGCCGCAGAAGTACCTCACAAAGAGGATTACTGGCCTCAAACAGATGCCCTACACTGACAGTCACAAAAAACTCCAGCTTTACTCTGTAGCATATTGCCTACTCCGAGGAAATCTCTGCCTAACATATAAAGCTATGTTAAACCCAGAGCTGTTGAACATGCTACACCTAAAGAAATCCCAATCCCTCTGAGCTACATGCTGTAGGGACCTAAAGAAATCCCAATCCCTCCAAGCTACATACTCTAGGGACCTAAACATTTTCACCACAATAAACAGGACATGCTGGAGGGATAGATTCCTGTCCCAGAGACTTCCCATACTCTGGAACAAGCTACCCATCTATGTCAAGCAAAGTTCCTCATTAGCACTCTTCAAGAAAAATCTTGATGAGTGGATGGGAAATAGGAAATACACCCCGGGGATCACTTCTGTGGCTCTGCTCGACAAGGGCATAGGAAATTAACTTTCTTGGGTGGCGTAAGCCAGGGTACCTTGTTGGCTAGGCTTACATAGGCCCTTGGGCCGATAGCCTAGTGCCTACCTATGAACCTATGAACCTATGAATGACTAAGAGAAAATCAGTATAGACAAAGAGAAAGTATGCAAAGCTCTAGACAAGCCTGGCTGTTTCTGTGAGATGCATATCTTAACTAATCAGACACTGTGTTACCAATATGATATTTGTACCACAGCTATAAATGTCTCCTAAAAAGAATTTCCAAAGCCATAAGTAAAGTCATATTAGTTCACTATTAATTTAATATTGTCACCTCTAGGTGTTTCACACTAACAAGAAATATATCTATAGACAAAATTCAAAACATATGTGGCTTCCATTTGGGATTCCCAGCATACCTAATAGATATTGATGAAAACCTGCATTTTTTAGTATAGTACCATTTCTGTCTTCCTTCATTTCTCACATTTGCTGCTTTGCTTCTTAAAAAAATAATATTTAGCTATTGTTTCATGTTGCCACTTGATGGCAGTATATCCATTTATGTATGTGCCTTTACTTGAATGTAGTATATACATTTATATATGTGCCTTTACTTTATGTTACGTAATACATACCACCTAATTTTCTTCCCATATACCTTCCATTCGCTACAGAAAAAAATGGAGACACTAGTGCTTTTCATCTTCATCTTTAAGTACTTGGACCTTCTGTAACTTAGTTTTCTAGTCAACTTAATTTCATTCATTTGAATAATTATATTTTAATCTGGACGCAAACATAGTACAGAAGAAGTGAGAAGGAATAGATCAAAAGACAGGTGTAAAGCATGGAGGTAATTATCCCATGAAGGAAACAGAGGAACTTAACAATTGAGGAGATCATACTGGACATGATCCTCAGAAGATAGATACAACAGATGAGAATAAAGAGAAGCAACCATGGACAATATGTGATCATAAAGTAGTACTGTCCAGAGAAAGAGCAAGAGAAACGGATACGATTCCACAATGGATACTTGGAACTAAAAGGCAGTTACAGCTTATGGCAATGGTTGCAGAGCAGCAGCCTCCAGATGAAAAAAAATGTTTTTCTTTTTGTTATTTTACGTTGTTAACTAACTTTGATTATCCAATTCCCTTTCTAGAGCTTGTAAATCCGTACATGCTGCAGCACATGACAAAGGATCTGATAATGTCTAATTTCTAGTAAAAAAAAAAAAAAGAACATCAGCTCAGCCTGTTTGAGAATTATGTCTTCTCCATACGAGAATAAAATGATTTTGCTTTATTATAGGTCTTCCTTCCTTTTGCAGAATGGCAGAAAAGTCACTCAAAAAGAACCTCACTGGACTGCTACATGAAACAGTGAGGAACAGTTGTCATTCCTCAGGCTGCTTCATGTTACTGAGGCTGCCCGACTGAAAGTGTTAAGACAAACGTAATGGCGCTCTCCAGAGACACAAGAGTGGGAGCAATTTTTTTTAAAGTATATAAATATTATGCTTTGCTAACATAAGGTGCTGAGTCATATCCCATGTATAATTCACTGTAATTATACTTAACCCTCTGTACTAACTTTTATACAAGGTATTAACCTCTGTACAACTAATACTTTTAACTGTTTTCTCCTGTATAAAACGTATATTTTGTTTTGTTTTTGAATATTATTGCTCTGGTTTAGCTTACATTTTGTGGATCTTTTCTCCCCAGGTCTCTGTTGAAAAAGGTATCATGAAAGAAAGAAAGAAAACACACACAAAATACCCAAATATCGACGTTTAACAAAGTCAACAAAAAGTCGACTTTGCAAATATTAATATGCAACTATGTATATGCCAATCGACAATCTTGGCACATGCAAAACGTCAACTTAAAAAATTATAATAAAACATCATTTTTGTCCTCTTGCACCCCCTGCAAATTATATATACTAACTCTAAGATTGCGCAGTCTCAGGGAAAGGGCATATTTCCCTACCCTGAGAATTGAATTGTGCAATCTTGCGCATCTATCGACCATCTGTTTAGTCGACTAAATTTTATCGGCTAAACAGATGTCAACCAATGATAATGTCAGTGAATTTCAGTCGACCCATGTGGTTATGAGTGTGTGTAATATATGCATGCATGCATGTATGCAGGGGCATAGATACTGTCATCTGCTCCTGATTATGAAGAATGCTTCTGATTTTGCCTCATATTTTGGTCAGTCCCTCATAGTTTTGTGTTTTTTTTTTCTGGCAAATCAATATGGATTGCAGTCACTAAACAATGACAGACATTTGAGTTTCAGAATTAAAGACCAAGTACATTTAACACTTACCTTTCATCTCATGAAAATTCACAATCACTTCATTTCTCTGGTGTTTTGACTGCTATAGATGTTGCTGTAGGGGAAAAATGAGCAGTTTATGGGGAAAAAAGCAAAGTTTAAATGAGTTATGTTTTCCCTCTCAATCTTCATAGGCTGAAGTACCTTATTCCCATTCATGAGGCATGTGGTGATGGCGCAAATGTGTGGAATTGCTTTCTCCCATTGAAGTATAAGGCCATTAAGAAACCTTTTTGTTATAAAATAAAAAAAAACACAGAAATAACCTGCAGTACATTAATAACATGCAACTGATTGAATTAAATGATTTTTAGGAAGTAATAAAGTGGGGCATATTGTGATTTATGGCTATGGATTAGGCTTCAGTAATCTCCAACCGAAATGTTATACTTAGTCTTTCTATACAAGTACTGTGGCATAGTTAGATTTAATGAAGACATACAATACACTGCCACCCATTCCAATGGCCAGTGCCACTAAGCTTAGCACGTCCATGACCATGTAATGTCAGTGTATGCCTATGATACCATAAACACTAATGCGAGTCATAGGGATCAGCAAGGGTGAGCATCATTCCATACGAAATGCATAAATGGACCTGAATTTGTCATTTCTTAACTGCACTCAGTCAAGTTCAATAGCAATTATACTTTATACTTAGTAATTATTGACAAGATATGAAAAATCAATTAAATGGATAATTTACTTTGAATAAACCCATTGTTTTTACTCTAAACTTTAATATCCAGTATATATATGCTGGTGTTGATGGCACACCTGATAATGCTAGGAGTTGTGAATGTGAGGTATGATTTACTAGCTGCAGAAATGGCAGTGTGATCTGTAAAGGAAGTGTAATGAAGAAGAACATTAAAACTGCATTCAGTGTTGAGCTGGTTATGGCAAGTATATGCTGATATTGAACACAATAGATGCTTGCAGTAGTTAATTCATCTGTTTATGATGCTGTACAAGCTACTGGTGGAAAAGGTTAATAGTACATTGAACAGTCTGAAAGTGTACTTTAGTTTATTGATAAGAACATTATCTGCTGTCAAGATACTACAATGAAATTAGCACAGGTGTTCTCATTCCTTACTTTCTGCACGTATGGAAGATGTTGTCAGTACTTTGCTGCAAGGGAAATTACTTGGTTTAATTTCTGTAAATCAGCTTCACTAGGGGTAGTCCTCCATGTTGTTTTAGGTGAATGCATGATGCAGCACCAGGGTTCCAGACAGGGAAGGACAACTTCATTCCTGAGGAGAATTGCATCCTTGTGTAGGTCCTAAGGACTTAAGGCAAGTGTTGTTTTAGCAAGAACATGGCCACAACAAGTGAGAGACCTAAAGGATAGTACTAAGTGGTTCGGGATATCAGTGTTGTTGGGGGAGGAACTGCACATTAAGTTAGTGCAGACAGATGGCCAATGATATGGTTGGACATGCCAGACTACAACACAGGTAAGGATGACACAGGCATAAGCAGAAGTGATGTGGATACTTGCAGTTATCTATCTCATTAGCAACTGCAGACATCCAGTCAGGAAGGTTAGTTTATCCACCATGACAATTTAACATACTGAAGACTACTGTAGTGATTAAAGTGATTACAGGTAACATATGACAATTCCTACCTACAGGTGAACTATTCATTTCTGCCCATCAGGAAAGTGGTTTGTCCTCCACACCTTATTATTCAACAGTCATTATTGTGGTCCAAGGTCTCAGTAATAATGTCATCAATTAATCCCTTACAGGATCAACAGCTGAAATGAGTAGATCCACTGTTCCAACACAGCTGGAAGATGACAACAGCAGGATGGCTATAGATGATGACAAAATAACAGTTATGTTTGTGAGACAGCTTAGGACAGTGACACACAGTTGCCAAGTTTAATGGCAGGATAACACACCCCACAACATTCATAACTCTGCAGGAAGTGACACAGGATCAGAAAGTGAAGTAAATAAGGACATTACATTGTAGGCTGCACAGAGAGAAACCACATGTATCTCAACACCAGGATTTCCTCAACTGAAGGAACACTTTCAGGAGGATGGTATGATCTCAGACATTGCACTGTTGACTGTAACACCAGTGAAAGGGGTGCCACGTGCAGGCATATGTCACAGCTACCTCAAAAATAAACATGAAAAACATTGGATCCCTAGCAGCAATTGTCCTATGATATTGTACTAGCTCAATCCACTGCCAAAGAGAGTCAGCTAGAGATGGTTAGAGTACTGAAGGGTGGACATGAAGATTTCCACCACAGTATGTTCTCCTACAGCTCCTCATACTAGTACCTCTTCTCCTACTTACACACTTAATATCCTTTTAACATCCGTTACCCTTATAATTCCTACAAAACTCTTATATTGTGTTTTCCAGGCAAAATACTTCTGAACCTGATCTTATACTAACACTTATCTATATCAGCACTCATATAGCCTACTGTTTAAGTACAATTATACATAGAATAGCCATGTACTGATAAATTGAGTAATAAACATCAAATTAAGCACAGGTGCATCTACCTATACCATCATATCTTTATAACTATATAACATAGAGGTGACATCCACCCAAACCCATGCCCAACTTGGCATATATAAGTAATAGACAGCATATCCATCTCAGCTGCTTTACTGCTAACACCTCACTTCATATATATCATACAAACCTATGAAGTATTTACAAAAAACTCCTAGAAGTGCATGCATAGATAGCACTATATACTCCAGACATCTTAGTTGCTACAGAAACTTGGCTCCGCCAGTAAGCAACTGGAAGATATTCTCTACTGGGCATCCTCAAAAATCCCTCATGAAACCATAATATTGAGTGGTGTTAATATAGATTGGCAAGCCACACAATCTGAAAATCTAACCAATATTGCAAGTTCTCCAAACTTATAACCACACTAACTAGATATAACAAAGCCACAGCCAGACGATCAACACTTAATTGCATCCTGACATCCTCTCCAAATAAAATATCATCACATGGATCTCTATCAGACTGCCTAAGTGATCACTTACCAATCTACACCAGAAGGTACCAAAGAAATAGGCCCCAAATACATCATTACAGCCTGGAAAGAAATCTTACTACTTTTCATGAAGACACATTTATTAATACACTACATCTCCAAAACTGGGAGTTACTGAAGGCTCTCTGCATAGATGATATTGTCTCTGAGTTCAAAAAAATCTTCCTAGGTGTTCTAAATACATTAATTCCCTCTCAGAATAAAAAGAGTCAAAGCCAGCTCTCCCAATGGCTATTCTTAGCAACTAAACAACTCATGAAATAAAGACACCTAATAGAACAGCTTGTCACCAAATATAAGAAAAGCTACTACTCAACCAGTCAAAACAAACACACTAGTAATCCAAAACTGTTCTGGGCCTCAGTCAATAAACATTTAAATCCAAGATAAGTTGCACAGCCAACACCAAACACACAGGATTAAAATTATACCACAGTCAACCAGTTCAATACCCACTTTACACAGACAACACAGTCATTAACCAACCAGATAACTAATCAAACTCTTGAGGTCCCTATTCAATCAAATAACTTCCTTCAGCATTTCTCCTTCAAACCAGATCCCACAGGTACCATCAAAAATTACCTCAAAAAATTAAAGTCTAATACAACTGTTCTTGACAACCTATCTGATGAATATCTTAAAATAGCAGCTAAGGCTGTTGCATATCCAGTTTCATTTCTGATAAATTAATCCATATCTGAAAATAAAGTCTTCCTCTATGGAAAAAAAAACTAAACATTCCTAATTCCACTACACAATGGTGGAATTATTACAGATATTTCAAACTACAGGCCAATTCCCATTTTATTTCCCCTAACAAAAATATTAGGAAAATGTATTCATACACAACTTCTCAGCTATCTCATGTAGAACCAGTATCTAGATTCTGATCTCATCACAGCACAACTACTACTTTGCTTAATTTTCTTAATACCGTCAATGGCTACAGAAACACTGGATGTCTAGTCTCCATTACTGTCCTATCCTAATCAAAAGCTTTTGATACATCTACCACCAGAAACTCTTACATAATCTCTCATCCTTAGGACTCAGCAGCTCTTCACAGCAGTGGTTCTGAAACAGACCACAAGTAGTAAAATGGAAAATTATTTCTCCACCTTCTAAACAGTAAGATTTGGTGTATCACAAGGATTTATACTGGGTCCCATATTTTTCAACATATTCATCAGTGACCTCTACATTGCTACCAAATATTCTATCCTAGTTCAACACACTGATAGCCCAACTCTAATCTGCTCTGTCAGATCTCCCTCTAAACTTTAAGACCTTACACAGCAATCCTTCTTCTCAATTGAAACATGACTAAATAATTTACAACTACTTCTAAATCCTTAAAAATAAATTACTGCTCTTCACTCCAAAACACAACTCTACCAAAACATTGCTGTTCACTATCATCTTTTACAATAATACCATGATAGAACAAGTAAACCACACAAAATTGCTGGGTTTCATCACAGATGACCAGTTGAAATTTGACCACCTTGTAACATACATGATTAAAAAGGTCATCAAAAACTAAGTACATTATACAGAGTGAAAACCTACCTGACTGACATAGCCAGAAGACGTATAACCTCAGCTTTCTTACTGCTCTCTCTCCTCTATGATGCCCCAATGATACTAACCTTCATGTCTTACAAGTGTCCAAACTTGAGCAATGTTATAATAAAACAGCAACATTTGCAGTAAACTACAACAATAGAACATTCCTCTGACTAGACATCAGAGAATTAAATTGGTAAGAACTTCTACATCACATAGCTCTTTCTCAGCTATCTACAATAGAGAGAATCTTTAAATAACTTAATACAACACTACTCCCCTATAGAACTGTATGCTATTGAAAAAGATAATCACTATAAACAAATTGTCTAATACTGTAGATGACCGTACAGTATATGTTCAAATAGTGCAGTTAAACTATGGAAGCACGCCCCACCACCACTGAAATCCATCAGAATGCAAATCATCATCATCAGCCACCCTATTTTCCCATTTTTCCACAAGGGGTCAGGGTGTTATATCAATTGTCACCATCTCTCTTGATTCAACACCACTCTCCGACTTCTTCAACACTCATGCCTGACTGTCACAGGTCTTCTCTCACACAATCTACCCATCTCTTTGCTGGACAGCCTTGTTTCCTCTTGCTTTCTTTCTGTCTGTTACAAAACTTCTTCACTAGATTGTCTTCTGTTTTTCTGCACATGTGTCTGAGCCACCATAATCTGTTCTTGTTGACCTTTTCTGCAGTTGAAGCTGCTTTGGCTTCTGCTCTTATGTCTTCATGTTTTTGTCTGACCTGCAGTGTGCACACTACCGCCTGTCTAAAGCACTTCATCTCATCACCTCTAGCTTCCTCAACTGCTCTGACATTACTGCCCATGGTTTCATACCATACAGTAGTCCTGGTCACATCACTGTTTTGTCCACCTTACATTTTCTGTTTCTTTGACAGTCTTCTGTCATATAATACACTATGTGCCAATTGCCTGCAGCTTCCCTGATTCTAGATTTGACATCCTCATTCAGACTTCCCTTCTGCTCAACCACCCCTCCCACATACTTGAAACTGTTAACCAGTTCCACTATTTTCCCTTTTAACTCAATTCTCAGATTCTTCTGAACTCCACAGTTTGCTGCCATTATAACTGAAAGGAGATGTAAGCGAAGCCAAAAAGACCTATAAATGCCATTATAACTGTCTTATCTGTTCTCAGTTTTATCCCATGTGCCTTTAGTTTTGTTGTTAGAAAAATGTGTATTTGAATATATGAGAAATGCTAGTTTAAAAGCAAAGTAGTATATAATGCATTTTATTCTATTAATCATATAACAGTACAGATTAATTCATGTGTAAATGTAAGTAGTTTTGAAACTGCAGTGTGGCTTGAAGCAAAGCTGATCCTTGACCCTGGCAGAATGCTAGCTTAGCAAGTTTTAATGTTTATGCTTTTCACAAGTGATTATCTGCTGGGTCAGGAAATTAAATGTGTGAAATAATGAAATCTTCTGCTCTTTCCTGTTGGAATGATTTGGCCTTGTATATGTGTTACTGAGATAGCACGCAGCTGTGTGAGAAAGTGTAACAGAGAACAAAGATGTGTATTAAAAGACTGAAGCTGCTATTGTATTCGAACTGATATGAAACCTTGAAGTAGTAACTTTACAGAAAGACATTATGTCTGACCAGCTAGATAGCAAGGCTGTATTGTATCTAGAGGAAAAGTTTTTTTTTAAATATACAGCGTCAACAGTTTTATGAATAGAGGACTGTAAGCTAAAGTGATGTAGATGCCCTGTGACATATCACGTCAGTAAGGTGGGCATAGCTTAAATGTTAAACCTATATAAAATTGTGTGCTTCCTGTTTCATGTCAGACAAAATTCTGTACTTGTACGTTTTTTGCCTCCTGGTGTACACTAGTAAACTTTTTAACCTGAACCTCCTGTGTATTGAAATTTTATTTTATTTAACAGTTTGGTCCTTCGTAGACGGAATTCCCTTGGTAAGCAGCAGATCAGAGCATATTGGTGGTCGAATACTGCGCAGGAGAAGTTAACAAAATGGTTCTTCTTGAGTGAAAAGACCTCCGACTGAATTGTCATGTAAAGAGGCTGGCTAATTTCTGATCTGTGGCCGAAAAGTGGAACTTGGACTTTCTCAATACCGGAGGGTCAGGTAGGAAGAATTTGCCTTTTTTCTGTTTTAGATCAGGGACTAGGTTACAGTATATTGTTGTCAAGATTTGTTTTGCAGATCAGGGACAAAAGGAAGTACTGTATATTTGGTCATAGATCAGGGTAACAGAATAAGGTAGGCAGTTATTCTAGATAAACTGTGAACAGGAACTGAGAACTTGATATCACGTGATAAAAAAGGGTTACGTAACATTTTCTTTGACATGGGTAATCAGTGCACTAAAACATCGCGAGATCCGCCCCTAACCGAAGACGCAAAATACATGCAATTACAACGTTCTGATAACGTTAGGTATTATACGAAATGGGTTAATAAATATGAATTTGATGGTAAACTAGATAAAACTTCACTAGTTAAACTCCTTAAACAGCTCAAATCTGATGCGGAAGGTCAGGCAAAAAAGCAACGCCAATTAGGCATACCTCAAGCACACAGGTGGATTGAGGAAGCAAATCGTAGAGAACAGAAGCTTAAAAATTCAAGAACATTATTTCTAGACAAACAGGATAATAACTTGGTAATAGCGACAGCTCCTCCTCCCTTGCCCCCTCCCTTACCCTTTTCAGGATATGAAGCGAGTGGACAGGCTGGTCCGCCTCCGTGTTATCCTGAAGTTTCAGCAAGACCACAACCATTTGTTAGAGATCCTATTGAAACTAGGTCCCGAACACGTAAAACACATAGGGACACAGAATCATACCAAATAGAGAGAAATCTACAGGATGAGAGTGAGGAAGAAATATGCCCACTTATAGAAGTTCCAAATCCTCAGGCAGGACAGGAAGGGCAGGACCCAACACTCTTAGTATATAGACCATGGACACTGGAAGATATCCAGAAGGCTACTGAGGGAATCCCCCATCCGAAAGTTAATTTTACGAAATTTTTAGAAGATTTACAAGGCATGAGGTTGAGTTACCACTTGAATGGGGAAGAAGTAGAAAAAGTAGTAAGACAAATTATAGGTCCAGATTGGCACATGATTTGTGGCACCTGGAATCCTCGTAATGCAGAGCTTAGACCACTCCCACATAGTGACGCAGAGTTAGACAACAGAGTGAAAGGTCTGACAGACCGAATCTCTGAGAAATGGAAACCTAGAGCAGACTGGACTTGCATTAATCAATGCATACAACAGGAAAATGAGACAATAGATGGGTACTATGCTAGATTATTAGAATGTTTTAATAATCATAGCGGTATGTCGGTTCCTGAGAACCAAATGAATGATTCCCCGTATGAACAACAATTAAAAAATGCCTTTTTGAAAGGTTGCATTGCACCTATTAGTAGCTTCATTACAAAGCATATGATAGACCATCGAACAGGAAGGCTACAAGCCTTACTCGACTACGCTAGACATGCTGAAAGACATTTTAATAGTAAAAAGAAAAAGAAGGCGCAAGTCTTCACTGCTGAAGACGGAGCTGAAGTATTTGTATTACAGTCAGGTAAAAAGGGCAAGAAGAATGCCCAGGGAAACAAACAGTCTGACAAACGATCAGAAGATTTTGAAGAGAGGAAAAAGAGAGGTGAATGCTTCAAGTGCGGGGAAAAAAGGACATCTAGCAAGGGATTGTAGGCAAAACAAAAAGGTAATTACAGAAGATAAGGGAGATGAGGACTGACAATATGATAGTGAAGATACATCATGTGAAAGTCAGAAATCATCAGGAAAAGTTAATAAACAAAAGACAAATGTAAATGTGATAGAAGGAGTAGAGGAAGTGCAAGTAGATATGGAGGATGAAGAAAGTGACATTTTGGACTTAGCATTATTGAGCCTAGAGCTCTACTTAGCAGATATGAAACCGGAAGTTACACTTCTTGTGGAGGGAAGGGAAGTCAAATTCCTGTGTGACTCAGGAGCATCACGGACTTTGATACACCCCTCCAAGTTTCCAGAACATTCAGAATCACCTGATTATATACTAGTAAAAGCCGCAAATGGACAGCTATACAGGGAACCACTTTCCCATGATATAGCAATAACTGACTCTGTTTCAGGTATGACCCAGACAAGTAAAATTGTTGTTTCTGCAAAGTGTCCAGTAAACCTATTGGGCAGGGACCTTATGCAGATATTTGGCATAGCAGTATTTCCAACTGTACAAGGTATGGAGGCACAGAGACAAATGGAATCCTTTGTAGTGCGAACGGAGGGTGAAACTTTTTACTGGTACAGCCAGGACCTAGTCACGACTGGTCCAGGGGCAGTAACCGAGGAACTGATGAATGTAGCCATCAGTAAAGCCCCCTCCCTTGACACTGATCGACAGCATTTGTTACACTGTACTCTATACTACTGTACTACACCAGGACCTGATAGGGAGTATGAGCAGGAACTGTTTAGAAATCGTGCAACTAGATTGGTTTTGCGTACTTTGTACTGGGATACTGAGGGGAACAGTGTATTTAGCTGTTCGTTACGTCAAGAATTCCTTGCATTGTATAGATCAAATCGGTTACCACATGTCAGCTTGACAAAGAACAAAAGTGTCAAATGGGCAGACTTAGGAGAAAAAGTAACAAGATGGGAGAAACAGACTGATTTAGAACTATCAGAACAAGGGATACAAAAGCAAAAACTGAATTGGTTGACACAGACACATCCAGCTGTACACTTGCAATCTAGCGAGGACAGCTGATTAGCGTTCTTATTAGAAGAAGAAGAAAAGGCTTTATGTGAGATTCCAACAACTCTTTGGTCAACAGGCAAGTCAGATGTAGGACTTATTCGAACAGCAGGACCAGTTACAATTACCCCAAAGTCAGCTTTTAGACCACAGAAAAGACAATACCCTTTGAGAAAGGATGCAGAAATAGGAATTAAGCCTATAATAGCAGCATTACTCAAAGAAGGAGTACTAGTAGAATCTCCTGATTCACCATGTAATACACCCCTATTTCCTGTTAAAAAAGCAAACGGGGAATGGCGGATGGTACAAGATTTACAAGCTGTAAATAATGCAGTAATACCTAGAGCACCTACTGTGCCAGACCCACATACCTTGTTAAACGATTTAGAACCGCAACAGAAATATTTCTCTGTGGTAGATATTAGCAATGCTTTCTTTTCAATACCTATACATCCTGATAGTCAATATTGGTTTGCATTTACATTTCAGGGTAAAAGGTATACATATACTCGACTACCACAGGGATATTGTGAGAGTCCAACAATATTTGCACAAGAAATGGCTAGCATCCTGGCAGGGTTTACCCCACTGGGAGGTAGTCAAATTCTACTTTACGTAGATGACATCTTGCTAGCAGCCCCTACCCAGCAACAGTGCAGGGAGGATACTGTAGCATTATTGAAATTTTTAGCAACACAAGGACACAAAGTAAACAAAAGTAAGTTACAACTTTAGAGAAAACAAGTTAGATACTTGGGATATGTAATATCCAATGAAGGTAGAATACTAGATGAGGAAAGAAAAACAGCAATTTTGCAAGCACCCAAACCAACAACCAAGAAAGAAATGATGTCTTTCTTGGGTACAACTAATTTTTGTCGGAGTTGGATACCAAATTATGCTTTGGAATCTGCTCCACTGACTGACTTGATATATAAGACACCAATGGCAGCACAAGATATCTTACAATGGACACCCGAAGCAGAAACGGATTTCTGCAGGTTGAAGCAGTTGATAGCTTCTTCATTAGTTTTAGGACTTCCAAATTATCACAAACAGTTTTTTCAGACCGTAGATTGTAAGCAAGGATATATGACGTCAGTACTGACACAACAACATGGGGATAAGCAACGCCCCATAGCCTATTATTCATCACAGTTAGACCCAGTGGCGCGATCTTTGCCTCACTGTGTACAAGCAGTGGTTGCAGCTGCAATGGCAGTACAGGCTTCGGCCTCAGTGGTGTTATTCCACCCTCTCACATTGAGAGTGCCTCATGCAGTTGCAATAATTTTACTGCAAGAAAAAGTGGCATACCTTTCCCCTGCTAAACATCTTTCATGTATGACTATACTGCTGAGCCAACCTCATATGACAATTGAATGATGTACGACATTAAATCCATCAACACTGCTCCCAACTCCTGCGGATGGCACACCACACAGCTGCCTGCAGGAAATTGAACAGTTAGCTTTACCTAGACAAGATCTCACAGATATGCCCTTGGATAATGCCGAGGTGACATATTACGTGGACGGCTCATGCAGAAGGGGTCCTACAGGGAAGAATCTGGTAGGGTATGCAGTAGTTACAGACACTGAAATTTTAGAAGCTCAATCCTTACCACACAACTTATCTGCACAAGCAGCAGAATTGATAGCTTTGATGAGGGCATGTACTTTAGCAAAAAACAAGTGTGTGAACATATATACTGATAGTCAGTATGCTTTTCTACAGTACATGTATTTGCACAACAATGGAAAAATAGAGGAATGATAACATCCAGTGGAAAACCTATTAATCATGCGCAATTTATTTTGGAGTTATTAGAATCTATTCAGTTACCTACCAAAGTAGCTATTTGTAAATGTGTAGCTCATACAAAACAGCAGGATAAGATTTCAAAAGGCAATGCACCAGCTGATGCAGCTGCAAAGCAAGCAGCCTCAGACTCAGAAACTTTACTTTCAAATGAGGAATTACAACCCTCTGAGATTTTAGATTTAGACATGTTAAAAACAATGCAGATGCTTACTACAAAAGCAGAGAAACAAAAATGGGTAAAACGAGGTGCAATTCTTGAGAATGGACTGTACATTTCCAAAGAAAGAAAACCAATATTGCCGTCTAATTTATTTAGATATGCAGCTTTGTTGAGCCATGGGCAGTGCCATGTCTCAACAGGGGGGATGGTACAGTTAGTAAACCGAATATTCCAAACATACAGATACACAAACTACACAAAAAAAATTTGTGCAGCTTGTCATACTTGTAACAAGCACCATGCACAAGGAGCATTTAAAACCAAGCAAGGAAGTTTTCCTATACCACCATACCCGTTCCATACTATTTGTATGGATTTCATAGAATTGAATAAATGTGAAGGGAAAAAGTTTTGTTTAGTTATTGTAGACATGTTTTCTAAATGGGTAGAAGCTTTTCCAACCAAAAACCCGGATGCAGCAATAGTGGCGAAAGCCCTGATAAAAGAAGCAATCCCTAGATTTGGCATTCCGGAAAAGATTTATAGTGACAATGGCACACATTTTGTAAACCAGACAATCCACCAACTTGGTAGATTTTTTGGTATCTCCTTAAAGAACCATTGCGCCTACCACCCACAGTCAGCAGGACTGGTGGAAAGGTACAATGGTACCCTAAAAAGCAAACTTAGGAAGCTAGTAGAGGAGACCCAAAAGAATTGGATATACTGTCTGCCTTTAGCACTGCTGAGTATGAGAATGGTTCCAGATGTAAAGGGTTTGACTCCCTTTGAAATGGTTTTTGGGAGAGCATATTATGTGCCTCAGTGGAAAGCTCTCATGCCTGCAGAACAAGAGGTTGACAGTTCATTAGCTAGTTATATGAGGAAACTGTTAACAAATAAATCTGTTTTGCAGTTTAACTCTTTTTCAGATAAGGAACAGACCAGACCGGTGGAAGCAGTCTTGGCCCCAGGATCGTGGGTTTGGCTGAAAGTGACGAAAAGGAAGAATTGGGCGAGTCCAAAGTGGGAGGGACCGTACCAGGTTTTGTTGGCAACGCCTACTGCAGTTAGAGTGGCCGAGAGGACGTCCTGGGTTCATTTGATGCATTGTAAACCGGTAAAGAACTTTCAACTTGATAAAAACTTTGTGACTGATACACAACCAGACCGAGATGGCCAAAAACAAAGTGAATAGAAATTTAGATCAACCCCAGAGATGTTGCATAATCATTTTGTTGAGTGTACATTTATTGACTGTAATTGTGACAATTTTCCTCTTGTTGTGGTTTATCCTACACACAACCACACAAGTGAAAGTGGGAAGGCGTGATGAAACGTCTATATACTGGCATCCAAATTTTAACACATACCTAGCCATGAAACGTGTATATGCAGAGACTATGAACATTTCAAATTGCTGGGTTTGTACAGCCATACCAACAGCATATGGAGGACTGATAATGTCCGCTGTCCCTTTGGGGATAAATGAGACTTGGGAGAATTTACTTTTCGATACAGGAACTGTGAGATCACAGGACAAAATAGCTTTATTTTTTCCTGTCACACAAAAAGGAGTTGTATGTTTCTATAAAAATGACGCCCTCCAGGTGGGCTGGAGCAATTGTAATATAACCATATCTTACCGATGTTATATTAAGAATGGTAATGGCAATACTTTTTGCAATACTAATTATGACTCGTATTTGAACTCATTGAAAACAACTATGAATGGCATTCGCAAAAATCCAGTTTTGTTTAAACAATTGTCAGTTATAGATCAGAAAATGTTTCATGCAGGGCTGATGCGTATTAGTACTAAAGTAGAAAACTGTTATTTTATTTGTGGGAAAAAGGCATATAAATGGTTACCTGAGAATTGGTCCGGCAGTTGTTTTTTGGGTTATTTGGTTCCGGCAATAAGACATACTGCAGAATTACCTTTGGGTAAGATACGAAACGTGAGAGAAGCAGCCCGAAAACCAGAAGGTCCAGTTGAAAAACCTGTGAATCCAGTTGGAAAGATCGAAGCTGGCTGGAAAGATCACAATTCAGTAAAAGACAAAAGCAAATTGACTCATATGGACTTGAGTGACAGTGTTATATCCTGGGCAGGAATATTCCCAGCCTATGGAGCAGTCAAATCGATCTGGGAGCTGAGGAAGTTGTCAAAACTTCTCGAAGTAATGAGTAATGCAACTTTTTCCGCCCTAGAACTGGTGACTGATGAACTAAATGCAATGAGAACTGTTGTGCTACAAAATCGAATGGCTCTTGACTTCACCCTAGCGGTGAGAGGTGGTATGTGTGCGCTTATCAAAGAAGAATGCTGTGCTTATATTCCTGACAATCATCATGAGATCAATAACCACCTAGAGGTAATTCAGCAAGTATCAGCCATGACTGAACCAGACCCAAACCCACTGACGGACTTTTTCCAGAATCTGTTTGGGGGGTGGGGTTTCATCCTAATGAATATTCTGATTGCCATTTGTGTGGGTATACTCCTAATAGGAGCATGTGTTTGCTGTGGAATTCCCTGCATGAAAAGATTAATCAAATATTTTATTGATGTATCTGTTACTGAAACTTTGCACCAAGATATTGAGATTGAAAGATTGCTCTCAGATGACATTTTTTTCTGAAGTATAGATTGAATGACTCACCTAGCTGAAAATCCTAAGTGGAAAAGGCTAGGAGATAAAATGACACTATGCATACTTCAAAATAGAATAAAAAGTATTAATAGGGGGGAAAATGTTAGAAAAATGTGTATTTGAATATATGAGAAATGCTAGTTTAAAAGCAAAGTAGTATATAATGCATTTTATTCTATTAATCATATAACAGTACAGATTAATTCATGTGTAAATGTAAGTAGTTTTGAAACTGCAGTGTGGCTTGAAGCAAAGCTGATCCTTGACCCTGGCAGAATGCTAGCTTAGCAAGTTTTAATGTTTATGCTTTTCACAAGTGATTATCTGCTGGGTCAGGAAATTAAATGTGTGAAATAATGAAATCTTCTGCTCTTTCCTGTTGGAATGATTTGGCCTTGTATATGTGTTACTGAGATAGCACGCAGCTGTGTGAGAAAGTGTAACAGAGAACAAAGACGTGTATTAAAAGACTGAAGCTGCTATTGTATTCAAACTGATATGAAACCTTGAAGTAGTAACTTTACAGAAAGACATTATGTCTGACCAGCTGGATAGCAAGGCCGTATTGTATCTAGAGGAAAAGTTTTTTTTAAATATACAGCGTCAACAGTGTTATGAATAGAGGACTGTAAGCTAAAGTGATGTAGATGCCCTGTGACATATCACGTCAGTAAGGTGGGCATAGCTTAAATGTTAAACCTATATAAAATTGTGTGCTTCCTGTTTCATGTCAGACAAAATTCTGTACTTGTACGTTTTTTGCCTCCTGGTGTACACTAGTAAACTTTTTAACCTGAACCTCCTGTGTATTGAAATTTTATTTTATTTAACATTTGTATTCCCTTCCTCATTCCTTTGCTGAAGTTCTTGCGCAGAGTCTCCCTGCAATGCCACATCATCTGCATACAACAAATTGTTGATCTGTCTCCTCTGACCTGTTTGCTAATGTAGTCCATCACCAGTATGAGCAACAATGAGATCAGAGCTGAATTCTGATGTACACACACTCCCACTGGGAGCCCATCTGTGAGACCAAACACTGTTCGTACTTGAGTCATTGAATCATTGTACATAGCTTGCACTAATTCTGCCAGTGTTTCTGGCACTTTGAACCACCACAAGATGGCCCAAATCAGCTTTCTTGGGGCCTCATCATATTCTTTCTCCAAGTCGAGGAATGCCCAGTTGGATTATTTCCTCATTTATAGCTTCTTCTCTAATATCTGTCTCACTGCAAACACGAGTTGCTCTGCATCCTGATCTAAATCCAAACTGATCATCTCCCATCTACCTTTCTACTACTCTGCATATTCATTTATCAGTCACCCTCTCCAGAATGTAAACTCATTGAAAATATAATTAAAACTTCACCCATCAAATCATGGAACTGCTCCTGTATATCTCCATGATAAATACCACTGTTATCTTCAGCTTGCCATATCGTCAAGTCATTTCTGTTCATTCAGAATCCTATATCCTACAACCAGTCATCACTAACACCTAAATAGTTGTAATAGCATCTACCAACTATATAAATTATTTTGTGACAGTAGTCTCCACCCCACGTTTGTGATAGCTATATGTGTAATTGTCTTTGAACCTGCTTTACACACCACCTCTTAACTTCAAAATAAAGATTTTTCAGTCATAGCTAGTTTCTTCCCTCACATCCATTTCTTTCAGTTTCTAATCCATAATCACATGATCTATTATCTGACTAACCCACTAATATACCTCTTCAAATGCTGAATGTTTAACAACTTTGAATTCTTAAGTATCTTTTATACTGTAATAGTTGCCTCTACTTTTTATATGAATGTAATCTAATTTATCTAAGCTAGAAGCATGTTATAATAAAATTGCTAGGTTTGCATCTGACTGCCCATATAGAACACATCATTGTACAGCTTTAAGGATACTAGACTGGACTGAGGTTCCCAACATTATTCTTTACAACCAACTCTCTCTAACTCACAAAATTGTAACACAACCAACTAGAACCCCTGCACTGCAAAATCTCATCCTTCCTTAGAGTTCCAGCCGACCACTTCGCTCTAACAACAAGAACTTACTCACCGTCTCCAAGGTCAACAACACTGCAGGAGAATCTTTATTTTCCAACTATATATCTCATATATGGAACTCCCTTCCTAACTCCATTCTCTCAATCTCATCCACTAAGTCATCACTTAAAGCTTATCTAAAAAATAAGTGGCTATGTTCCTGTACTAACCCCTCATGAGTCCTCTGATACATCACAGTATACCCAAAATATATCCAACTTCTCCCTGTGTTTAATCCTTTGTTCCTACCGACCTTTCTTAACGTTATATCTTGACATAAGTCATACCTACAAATAGTTCTAGCTATGTTCAAAGCCCAGGTTTGGTTGTCAAGATTTAACAAATTTGTATGTTCTTATGTATACTACATTTTGTTTATTTTATACATTATTGATTACTGTAATGTGTGCATGAAAATTTACTGTTACTCATGGAGCTCTTCTCCCTGGGCCTCTGCTGAAAAAGGACCTGTGTCCAGCAGTTGGACTTTCCTGGTAAACAAATGTTAAATAAATAAATAAAATAAAATAAATGTCCAATTGTCAGTGCATATTATCCAATGTCTGCTCATACATCTCTTTCCCTCTCTGTACACACACACACACACACACACACACACACACACACACACATACATATATATATATATATATATATATATATATATATATATATATATATATATATATATATCACTGAACGTGTGTTTAAAAAAAAATGTAATATGTTGGCGCTTTTCTCCCCAGGCCTCTGATGACAAGGGTTTTTTGACTAAACAGAGTCAGATAAAGTGAGTAAACAAAACCAAAATTAAATAAATTAATAAGTAAAGGAAAATGGTAGAGAGTAGGGTAATGCCATGGTCATACTCATGTTCAGTATGGTGGCACACATGGTAGCCATTTCTGCCTCCATGCATCCACTAGTTAGGACCTACCAGACTACCAACAGTAGTGGATGAGGATGAGGTAATGTCCAGATCCATGGGAGCATAGTAGGTCACAAACACCACACGGATCTTTCGATAGTACAGGGAAAAGTGGGGAGAATGTAATACAAAATAAGGCATGCAGACCTCATCAGGGTTCATCTACACCTAGCAGAAACTCTTATTTGAAGTCTCATTCACACAACACTGTGAGATGACCATTTGTAGGATCACCTGCATAAACTAGGTCACGTCATTGCAGAAAGTCAAAATCAATCTTACATTTCAACAATTCCTCACAATCACAGGCACCATCACCCATACTATCCTTAGGGGATGTTGTGTACAACACATTTGATCTATGGTAAGTCAGGGTAGACACTATAACTACTGAAAATATTACACATGGCAATTCACCTGCATGTGTTTGACTAGACTAATGTCACTTCTCAAAATAAAAGGAAAGGGAGAAAAGGGACAGATGTGCAGAATGCAATGTACACCATTACTAATACTCAGCAGCATCTATTTGACTTGAGTACAGATTAAAAAATGCATTGGGAAGGGGAATCTGCATACTGTAGTGTAAAAGCAGTAAAAGGGTGTGTTCAGCAGCACGAGTCTGAACTGGTAATGCTATTGCTTACAGTTACGGAAAGATCAATAAAAAATTAAAAAGGAGTGGAGTGTTAACAACACACTGCAATACAGTACACTATTAACAACCTCATACAGTGGAACTAAATCTTTCATTGAGTAACAAAAATCATGCCATCAACACTAGTACTGTTGCCACTTCATCCTCAGCACTGTACAAATGATGATTGTTATTACTTCTGATAACGCAAGGGCTAGTATCCATCTGTCTATATATCCATCCATAATTAATTAATTTAATGTGCAGTACCTTAATACAGCAAAAAATATTTATTTCGTATCAGAAAAAAAACACAGAAACATTACAGAATACAAACAGAAATGTTACACAAATGTTCTTTTCTGTGAGAGGGAGCACCACATGAAAACGTCAAGGTGGAATACAGCAGTCATATGTGAGTAAATACGTACACTTTTTTCAAGCTACTCAGACAAGTAGTGAAATCACAGTTATGTAATGTACATTTCAGCAGAAGCAATGTGTCCATATTTTGTTGTAGTCCCTAAACAAAACACATGTAGCAATGCAATACAAAATTACACATTCCTTACATGCTCTGTGCAGATCTCAGTCAACAGTCAGAAATGACTCGTACTAGATATTGTAACAGCAAACAGTACATATAAATAAACCATATGACTAGCAACATTTAAAAAAAATAAAAAAATAAATATTTAAATGTATGAAGTACAGTGACAGTAGGCCTCGTACCACACAGAATAGCCAATACAAAGCACTAAATACATCAAATATAATCTGTGTTTTTTATAATAAAGGTAGCACTAACCTGAATATCATGGTCCATAGTTTTGGAATAGACGCCACCTCTTTGCCTGCACAACCGAATACCATGCACAAGTCTGCTGCATGGAGCCCCTTCCTACTGCTGCTGCTGGTTGTACACCAAGATTATAAGCAGTCATGGAATGACCTTTACTATGAGCTGCAGTGCCATCATAAGACAGTTCATCACCAGAATGGTGCATGATCATATTGTGCAAGAATGCCACACATGGTAAACATCCTGCATGCAGAAGCAGGGTCATAATGAAGGGTGCCCCTGACTTATCCAGGCAACAGAAATGGGCTTTCATTAGGACAAACACTTATTTGATGACAAAACATGTCCAGGACAGTGTGGTGTTGTGTCTTGCTTCAGCAGCTCCCATAGGATTCCTTACAGGGATCATTAACCAAGACTCAAGTAAGTAGTCTGCATTACCTGGAAAACACAAGGAAAAGAGGGGGAAGGAAAAGAACAAAGGAACCAGACCAGGGGTGAACTTCCCATGTCTCCAATGGACAGAGGCAGTCAGTAAATCACCCTCTATAAATCAAATATTAATCAAACTTGCAGCTCACATTTGGGTTGCATGGCTAGGCTTTTAAGGGCCCTAGTGGTTGATAGCCTACTATTTGGGTATGAACATATGAACCTATGAAGGATAGTTTATTTCTAAGCAATACATTAAGCAAAGTATGACTAATTATATAATTATTGCACATATGCATAATTACCAACAAGGTAACCATGGGGCATCCTGCCATGCAGGAATACGCACCTGAGTGGGAATTATGGGCATGGCCAGGATGCTAATCTGACACATCGGTGATGCACGTCATGCATCAAACATTGCCTGGCAGCTGATGGAATTGTAGCACTTCCTGCTTTGGTATTGCACACCATTTGGTCCTGATGGGACCCTAATGGCAACAATCTATCGCACCATGCACCTCAGAAGCAGGTGCCATCCAATAGAAGGCATGCATGGTTCTGGTTCTGAGCTGTAGTGACACTAGCAGATGAATATACTGATCCACTCATGCCAAGGGTATATCGAGGAACTGCTGAAGTATCCTCAAGGCAGAAGCCTGAGATATACACAAAGAGTCCCGAGTCTGTCTCTGGAAGGTCCTTGTGGCAAGTATAGACAGGGCTAGTAATACTTTAGTATCCACAGGTATAGGAAAGCCATGAATCTCCCCATTTCCCATTTGTGGAACATACATATTCACTAAATCCTTTGAATATCTCTGTTCACTCTAAATCTGTCAAGCATTTCTTGATTATCAAAGTTACAATGGGTCATTCTTTGTCTTTATTTCGCCTTATTGGTCAGTGAGAACCATGGTGCACAAGAGGTTTTGGATCAACAAAACAAGTGCCTCATACTGAGGAATAGCTAGGCTGTCAGCAACAACAAGCATCTTTGCCAAATGCAAAGTATATAGAAAAGGCACACTTGTTTTTTCATCACTCCCTTATGGATGACAAGAAAACATATAAAAACAACTATGAATTGCAAACAGCCAGGAAGAGGGCTTACTAGCATAAGTTATTCTACAGCAATATCTCATTTGAATCTCATTTTGTCTTCATTTACATATGCTCATTGAAGGTTACCAGACATTAATGTAACTGACCTCCATGAATTGTGGTAAAGCTGAGATTAGGCACAACCTGTGCAGATAGGGTTTATGCCTAAATGTAATGACTGTGAATACCACCAATAATATTATTGTTCAGAAAATGATCACCATAGAAACACATGAGAAGCAGTGACTAGCTTTTCTGATTCTGCATGTAGTTTTCCACTCAGTGACATTAGCAAACCTCACGTGATACTGGGTATCTGACAGTAACCTGGCAATATTAGCTCCAAAGGTCAGTATTTTAAAATTATTTTTCTGTTTTTAAACTAACTCCTGCACAGTCACAGCATAGCATGGTTGCACATTTTGGGAGACAGGAGTGCATAACGGACGTGTTTGCACTTTTGTTCAGTTGGCTATTTGGTCTTGATCTTTAACAGCCTTCAGAGAAAGCAGGCTAATTCAATCTATTATACCAGCAAATTGCTAAGCATATACGAGCAATATCTGTACCTTTTAGGGTCCACACAAATAGCACCTGTACTCCCATGCAGCAGTACTGAACAAAAGTGAACCAACTCACTATGCAGATAAAGTTCGTTCACTTTGTTCAGTACTGCTGCAGGGGAGTACAGGTGCTATTTGCATGGACCCTAAATTGTTTTATTTTGGTTCAGTTGTTGGGGAGTGCAACAATTCTTGTGTATTTCAATATCTGTACCATATTTTGTTCCTTTGTCCCACATTATTTTTAAGTTTCTATTAATTATTGAGCTAAGAGGTGAGAGGTGTGTGTGTGTGTGGGGGGGGGGGGGGGTGCAGTGGGTTATACACATTTTTTTGACAGCTGTGATTAAGTAGATACATTCCCATGTGGTAGTCATTTGTGTATTTATTCATTAATTTTTGGTAATCAAATCTCTGAGGAATTCAGTTATAGTCATACAAGTGGCAGTAATTGATGACATGTATATATATTTGTGTGTGTGTGTGTGTGTGTGTGTGTGTGTGTGTGTGTGTGTGTGTGTGTGTGTGTGTGTGTGTGTGTGTGTGTGTGTGTATGCATGTGTTTGGGGGGGCATAGATATTCTCAGCTGTCCACACTTTTGCTGAATGTCTCTGATTTTGCCTCTTTATATTAGTCTGTTCCTCATAACATTTTCTGTTTTTTTTTTCTTTCTGGCAAAATCAGTGAGGATTGGAGCCACTAAATAATGACAGGCATTTAACATAGGGAAATATCTCCCCTTTATTTTGGTCTTTTGCCCCTCCGCACTATGCTTTAGTTTTTTTCCATCATTCTTGAGCTAAGAGGTTGAGAGGTAAGTGGGGGGGTGGGGGTGCAGTGGTTTGCATACTGTATTCTGAAAGCACCGAGTTGAAAAGATATATTTGATTTTATCAAACTGATGAAATTTGTAGCCACGGTCATACATGCCACTTTAACTGATGGTCAAATCTATTATTGTGTGTACATATGTATGCATTGTATATTTATTTATTGACAATTGATTACTAGGAAAGTCTGACTGGATGGGTGTCCATTTTCAGCAGAGGCTCAGGGAGAAAAGTTCCTCAGAATTCTAAACCATTTTAAGAACAATAATTTTACAATCTTCAAAAATACTACAAAACATCTACAGTTTAAATAATTGTACCAAATTAGACACAATGTGACAACATTGGTTAAAAATAGATATGACTTGCATGGCAATGATTTAATACTTAGAGAAATTTTAGCCAGTTTGAGAAATTAAAGGTAAGTTAGTATAATATAAACAGGACTTGCAATGCAAAGTAAGAGAAAAAACAGGGTTATGGCATATTTAGATAGAGAATCAGGATATAGAAACTGACTGAAGTAAGAAAGTGAGTGAAGACGGGGAAGTGAGGCAGTATAAGGTATGAATAGGTAATTGTCCATATTTAGGGATTTAATTTATTCTGGAGTTGAGCAAGAACAGAGCCAGATTTTGGCTAGGAAGGATTTCAAAATGTGGAATCATATAAATTGTTAAAAAGACAACTTGTCAAATGAAAAAAAGCCTGTATACCTGATTGAAAATCATCTTATCACACATACCTGCTTTTTTCTGTGCTAGACTGTGATATAGTGGCGAACAAGGGTGTTTTCCCTTTCCTCACTGTAGTGCAATCTTGGAGTTGGTGTGTATAGTTTGCAAGGGGAATGGTGGATGCAGAGGAGCTTCCCTGTGCAAAGGAAGAAATTGTTTTCCTTTTATTTTCAGTTAGTTGCTGATTGATTTTAAGTGTAAAAGGGCAAGATATGTCACTGATTTTGGTCCTTTGTTCCTCATTATTGTTTAGCTTTCACCTTAATTCATGAGCTTGACAGGTAAGTGTGTGGGTGTGTTGGGGGATGCAGCGAATTCCACACTGCTGAGAAAATGCATTGCTGTGTGGCAGTTATTTATGTATGTACTGATTCATTAATTTGATTGCAATCAAACATCCGAGAATGTTAGTCACAGTCAGTCATCTAAGTGTAATTCATGGGCAGATCTGTGTGCGTGGGTTTTTTGTATGTCTACGTGTGTGTGTGTGTGTGTGTGTGTGTGTGTGTGTGTGTGTGTGTGTGTGTGTGTGTGTGTGTGTAAATGTGTGCAGATTTTAAATTAAATTATCATGGCGAATTAGCTAATTGTGATTATTTTTATTTTATTATATCTGATATCTGAGGTGTAAACAGTCAATACATTTAGCCTTAATTGCTAAGTTTGGGGTTTTGTAGTAAATACAATCTATTGACCCCAGTCTTATGTGTTCAGTTTAAGCCATCGTTATTCTGGTTTTGCAGAACTAGGGTGCATTTATGTGAAGCTTGCTGTAATAGTTTATGATGACTATTTCAACACAATGAGACATCTGCAATTTGCACAGCCAATAAACTGGTTGCAATTGATGGTTATGAGGGTTGTCTATGGTAAAAATTACTACCTGCATGGAGGAAGGGCTGCAGTATATCTAAAAACAGGAAGTTGACCACAATCTGGCCATAATTTTTTCACTTTCCATCAGCACAGCACACATTTGACTGTATGTAGTGTTCTGGGCAGGATATATACAATATCAACTGATCAGGACATCAACTTTCGGTTTCTTCAGGAAAAATACTGGTAAGTCTGCAATGTGGGCTTTCTGGCAATTGAAAAAAAACATGGAATTTTCATGGAATTTTGCATTTAGGCCAGAGATCTAATTCACCACAAGATGTATTTCTGCACATATTTATTATTTATAATGCTGTCAGCTTGCAATATTGAGTGTTCTGTGTCTAGAATCTGTTTTAATATTCACAATATACTATTGGAGAAGAAAATTATAATGAAATCACCATAATGACCAGAAATTACATTTAGAAATCATAGGTGGAATTCTTGAATTTCAGCTCAAGAAAATGGAATTTCATTTTTTTGAAAATTGAAAATCATTGACCCTGCAATTGATAATTAGCACAACACCTCAACAAATAGAATTGTTGTCTCACAGAACTTGGTTCTCTCTGGTGGAGTTTTTGGCTGTGATTCCTTCTGTGCTTCATCTTTATATACTCCCTGTTTCTGTGTGAGTTCAATCAAAGTACTCTGGCTTCCTCCCCAGGCCCTCAGCTGTATAATTTATGTCTAGGCCATTGGTACTTCTACTTTCATCCAAATCTAACACCAGAAGGGCAAACAAAAAAGTATAATTTTTAGAGGGGTGGGAAAACATGGGTTAGTCACAGACAGAATTTATATATCCTTTCAATTGTTTATTGCATGAGTTTATTGGAAAATACTATTTTCCTATATTTGAGCATTAAATATTAAACACAACTTATTTTCCTTAAAAGGAAAAGTAATACTGAATTTATTTCCTTAGTCATGATTTTTTTACTTTTAAGGAAAATAAGTTGTGTACCTGAGACGTACCTCCCTGGACTACATGAAAAGAGACATAAAGGAGCTCTCTGAGCATGTAGCCCAGGCCGGTATGACCCTGACCTTGAGTAGCATCTTACCCTCACCAAGAATGATGCCACAATATGAAGACAAGATGATCAATTTCAACAATTGGCTTAAGTACTGGTGTCATTCAAAGGGGATCCAAAGCCTGTCAGCTTGGGATGATATGCTCGACAAGCCACGATGCTTCGCTAGGGACGGCTTGCACCTGTCACCCCTGGGCTTTTGGATATTGGCAAAGGCTCTTGCTACACCCATAGTGCCTTTTTTAGGCAAGGCTCAAAAGACAAACCCACCTCCATAGGTATCACAAGGGATAAGAAACTAAGAGTAATGCTACTCAACGCCAGAAGTCTAAACGTCACGATGCACGCACTCAAAACTCTCCTTAGCATGGAGAACATCGATATCTGTGCAGTAACAGAAACCTGGTTCAGGGCTCCCGAGAGCACCCCAGCACTACCAGGTTATACCTCATACCATGTTTTTCGGCCCCAAAACTTGGACCGAACCACAAAAGGAGGGGAGTATCGATATTCATCAAAGATATCCACACCTCCAGGTTGGTGGCAAAGCACAAAGCATCAGAGACTATCCATGTGCAACTAACAGTGGGTAAAACTGCCTTCCAGTTTATAGCCTGCTACAGACCACCCTCCCAAACCCAGGAACCCCACTCGGCCTTCCTGAGAACACTGTAAAATATGAAGGTCTCTCCAAACACCATTATATTGGGCGACTTCAACTACCCAAACATAGACTGGGAGCATTACTCTAGCTCCAACACCCTAGCCCAAAGGTTCCTAGAATTTATAAACTCAAATGCTATGGAACAACTTGTTACCACTCCCACAAGAGGTGAAAACATACTGGACCTGATCATCACCAACATGGGGACTTATTGCTCCAGACCAGAAGTGTATCCCTCACTGGTAAGATCAGACCATAAACTAATCTCATTGGATATTCACATCCCGACCCCACCCCCTGCCCAGAAAACCACAGTGAAAAACTTCTCTAAAGCAAATTTCACACTCCTCAAAACCGAGGTGGAATCCTTCAAAGCCCCCGGGCCTGTGGAAAATACGGCCCAGACCGCAGAATCCTTTATAAACGCATTCTATGAACACCTTCAGGAATGCATGGATCATGCAATCCCAAATAAAACCAAGACCCAATCCTCCAAAGGCAGACATCCTGTCTGGTGAACCCCAGCCATAAACAAACTATACAATAGAAGGAGGAAGCTACTAAATGATAGAGCAAAATCCCAAAAAGGGAAGGCATCACTGATCAGTATTAGCAAAAAACTACAGGCACTCATAAAATTGTCTAAGGCCAGCTTCGAGAGAAAAATTGCACAGGACACTAAGGATAATCACAAGGCTTTCTTTAGTTATGTTAGGAACCTGGGTGGTAATTACCAGATATGCTCAGAATTAGTCCAAAATGACAAAAAATACACTGAACCCACAGACATTGCCAACATCCTAGCTGACAGGTTCAGCGCAAACTTCTCCCCCCACCTCCCCAACAAAAGGGCAAATATCTATCCCAGCAGAGTGCTGCCCCCCTGACATCTCAGATGCTCAGGTAAGAGCCGCCCTCTCCAAAGCAAAAAACACAGCATCAATTGGACCAGACGGTGTCCCGGGCTGCGTCCTACATGAACCCCAAGAAGAGCTAAACCCAAACATAAAACTACTGTTCAATCTCAGCCTTACTACAGGATATGTGCCCAAAGAGTGGCGTACAGCAACAGTGGTCCCTCTCCATAAAGGTGGTGCCTCAATGGATCCTGGAAACTATCACCCCATAAGCCTGACTAGCTTGGTCTGCAAAGCTATGGAAAGGATCATCATGGACCTCATAAATAAAGATATTGGGGACCTACAGACACTGGATCCTACCCAGTTCGGCTTTGTTAAGGGCAGATCCTGCCTCTTAAACCTGGTTGATTTCTTTGAAATAGTCACCAAGGCCATTGACGAGGGAAGGTGGTCCACACAGCCTACCTGGACCTCGCAAAAGCCTTCGATACAATACCCCACTCGGGCATTATAGATAAGCTCACCAGCTTAAATATAAACCCCTATGTCACTAGATGGATTGCAAACTGGCTCAAGGACAGAACCCACATGGTTAGAATTGCTGGAGCCATGTCAGACTCCAAACCAGTTACAAGTGGTGTCCCACAAGGCTCAGTCCTGGGACCTCTCTTGTTCAGTATATATTTCTCGGAGGTACAGGCCAACACAGAAGGACTGTGGCTGACCAAGTTCGCAGATGACTGCAAACTGGGCACCATAATCGACTCTCCAGCCGACACAAGCATCCTCCAAAAGGGCCTCAGAGAAACAGACAACTGGTGCCAGAGCCATGGCCTCAAGCTAAATGCCAAAAAGTGTATAGTCATTCCCTTTGGCAAAAACAAAGTGCCCACAAATTACCACATAGGTGGTAATCCATTAAGTACAGAAGAAGTAATTAGGGACCTGAGGACCCAAGTTGATAGCAATCTCTCATTTGACAACCACGTGGTCAAAGTGGTTAGAAAAACATTTTATATAGCCCACCTAATCATGAAGGAATTCACATCTAGATCAGGGGAGGTCATTGTGCCTCTTTACTCATCCCTCATCAGGCCCATAATTGAGTACAATGCCCCTTTTGGGATGTACCTTACCAGACACCTGCAGCAACTGGAAAGACCCCAAAAGTACCTCACCAAGAGGATCAAAGGGTTCAAACAGATGACATATGCTGCCCGGTTAAAGAAACTCTAGCTCTACTCAGTGGCATACCACCTGTTCAGAGGCAATCTGTGCCTGACATATAAAGCCATGTCCAACCCGGAATTAATGGACATGCTGCACCTCAGAAAATCCAAATCCCATCGAGCTACGCGCTCGAGAGACTTGAACCTCAGCACTGAAATAAATAGGACATGCTGGAGGGACAGAGTCATAACCCAGAGGCTCCCTTCACTCTGGAATAAAATCCCAGTCCAGGTTAGGCAGAGTCCCTCATTGACTCTATTCAAGAGGAATCTTGATGAGTGGATGGGAGATCGTAGGTTTACCCCGGGTATCACTTCTGTGTCACTGTTAGACAGAGGCACAGTATACTAACCTCGAAAAAGGGCATAGCAAAATAAATTTAAAATGGGTGGCGAAAGCCAAACACATTCTGGCTAGGCTTATAAATGCCCTAGGGCAGATAGCCTAGTATGAACCTATGAACCTATGAACCTATGGAAGTGTTAAAAGAAGCAAGGAAGCATGTATGTAGTCGAGTAATAATGAAGGCTGAAGTGAAAATAAAAAGAAATTCACTGTGCTAGTTTAGAAGAGACGATTGAAGTTTTCTCAAACAGATATGTGAAAGTAAAACAGGATGGCAGGCATAACAATACTGGAAATTGTGGGAAAGGAGTTGAAAAACCAAGTAAGGCTGAAATACCAAATAGCTTTTTTAATTTAAGAATTCATTAAAAATAAAGGAGAGGTTTCTTGCTTGTGATGGGTGTTGATTTAGATGGGGTCAAGTGGATAGCTAGGTCTGGCACTGCAAAGTAGCTGGAATACATTTTATAGGTTCATGGGTTCATAGGAGGTTATTAGGCTAGTGGCCCTAGAGCCTTTACAAGCCTATCCATGTTAATCCCAAGTATCCCCGTTTGTTCTTTTTTGGGTAATTCACAGAAGGAATTTTATTTATTTATTTTGGATTTGTTTACAGGGAAAGTCCAACTGGGCAGAGCCCATTTTCAGAGGAGGCCTGTGGAGAAAAGCTCCAACATAGCAACAATTACATAAAAATACATATAGTAATAATAATAATTTAAACAATTGTAAAAAACATACATGGCAGAAATCACATCATTTAAACAACTTCTGTAAAGTAAGAACTGGATATTAGTTTGCTAAGTTCTATATGGGTTTGTTCAAAGCAACTTCTAGCTACACCTGACATACTCCTACGTACACATATACATATACTTAGTTATGGATACTTATTTACAGTTAAAAGCAGGAGTTACTATATTCACATTTCATGTTAGTTGAATTAGAGACAAGTGGTTTAGTAAGAAAGAGGTATGAGAGTTAAACGGGAGGAAGGGAATGAGACAGAATGAGTGATATGGAGAAGATGGGAGCTTTGATAAGATATGGATATTTAGCGATCATGGAGAGATAGGCAGTAGAAGGATGAACAAATAATTTAGTGATACAAATGTATAATAGCTGCTTTGAAGAGGGGGAGTGGGATCAATAGCTATTTTTGTTATCCTGGCATATTACATGAGCAAAGCCAGGAGGCTGGTAAATATTATTTGAGTTGATTTTTAAATTGATTTAAGTTGTTTGTGGTTCTGATAGAGTGGGGAATAATATTCCAGATTTTTGCAACATAGTTTGAATATAGGGAGTGCCCAACACTGGTGGTGGATTTGGTAACTTGTAAAAATGATTTATTTGTTTAATTAAAGTATACATTTGCTGAAATAAGGTTGAATTGTATTTAGGAGAGCAGGAATTTTATCTGGTTAATTGAGTAGTTTATGAGCCATGGTTAACTGGTTGTAAGTCAGGTGATGTAAGAATTCTAGCCATGATAGTTATCTTAAAGGGAGGCAGTAGTGTGTCCTATGTGAAGAGTCTGTGATGAAATTTGCCATTTTATTATTTATGAACAGACCGGGTCTATGAGCAACACCGGCTACTCCTATTCACGAAGGACATGGATGCCACACCAGGGTCAAATTTGCAGTCTCCCTTCCAATGATCTAGGTTGCGTTTGAATAGTCAGTGAGGAATTCTGTTTTATGTGACTAGGGAGTCTATTTCCGAGAAGTATCAGTCTCTGGGAGATATATGTCTCTCCAGCATAATCTGTTCGTGTCACAAGCTAGGTTGAGATCCCTAGACTGAGTGAATCTTGAGCCACTTCACTTGCGGATGTGCAGCATGTCCATTCAGGCAGGGTTGGAGATTGCCATTTAGGTAAGGCACAATTGATAAACTGTGTGCAGATTCTAAAATTTATTCTCAGACACAACAGATTATAGATATATTTGCAAAATCTTATGCAAAACAGTTTGGCTCCACAAAAGGGGTGATAAGTTGTCCTAGTGACAGCCAGGTAACCCCAGATACTGGAATCAGATTATATTGAAAAAAGAATTGCGCAAAATGGATCCAAACAAAGTGCAGGGAGGAGATGGAATTAGTAACAATGACTTGAGAACACTTCAGCAAAAACTTACAGTACCATTATAGCTATTATTCACTAGGTCATATCAATATGGGGAGATTCCTCAAGATTGGAGACATGTGCTTATTAAACCTGTCTTTAAGGGAAAGGTGAGTAGGACAAATCCAGAGTCATATAGACCCTTAAGTCTACTTTCATGTTGAAGGAAAATAAAGGAGAAGGTATTATTGGATAAGTTATTGTCAGAAGTGGATAGGCTGGGACTTGAAACCATATATCAGCATGCATATGTTGAAAATAGATCTATTACCATCTGTAACATGATGTTCTATAACAATATAATAACAGCTATGAATGAAACATTGTGCTGTGATGTAATTTGTATAGATTTAACTTCAGCATTTGACAGGGTCATACACAAAACACTGATCAATAATTTAGCACAGCTAGGTATTAATGCACTTTTGATAAGATGGATAGCTTACAAATAGGACATGGCAAGTATCATACAGCAACTGGACAGGTGAAATCCTTGGTTACAGTCACGGTGTCTCACAGGGCTCTGTCCTAGGCCCTTACTTGTTTAGATTGTATCTTTCAGACCTAACTTTTTCATCTGAGGTGTTCTACAGTCTATATGCATATGACCTGAAATTGGGTAAACTAATTACATGTGTTACAGATAAGGCATGTCTGCAAAATAACTTGACTAAATTGACCATTTGGGCACAAGAGAATAATATGCTGATAAATGCATCAAAACCTAAGTATATGAGATTCGGGAGGCATAAACTGAAAGGTAAATATTTAATACAGCACACAGTGATTGGAACTGTAGACTCATTTAAGGACCTGGGTATATGATTAAATTCAGGTATGAGTTTTTCTAATCATATCAACCAATTAGTTAATGATAGTTATAGAACTACAGGTTGTATACAAATATTTATAAAGTATTGGAAATCAAAAATAATGAATTCATTGTTTGTTAGTTACATTAGAGCCAAACTTGAGTATGGAATAACAATATGAAAACCCTATAAGAAAACAAGCATGGGTAAACTGGAAAGAGTGCAGCAGAAATATAACAAGAGCATCCATGGATGTGAAAATTTAAGTTATTATGAAAGACTAAAATATCTGAACTTGTACAGTGTCTCTTACAGATATTTAAGAGGAGATCTTATTCAGGTATATAGGGCATTTAGGGACAACTACCTCTGGGAATGTTTGGGGTTATCAAAAAGTACTAGAGAATCAGCAGATAACCTATGTAGAAGATTCTATAGGAATGAGAAGTGTACTAATTGGTTCTCTGACAGAGTAGCTGATGCATGGAACAGACTACCAAATTACATTAAAGCAAGAACTAGTTTAGATATTTTTAACAACAGCCTGGACATTTATTATAGGAACAAGTGTTTTGGTATATTGGCAAGCTAGACGTGCATTAATGCCCGTGCTTGAAATATTTGTATGTATGTATGTAAGTGTTTATCAAGAAAACTAAAGACGGATAAGGGTCAGTTACCACATGAAATATAGCTAACATTTAAAGAAGCAATCATTTTTGCTAAAAATTCCAGGAACTATAATGCATTACTTACTCTATGAGACTGAAAATGTGATATATACAGGAAAAATTCATTTTGGTGACTTTGTACAAATCTTGGAAGATGAAAGAAGTAGCGATCTTGTACACATAAAAAGAAAAAAAAAATTAAACGCTGGTTTGGGCATATTCTTAGGATGCCTTCTAGTTGTCTCCTGTGGCAGATGTACCAGGCATGGCCCAATGGAAAGTGGCTCTAGAAAAGACCTGGGACAATGTAGAATACTACCCTAACAACCACAAACAGTTTTCTTAATCCTAGCTATGCTTTCCAGAAATGTTTGAAAGGTATTGGTCTTATGGGTGCCCATTTTCAGCATGCAAACTTAGGCAAGAGTGGTTAAACATTTACAAGTTTCCTCTTCCAATAGAAACATAGGTGCCAGAGCTGGGGTAAATTTACAATTCCCCATCCAGTGATCTAAGTAGCACTTGAATACGTGCAGGAATAACTTTGTTTCACATGGCTAGGAAGACTATTCTAGAAAAGGGCAGCCTCTGAGACCCTTGAGCATGTTGTACTTATGTTGCAGGCAAGGATTAGGTCTCTGGTTCAGGTGTTTCTGATGATATTTGTTTTCTGAATGTGCAACAGATCCATTAAGGCCACAAACAGGTCATTTCTCAACAGTCTATAGGAGATCAAGCACAAGGACAAGGCTTTTAAGTAGTCTGCATAGAACTTGTTATCTAAACTCAGTGCATACTCCAGTTGTTGCATATGCCTGGTCAGAGACATGCTGAAGGAAACATTTTACTCAGTGACTGGTCTTATGATGGCAGATTACAACGGAACAATTACATCTTTGGACCTAGATGCCATCCTTTTGGTTATAAGTTGTGCAACATAGAATTACTTCCTTACTACTGTAGACTCATGATGATCAAAGGCCAGGTCATTGCCTATATGTGTTCCCAAATCTCTGACTACTGTCTCAACACTTAGGAGTGTAATATCAATATAGAAATTTGTAGGGGTAGCTGTGTTACTGAAAGATAGTATTATGCACTTCCTCCCAATGAGTTTACATGGCTGGGAAGCCTATTCCAGAGAAGGTGTCACTCAGGCACCAGTTATTATGATTCCCCATCCACTAATCCAAGTTTCATTTAAATAATAGCACTGAAGAGATTTGCTTCACATGGATGGGAAGCGTAATCTGGAGAATGGTAACCTCTGTGACATATACATGCCCCTTCAGCAAGGCATATTTATGTTGCATATGAGGTTTAGATCCCTGGATTATATGTTTCTGATGCTATTTGAATCTTCCTTGGGAAAGATTCAGTGACAACACCTAATTTGCAATCATCTGCAAGCTTGGTCAGTCAGAGGCCTTTGGTGTTAGCTTTGACTTAAAGCAAATGCAAAACAGGAGCTGCTCCAGCACTGAGCCCTGAAGCACTCTGTGATGACCCACCACTAGATGAGTAATCAAGAAGCATCAATCCATACCACTGGCAATAGTGGGGGACATACATTGGGAGAATGGCAGGTACACACATAGTATTTCCAGATGCAGCTGTCTGCATCAAGTGCAATTTATCTTAATAGCACATAGAGACCACAGTCAGTCTGGGGCTGGTTTCTCTCTCTTTCTCCAGGTCCCCAATTAGACTCCCCACTGACACAGCTATAGAATTGAGATCTCAGCTGAGTGGCCAAGCCAAGACCTCCAACACTCTTTCTATCTAACCAGTGCTTTATGCCCCTGCCAAAGTAGCTGGCACACACGCACTCTTGGAGATTTGTTGACACACACACACACACACACACACACACACACACACACACACACACACACACCTGTGAAAGACTGGCACAGGTTTACTAGCTATGCCCCCTTCTACCCAGACGATAAGATAGTTATTACTGCCACCAGCCAACTCCTTATCAGCTACTTTAAGGCCCTTGGCAAAGGGTGTCCAATCTTAGTGTAATATTAATATTAATACAAATGGCAGTTTGACCAAGAGGAAGGCTGTTAGGAATGGCCTACACAGTGTCACCAAATAAATATGCAAGTACTCTCAGAACTTAAATATGTCTCACTAAGATCAGCCACAATGAAAGGTTTAAATATATTTAATAAATAATAAAAGAACAAGAAAATACTCAGTATATATTCACAGCGACATCAGAGTTCATAATCATAGGAAATATTTAAAGCAACATTGCAGGACAGTCTCACATAAATAAATAAAAAAAATATCTAAACTAAGATACACTATATTCCTGACTGAATTTAAGAGAATTACTGTACCCAAGTTAACTTACTTAAGACCAAGGCAAATGTGGTGAAGGTATCTTCTAGTTGTTGTCAGGTCAAAGACAGAATACAGAATGTTATATGTCTGTCTCAGTGACCTCTCAGATTAATATCTCAAATATTACTGCTGGACTAGCTTGCAGAATTACATAATTTCTTGTCATCTGACTTCTAGTCCCCAGGCCCAAAACAGCCATTGATTGGCAGCTGATAGCAATCAGCATCTACCTGTTAAAATACTTAGAAAATGACTTTTCCTCAGATCTTTGGTAAATGCTGGAAGTCATAAAACAATAAAACACTTCCAAGACAATACAGAAAGTTCCCTAGTATAGACATTCTGTCTCTAGCTGCCATAAAGTAATTTAATTTCAGCTTTTTGTCTGAGGTTTTGCTGGAATTAAGTTAATCTCCTGTATTCCAGTTTCCACTGTTAAAATATATACATTTAAACAGCTGCAATAGTGCATGTACATTTCTGTTCTATTCCAGTAGGGCACACTGTGGATACATTTCAAGCACTTTGCAAAAACCTTTTTCAGTACACATGTCTGTGCAAACATAGTTTGGTATATACAGGAGATACAATTCTAATACATTTGTAACACAAGCATCTTGTATGAATCATGCTGATATTCACAAATGACATATAATTATTTACAAAATTCCAAATAGCTGGGCTGACAGTATCACCCTTTGTCACACACTCCACTAGTGACAGGCCTTTTTGTGGAGGTAGACTCCACTATACTAACTTCTTCAATTCTGTATGTGACCGAGTTGGCTATTCAATATGTGATGCAGGGATTAATACCTAATTCACTGAGCCTATTTACAACACCTGGGAGGGGTATTGTATTAAATGCTTTGGCCAGGTCATGGTAGGCAAGATGCACAATCTTGCCCTCAAAAATTGTTTTGGAGACCTTCTTGAAGAAGTCCAGCAAGCTGAGCAGGCAGGACCTGCCCTTGATTAAAGCAGACTGAGGTGGATATAGTGTCTGTACATTTATGTCATCATTTAATATATCCTTGATTATTCTTTCCATGGTTTTAAATATTAGACCAGTTAAGCTTAGGGTTGATAGTTCCCTGGGTCTGTGATTAGCCCACCCTTGTTCAGTGAGATAACCATTGCAATCCTCCATTCATTCAGCATGAAGCCTGTTTGCAAGCTGTGGTTAAATTCTAGTGGGCCAGATAATTTTTGCTTCTTGATATTAAGGATTCATCCCAGGATATTATTTGAGCCAATTCATGCAATGTTCTTGGCCTTGGAGATTGTCTTGAGGACCTGTCTCCTAGTGATAGTTAAGAGAGGTATCATTATGGGTATTTATTGAAAGGTGTCTGGGGAGAGGAGTAAAACTGGAGCTAAATTTGGCAGCCGGTTGATTTGGTATATCTTCTGGCACAATACAGGTGGCTTCATTTACAAATAATTCAATACGTTGCTGTGCATTGCCTTTGAAGTTATGGACATAGCTGAAGAAATCTTTATGATAGTCCTTTGTCTGGGTTTCTAGTTTACCTCAAATCTAGCTTTGGTAGACTTGATTAGTCTCCTGAGTTGCCTTTCATAGAGTGATGAGGCATTTTTATCTTGCCTGGCATTGTACCTCCTAATTGTCACCATGATTTCTTCCTTGTGCTGTACAACCTATTGATGACTGGATTCTATCAGGGTGACTTGTTTTTTTAGTTAGTCCTGCACATGTTACATGTGGGTACAACTGTCTCTATGCAGCTGTTACTGTGATTATACAGGATTTTCTTGGACAATTTCATATGGGCATCAATGTTCTCAGGGTTTGAAGGCTTCATATTTTGTCCAGACATCACTTAAAATTAAGAAGTTTGCCTTAGAATAATCTCTAAATGTTCCAGGTTTAGTTGG
Source organism: Protopterus annectens (assembly GCF_019279795.1). Lineage (NCBI taxonomy): Eukaryota > Metazoa > Chordata > Ceratodontiformes > Protopteridae > Protopterus > Protopterus annectens. The sequence continues at coordinate 762,443,035 of NC_056744.1, forward strand.
ATTCTCATTTTTATTTATTTTTTCAAAACAAACAGCTTTATGGTCTGACCTGACCACTGAGGATAATGCACTAGGGATGGTACAAAATTATCCCATGTTTCTGAGGGCAACGTCAAGGATGTTTGCATTCCTAGTGGGATACAAACTGACTGGTCCAGAGTATTTGTGTTTACAATGCCACGAATCTCTGTGCATGCATATTAGGGGTCATGTACAATTCCCAGTCCATAGTGAGGTAGGTAAAGTCACCTACAAACACATTGTTGGGTTGAATGGGGAGTGCCTTCAGTACATTTAAGTACATGTTATGGGTTTTCTGGATCATGGAGGGAAACCTATATCTTGCAATGATATGATATGGGACTTTGCCTATGATGATTTGGTATTCAACTGCATTTATTCTGCTGCATGTATTGATGCTTAGTAGTAGCCTGATTAAATTGTAACTGTTATTCTAAGTCTTTTGGTTTATGCACTTGGGCTTCAGGCCAGTTGTTTTACATTAGGAAGGTTTCTGGTCTACACTCTTGTGGGAGAGGAGGGTAGATTCTGGCCTTCTGAATTGGGAATTGCTGGCTGAAGGCTTATTGTGCCTGCTTATGTGAATTATTTCTTTCTTAAATTAGTGTACCTTGTTTGCTGTAGCATAGATTAGATTCAGACCTGGTGAAGCTACCTCTGTTTGTATAAAATGAGCACAAAACCAGGCCACCATTTGTTGGAGAAGGTTCCCATGCATCCTAGTAGCAGGAGTGTGCAGTTCGAACTCATCTGATTGAAGGCTGCTGGAACAGGGCTCAGTTTTGAGCTTTGTTATTGGTTAATTGGTTAATTTGTTTAAATCAGTTTGCTCTTGTTTGCTACTGTTATATGTAAGTGTGTATCTGTTCTCCTGTGTTTAAATCAACCTAAACAGAGTTTAAATATATTTAGCATACTCTGGTTACAGGTTTTGCTGTGTCCAGATCTGTTTGTGTGATTCCTGTGTTTCCTGCCATGCCATCTTGTGCTGGCTGGGTCCTGCCTGCACTTAGTGGGAGTAAGTGAACTGGGTGGAACTGGTCTGTCATAGGGTGTTTAGCTAAGAGATCAGGGACAAAAGTTGATTGGTCAATTCCAGTGTTTCTATTTTACTTTCATTTTTGTGGTATTTAAACCCCACATTTACATGGGTTTGTGCTTCTTTGTGCATCACACATGCCACTGTACTATTTTAACTCTTTGCAAGGTATCTCAGCTGCATTTTTCCCTTACCAGCACTCCTGTGTAAAGGAGGCCCTCCCTTGCAGCTACTGTATTGATTTTATCCAGCCTTATTCACACCGATAGGTACTCTCCTCAGATAGTATCTACTATCTCTGACCTCTCTTCCACAGATTCTGACAACCATGGATGGACAATTTACTGTGGTTACACCTGTACTATACACTCCTACATATGCAGAGGTTCTCAACAAAAACATACCTAAACAAAAGTGACCTCCAAAGCAAAATTACACACACATCACAACCCACAGCACCAAGCACCACACATAGTACATATGCCTGTGTCTCACAGCCTCTAAGACCCAGCCACAAACCCAACATGCTAGTCATAGGAGACTGTATCATGGGAAACACAGATGTGGCCCTCACCAGCCTAGACAAGGAGAAAGTCACTGTAAGTTGCTTGTCAGGTGCTAGAATCCACCATATCATGCACACACTCAAGTCTCTTAACAACAGGTACTGTTATGACTCTGTCATAGTCCATGTTGGTGTGAATGACTTGAGACATACCTCTCTGGACTATATGAAGAGAGACATGATTGAGCTTGCTGAAAAGGTGTCCCAGGTAGGTATGTCCCTAGCCTCAAACAAGATCCTACTGCTACCCAGAATGATGCCTCAATGCAAACAGAAAATGATAGACTTTAACAATTGGCTTAGTTTCTGATGTCATTCCAAGGAGTCCAGTACCTGACAGCCTGGGAGGACATGACTGACAAACCACAATGCTTTGCCAGAGATGACCTTCATCTGTCTCCCCTGGACTTCAAACTTCTGGCAAAGGCTCTTGCCTCTCCCATAGTGCCCTTTTTTAGGCAAAGTCATCAGCACAAAATTACCAATGTGAAAAGTTCTTCTAAATGAAATTTAAAGGTCATGCTGCTAAACACTAGGAGTCTTCGCATGAAACTGTACTCATTGCAAGCATTCCTCACCCTGGAGGATGCTGACATTTGTGCAGTCCCTGAAACCTGGTTTAAAGCTTTGAACAGCACCCCATCCTTAGCAGGTTACTCATCTTACCATACTTTCAGACTCCAAATGGAGGGCTACAAAGACAAAGTTGGTGGAGTTTCAATATTTATCAAAGACATACACACTTCCAGACTGGTCAGACAGTATGGCACACAGGAGATAGACAAAGTGCAGTTAACTGTTGACAAAACACCTATTTAAATCTTAGCTAGCTACAGAACCCCAAACATGACTCAGGATGCCCACTCCACATATCTGGACTTACTTGAATCCATCAAGATTCAACCCTATACCCTGATCCTGGATGACTTTAACTACCCAACCACAGAGTGGAAGACCTGTTCTAGCCCAAACATGAATGCCCAGATTCCTCAACTTCATCAATGCCGATGCATTGGATCAGCTGGTCAACACCCCCATGAGAGGTGAAAATATCCTGGACCAAGTACTAACCAACACGAGTAGCCACTGTAGTACCCCTACAGTGTCATCCTCCTTTGTAAGACCTGACCATAAAGTGATTACTTTCAAATTCACCATCTCCCCTGACACCCCTTTGTCAGGGTCAAACAAAAAAAAACTTTTCCAAAACTGACTACAATCTCCTGACAGCAGGTATAAGCAGCTTCACAGTCACTGTCCCTTCAATTGGAACTACCACTAATGTCCAAGCCTATACTAAAAACTATATGAGCACCTACATAGCTGTATGGACTCAACAATACCTGACAGGACCAAATCATCTTCCTCAAGGAAAAGTAAACCTGTCCGGTGGACATCAGCAATAAACAACCTCTATAATAAAAGGAAAAAATTGCTGTCCAGGACCAAGAAGGAGCAGGTACCAAGTTGGAAGCAATTTCTTCTTTATCTGAACAAGCAAATACGGTCACTGGTGAAATCCTCTAAGGTTATCTTTGAGTCCAAATTGGTTATATCCACTAAGGGCAATCACAAGGCCTTCTTCACATACATCCACAATCTCAAAGGTAGCACCCAAATCTGCTCTGAACTTGTGGCCAAGAACACTACATACACAAAAGCCATCAATATAGCCAACCTGCTGGCAGACAGGTTCAGTGAAAGTTTCACCCCCCTGTCCCCCCCGTCAGTAAACCAGGACATCCCCAGCACCTGCCTCCTTCTCCTCTTCACCAGGGAGAAGGTCTTTAATGCCCTCTCAAAGGCACAAAATACAGTCTCCATGGGACCTGACAACATCCCTGGCTGCTTCCCTCATGAACTCAGGCATGAGCTCTCAGTACCATTAGGCACCCTATTCAACCAAATCCAAAGCACCGGCTTCATCCCAGCTGAATGGAGGGTAGCCACTGTCATCCCTCTATGCAAAGGTGAATCATCCACTGACATAGGAAATTATAAGCCCATCAGCCTAACTAGCCTGGTCTGCAAAGCCATGGAATGCATTATCATGGTCCTTATAAACAAGGACATTGGCAACCTCCAAACACTTGACACCACAGAGTTTGGTTTTGTTAAAAGGAGATCATGCCTGTTAAACTTGGTCAACTTCTTTGAAACAGTCACCAAAGCCATGAACAATGGGAAGACAGTGCACAGCACCTACCTTGACCTACCCAAAACCTTCGACACTATTCCCCACTCAGGCATAATAAATAACCTCTTTCAGCTAGGCATCAACTCATATGTTACCAGATGGGTAGCTAACTGGCTCACTGATAGGGTCTATATTACATTATCGAACACTTACAACATCGAACGTTATATGGTCGACACCATATGTTCGGAGTTGTACATATTCAAAAATAAAACAAAAAAAAATTAAAAAAAGGAAAAACTTACTTGAATGTTTTAAGCAGGAGGCAAGCCCCTACTGCACCCCCCACGTGAGGGGCTACACCCCCACACCCCCTCTCTTTATATATACTAACTCTGAGATCACACTACAATGCAGTAAATGGAAATCTTCTCTATGGAGATTTCCACTTTAATTTTCAAATATTTACAACTTCAAACATATGTTGTCGACTATATAACATTCAATGTTGTAAGTATTCAATGATGTAATATAGACCCCACTGATAGAACCCACTCAGTCAAAATAGGGGAAGCCACCTCTAGTAGTAGATCTGTAATGAGCAGTGTACCCCAAGGATCAGTCTTGGGGTCTCTACTGTTTGGGATATACTTTTCTGAGGTGCAAGTCAAAACCAGTGGTCTGTGGCTGACCAAGTTTGCAGATGACTGCAAGCTGGGTGCTGTCATAAATTCACCTAATGATGCAAATACTCTCCAAGAGGACTTACCCAAAGTAATGACTGGTGCCAGAAGCACGGCCTCAAACTGAATGCCAAGAAATGTATTATTATCCATTTGGTGTAAATCTTGTCCCCACAAATTATCACATTAATATCAATGTGCAAAGCATGCAATCAGTTGTAAGGGACTTGGACACCCAGGTTGATAGCAACCTGACTTTTGACAACCATGTTGCCTCCATTGTATGGAAGGCTTTCAACATGGCCCACCTCATAACTAAGGGTATTTCATCCAGAAACAAGGAAGTCATGATATCCCTGTACTCCTCCTTTATCAGACCCATTATTGAGTACAATATCCCCTTTGGCATGTACCTTGCCAAGCACATGCAGCAGCTGGAGAGACCACAGAGGCTCCAGACCAGGAAAATCCAGGGTCTCAATCACCTATCCTATACAAATAGGCTAAAAGCCATGTCCCTCTACTCAGTCTCATACAGACTGCTCAGAGGTGATCTGTGTCTGACATACAAGGCCATCTCAGACACAGCCTTGATGGAGATGCTGCATATCCATAAGTCAAACTCCACTTGCTCAACCCACACACAAGGCCTCAGCCTGGTCTGTGACATTAATAGAACTTGTTGGTGGGATAGATTTGTGTCCCAATGACTCCCTCATCTGTGGAATCGACTCCCTCTCCATGTCAAACAAAGTACCTCACTAGACCTCTTTAACAGGAACTTGGATGACTGGATGGGAAACAGAAAATACACCCCTGGGATCCTACCTGTGTCACTGCTGGACAGAGGAAACAGGTGCTGACTTTGTGGGAACATGGGTGAAATTCTTGGCTAGGCTTATAAGGGCCTCTGGGTCAGTAACCTAGTATAATCCTATGAACCTACGAACAATATAAAGTAAAAAATATATATACATATATATATAATCCTTAAAATATATATGTTGTTCAAGCATTTAATAGACAGACAAATAAGAAAATGTACGTACAATTTCAAACTGAGGTAGAAAAAGGAATATTAAGAGACTATTTAAACACTGTTTGCAAGGATGTCATGGACATTACAAAGACATATGATAACAGAGGTTTATGGACTGGGGGTTGGGAATGTGCTGTTGAATTGCAAATGATAAATGAAAATGTATATACATATACAGAGTATGATAAATGGGGATGAAACTAGAGTGTTTGTGATATATTGGGGGCAAACAAAGACATGTTTTTTGTCATAAAAATGATCATTTAATTAGCAACTGTGATAAGAAAAAGTGCTATATTTGGGCTAAATCAAGTCATGAAGCAAAATGTTGTGAACTAAAATGTATAAAATGTGAAAAAATGGGGCATTCATGGATGGATTGTGAAGAAAATGTGAAGGCAAAGGGGAAGGGAAAGATGAACACATACAAGAAATTGTTGTAGATCTTAACATAACAGTGAAACAAGAGGAAACAAAGAAAGAAAATATAATAAAGAATTAGGAAAATATGATATATATATAAAAGGGTGAGAAAGAAGAAGAAGAAGAGGAAGAAGCAATCAATTCTAGTGAAAAAGGAGATACTAATTGGTTGATGATTAAAAGCAAGCAGAATTCCATTAGGAAAAGAGTTAAAGATAGAAAATGCAAATTTAAGAATATAGGTTTGAGAGAGAGAACAAAAAAGGAATTTAAGAATATAGGTTTGAGAGAGAGAGAGCAAAAAAGGAAAAGGATGATGAAGGTAAATAATTTTATATAAAATAGAAAATCATAGCTATAAATGTGAATGGTATAAAGAAAGTTAAAATAAGGGTATGTATATTAGAATGGTGCGGTTCACTTGGTATGGATATAACAATATTACTAGACACCTGAATTTTAACAAAAGGAGAGAGATGATAAGTAAATGGATTATGGGAGAGAGAGGTTACTTGGAATATAGGACAAGAAAAGTGTTCATGTATAGGAATTTTAAGTAAAAATTCAATAGAAATTTTGGATTGTACTTTTGTAATATTAAGTACAGTGACAATATTACATGTGAGACTGAAGAAACAAGTATATAGAATTATTGCAATTTATGATTATGTTTCACAAAAAGAAAAGGATGTGATGTTTAAAAAGATCCTTAATTATGTTAGTGTTAATATGCAAATATTGGTAGGAGATTTTTAATTGTGACTTAAGAAAAAAGGAAAAAAAAAGAAAGGGTAGATGTTAAAGCAATTTCAGAGATCCTAAAATGAGGACACTTGTATTTATAGGATAATAAACAATGGATGTATAAAAGGGGTAATTTAAGAACAGAAACTGATTATTTTATGTTTTCTGAAAGTTTGAAAATGTTATATAAAGGAATAAAAGTAACAGGTTTTTCAGATCATGTAGCAGGATAGAGACAGACAAAAAAAGAATCTGGTGGATAAATTTGAAAGTAAAATGTAAAATACATGTTTTAGAATGCCAAAACATGAAAGGGACACAGGAAAAGCATATTTAGAAAGATATGAGCCATAAAGCATTTAGAGATATATTAAGAGATAGACAAAGATTTTTTTGAAAAAAAGATATATGAAATGAATCAGGAAAAAATAAAAAAACATGTTATTTAAACAAAGATATTTTCACAGGTAAAAAAGAAGTGGCACCATACTTAAATAAAGTGGTAAAAGAAAATAGAAGAGCAATAAGAAAAATAAGAAAGGAAATTGAGATAGTTAAGATGCAGAAAGAAATAATGCATGTAATAAAGGAATATATAAGTAAACATTTTCAAAATACAAAACTGAAAGAGGACATAAATGGAGATTAAAGAAATTAACTAAAGAAGATAATGAGGTAATAGAAAAGAACATAATGGAAGAAATAGAAATTGTTTTAAATACAGTGAATTTGGAATCACCCACAAGATTGGATGGGATTGAATAGTTAACGTACAAATATATGCTATATTGGCAAAAAAAATTTCTTAGAGGTGTTAAATGAATGGTTAGAGAAAGGGGTGAATGATGAAGAAATATCTAGTGGAGCTATGACATTTATATGGAAAAAAGGAGAGAAAGAAGATATAAAAAATTGGAGACTGATAGTGTTGAACAATGTAGAGTGTAAGATATGTAAGAAAATAATATAGAAGAGAATGGAAAGCAAAGTAAACAAGTTATTGAATGAAGCAGTATTTGGGGAAAAAAGGGAGTCAAGAACCTTTGATAAGGAAAGTGCTAAATGATGTAATAAATAGAAATTCAGAGTTTAAAATCTTGACAGGGGATGTGAGGGACATATTTGATAAGATACAACATGAAACTTTATGGGAGATTCTAAAAGAGTCTAACATAATTAATACAATAATTAAAATATTTGCTTCAGTATATACTGACAATAAAGTAAAATTAGTAATAAATGTCTGGTTAAGTGAGGATATAAAAATGAGAAGTGGTGTAAGACAATGCTGTCCATCAAGCAGTATTTTGTTTGCATTAATTACGAATGTAGTTGTTAATGAGATAAATTTAACTTTGAGGGTAGTACAATATTATACAAAATAAGGCATTCAGGTCCCAGTAATGTTTTCTTTTGCTAATGACATAATGTTAATTACTAAAAATGAGGAATGGATGGAGAGAGCTATCAGGAATCTTAGCCAAGAGCTAAAAGTTATTGGCTTATGTATAAATAAGAAAAAAAGTAAAGGATTAGGATTATCAGGGGGGAAAGGGAGGGTTCAGTTTAATAATGAAGAGATAGAAATCTTAGTTATAACATTTGGCAATGAGCAGCGGAGAATAATATAGTGGCAGATTATTTCAAAAATAAGAAATACGTGTTTGTTTTGGAGAACTTACAACCTTAATTTTAAGAAAAAAAGTATATTTAATCAATTTTGTTATATTAGGTAAAATAGCATAATTAGAGAGTGTGTTTACAGTTCCTGCAAAATATGAGAATTAATCGTTGCCATTAGCATTTTCATTTATATGGGGTTCAAGATTAATACAGTTAAAAGAGGGATAGTTGATGTTAAAAACAAGAAGGGTTAGTTTTAATTAATCCTATTGTTCATATAGCATCATTGGATTTATGCAAAGTATTGAAATGGTTAAAGGAAATGATTGATAGCAGTGATAATGAAAGAAAAGTATTAAGAGAAGGGAAAGGATAGTTAAGTGTGGAAATGAAAGAATATCAATATAAAATATAGTTATGGAAAGTTAGTATAGGTACTATGAAAAAATAGAATGGAATGATATGTAAATATAATGAATACATATAATTATGGTTACCCCTGGAAATATTTGGGGTAAAGTAAAAGAAAAGCAAGGACAGAGATATATAAAAAATATCTTGAATGTAGAGATTTTTTGTGGGCAGTAACAATAAGAAAATGACCAATAAAGACAAATATGCCATATAGCAATAAAAAGAGAATTTGTAATTATTGTAATGAGGTACAGACCACTCATCATGATTTTTTGAACTGTGAAAGAATAAAGAAATTATGGCAAAAAATATGTGAAAATGAAATTGTAAAAGGTCTGAAAGGAATAAAAGACATAAATATGGATATGATAGAATATGGCTATTTTGGTGATAAAAAGGAAAATGATGTTAAAAATGTAGATAAAAATGTTTCTGTATAATATGGATTTGGAATAAAAGGCTGAATGAGATAAAATTTAATAGAAAATGGATATTGTCAGAGATATTGAAAAAGATAAGATTTTGGTTGTAGAAAAACAGTGGGGGTATTAATAATATAACTAAAAACTGTTAATATATATAAAGCTAAATTAGAAATGAAATTTTAAGTTAAAAGTGCAAATAACTGTAAACAATGTGTATATGATGAATATATACTTTATATTGTGGATTGTAATAAAGAACCCTTACTTAATCTGTTGCGAGTAAAACTGAAGCATGACTGCTTACTGTCTGCTTTCATTCTAAGTAAGTGGAAAATTGAGCCACAGGAGCTTGGTAATGGCAATTTTACATCTGTGAAGGTAGCTGAGCCTTTAGCTATAGTAACACAACTCAGAGGATGGCAAGACAGAAGAGAAGGCAGCCAAGCCTTCACACTTGGATATATAGTTTGGTAGATCAGGAGAGAAGGCAGTTAAGCCTTCTGACTGAATGGTGTAATGGTAGGCCAGGGAAGAGAGGAGAAGATGGTTGAGTATTCTTTTGGTGTAAATAGAGCTACAGAAGGCAAATTCAGGAGAGAGAAGACAGTCAGGCCTTTAATGGATTCTGAAGATGTTATTCAGAAAAGAGGGAGAAACAACTAATAGATATATTACAATCCTCCAATTGGGAGGTTTGTGTGATGATTTACTTTTGAACCTTCTAAATACAAGTGAACCAGGGAGGAAGAAAGAAACTTCATGGGGTGATCTCATGGGAAAAAAAATTCAAGTTGATCAACTGCATATAATCATACAAAGAAACAGTGAGGAGAAACAAAAAAAAAAAAGAAAAATGAAGATATGAATAATGCAGGGACAAGTGAAAAAATGTTACTGTCAGAATTTCTAGTTAGGATGAAGGAATGCACAGGTATTAAGTTTGAGATAATAATGTTAATGCTGTTAGTTATAAAGGCATCTGAGGTAAGAGCTTTTATTCCCATAAACAAGAAAACTTTCTGTGATATTATATTTGAGACTGGTTACATGATGGAAGAATTTGGGAGGAATAGAAAAAAGACAGACTGCTATTCATGGAAAACATACGTGTTTAACTCATATAGCAAGGAAACAAAATAGAAATTCATATTCAATTTAGAACAGAAGTGGAAAAAGAGACTTTGAAAAGACATGTAAGTAAAATTTGTAAAGACTTTATGGACATCCCTAAGTTTTTGATAGAGGTTTATGGAAAGGAGGATGGGACTGTAATGTAGTTTTGAAAATGGAAAATGAAAATATTATACACATCTCAAGTATTATAAATGTCAGCAGTGATAAAAGTGTTGTGAAATTCTGGGGCTAGCAAAAAACATGTTTTTGTCAGAAATCAGATAATTTAATTAGTAACAAAAATAAAATTTTATATGTGTGATAAAATGGGACACAATGCAAAAATGTGATGTAAAATGTTATAAATGTAAAAAAAATGGTCATATGTGGATGTAACGAAAGAAATTATAAGTATTGTAGAAGGAGAATCAGATACTCACCAAAAAGAAAAACAAGAACAAACACATGCAGAACAGGTAATAGTGAGAGATGATAAAGAAATGGTGGAGAAAATAAAGAAGCTAATAAAGAAAAAGAAATAGAGGAAGGTTCAGAAATAAGTGATAATAAAGATTTACAATAGGATGTGGTGAAGGAAAAGAAAAATTCAATGGGTAAAAGGATGTGTGAGAGACAGGAAAACAAAATTTATAGGAGTCACTATAAAGGAAAAAAGAAGGGGAAATGATGAATGGAGTTAAAAAAATGACTTAGCAAGAATACTGAAAAAGAAAGAAAAAGACAATTGTAGAATAGTAGTCGTAAATGTAAATAGCATGAAAGTTTTAGTTGGAAGATTAGGTATTTTTGAAGGATGCAAAAGACACAAGACAGGTATTGTAGTTTTGGAAGACAGAAGTTTTTTTTTTTTTTAAATAATGATGAAAGACTACACACAGAAAGATTATGGGAAGGTCACATAGTTTGGAATTTGAGAATAGAAACTTGTACAGGTATATGTATTCTATGTAATGAATCAGTTAAATATTAGATGTGACTGGTTCTAACTGGTAGAATAATGATTTTAGATATAAGGTAGAGGGAATGGGTATGTAGAATTATCCCTCTTTATGCAAATGTCACAAGAAAAGAAAATAATTGCAGGAGATTTTGACTGTGACTTGAGAAGAAGAAAGAAAAAGTGTGGTAACAAAATAAAATATTAGAGTTAATCAGATATGGTAAATTTAGGCTGTGGAAATCTAATAGATGGAAGTATAATAGTGGTTAACATAGGACAGAAATAGATTATTTCTCAATATCATCAGAGTACAGACTACAGAGGATGGTGTAATACAGTCAGGGTTTTCAAATCATGTAGCTATTTGGATAGAGATTAATCAAAAAGAAGAATATATAAAAATAGGAAAATGGATACAGAGACTAAATGAAAAATAATGGGATGAAATAGGAAAACTGATTGTGATAGACTTTTTGAAACATCATGTTGGCATGAGAGAATTCTATAAAAATGGGTCTGAAAGGTGGATAGTATTTAAGGAAAAACACAAAAAATATTATATGGAATGGCAATTACATGATAGGAGATTTGCAAACAGATGTTATGGAAAACTAAGTAATGAATAAGTAATGAAGCATTAAATAATACAGAAAGAAATGACAGAGAATATTTTATTAAGGAAAAAGAAATATATAAGATGAAGCAAGAAAAATGTAAATACGTATTATACTAACAAAGATATTTTCTGCAAAGAAGAAAAGAAGAAATTGCTCTGTATTTAAGTAAACTAGTTAAAGAAGGCAATAGCATAATGAGAGAGATGAAAGATGTAACGTGTAATACAGAAGTTTTAGGCAAGCAAAAATAATGGAAATAGAAGATTGTGTAAAAGAAATGTTCAAAGAAAATAAGATAGCAAGGAAGAAGCAATAGAAGGTTAAAGGCTTTCAGAACAGGATAATAAGGACTTAGAGAGAGAAATACTTCTAGAAGAAGTGGACAGAATATTAGCATTAGTCAGTGTAGAATCATAAACAGGACCTGATGGAATAGAGTATCAAATGTACAAAGCTATGTCAATCTGGCAAAAAAAGTGCTTTTGGGGTGTGTTGAATGAATGGTTGAAAGAGGGATTTAAATATAAAGAGTTCTGCAGTGGTACTTTAAAGTTTATTTGGAAAAAATGGGGATAGACATGAAATACAGAATTGGAGACCATTAGTGTTAACACAGATTATAAACTTTTTATAAAAATCATACAGAAAAGAATGGAAGTTAAACTACATACTATTACAGAGGATACAATTTGGAGTGTTAAAGGTAAAGGCAGTCATGAATTAGTAATGATAGAGAATTGGTAGATGACTCTACATACAGTAGGGAACAAATAAAATCATGATAGGTGATCTGAGTAAGGTTTTGATACTATACAGCATAAATATTATAGGAAATACTTCAGTCTTACAATATAGTACAAAGATTACAAATGTGCTACTGTTTATAAATGTAACAAAGTGAAGGCCTTGGCAAATAGTTGGTTAAGTCAGTAGATAAATATAAAGAGTGGAATAAGACAAGAGTATCCATTAAGCAACTTAATATTTGCTCTGTTAATGAATGGGATATTAACTCACATAAAGCAAAATATGAAGAAAGAAGGATACGGTACTAGGGAGGATATAAAATTACCTATTATGTGATCTTATGTAGATGACATCTTAGTTGTTATGAAAAAATGTGAAAGGAATGACAGGAACATTGAACTATTTAAATGAATGTCTAAAGGCTATAGGTTTATATCTAAACAGAGAAAATAGTAAAGGATTGGAGTACAACAGGAAGATAGGAGAACTTGCATTTACTATGGAAGAAATAATTTTAGCAATACATTTTGGAAAACAAGAAATAAGAGAATTACAATGGAAAAGATGATAGAAAAAATGAGAAGTACATGTCTGTTTTGGAGAGCTTTTAGGTTATCATTTAAGCAAAAGATATATTTAATAAATTCAATATTAATGACTAAAATGTCCTTAGCCAGTGTATTTATCTTACCATCAGAATTTGAAAAAGAGATATATACTGTAGTGTTCTCTTTCTATGGGGTTCTGGGCTTAACTCTGTTAAAAGAGGTTTTTTATGTGTTGCGAAAGAAGTGAGAGGTATAGGACTAATTATTCCTGTGGTATATTCTGTGTCATTGAACTTGTATGAAGTTCTTAAAAAGCTGAAAGATAACGTGGGATTACTAACTAGGATATTAAAATGAAAATATGAAAAAGAATGGAAGTTGGCAGAAAGATTTAAAAGGGAAAAAGAAGGTATGAATACTGAAATACAGCTTTATCAGTAAAATATATTATTATGAAAAATAAAATGGATAAAACTGAAACTGAAAGAAAAAAATCATTATAAAAATATTGTGTGTAAGTTCTAGTTTCTATACCTTTGGAGAGATCTATAGGATGAAAAACAATCAAAGCTATAAAAACAGGAACAGACAGATGTAAGAATGTGTTAGAATGTCAAGATTTTTTTCTGGGGGTTGACTATAAATAAAATAACAGTGATGGTCAATATGCCTTATAAAAATGAGAAGCAAGAACCTGTAATTATTGTAAAGAAATTGAGACAGCTGAGCATGTATTTCAGAAACATAAAAGAGCTGTGAAACTCAATAAAAAATTAGGTGATATGAAATGTTTTGATGATATAAAGGGGTGGAAGATGTAAATATGGACATGATTGAACACATCTTATATAAAAATAGAAACAAAGAATATATTTACAAGGTGGCTAAAATAATGTTTAATGGACTATATGGCACCAAAGAGTGAAAGAAATAATGTTTAATGGGAAATGGTATTTGGCAAAAATATTGGAAAAATAAGATTCTGGCTTTGGAAAATGGAGTTGGTGTCAAAATTAAAGAAAAAAAGTGTATGCATAAATGAGGGATTGAAATGTGTATATAGAGAAATATACATTGTACCTAATATTGTAAATAGTATAAATATTGTAAATATATTGCAAATACTGTAAAAGGTTTAAAAATAAAGGACCCTAGTCTTTTCAATAGGTGCCATGGGATCTTTTCTTGTTTTTAGCATCTCATCCAAAAGACTCAAGAATGCAACACCTTCTAATGCTGCAATGCAGTATCAGCAATCCAACCATCTGGAGTGAGAATACAACTTACATCCTTCTGGTGAGAGTGCTACCTGTTGTGCAACTGACACTGCATCAGGTCTATGAAATGGAGAATCAAGTAGACTGGAAGACCAATGTCAGGTCTAAAGACAGAAGTGCAAGACACACTCTCAAGTGAAGCTTATAGAGTTTTGAATCACATCATATAAGACCAGCTATTAGTTCATAGCATGCCACAGAACTCTATCTGTCTCCAAAAAATCAAAACAGCATTCCTAGTTATTTTGGATGAACTCCCTGTAAGCAGGAATGCTGTTATCTTTGGTGATTTTAACTAGCCAATGATTAACCAGGGGACCTATACCACAAATGTAAGATATGTAAAAAAAATTGTTAGATTTTTAAACAAAAAATATCTGGAACACATTGTTAATTAACCTATTAGGGAAAAAAATACACTTGATCTGGTCTTAACAAACTGATCATCCAAATATGCCATCCTCAAGTTACCCCCCTCCCTGGTTAAGTCAGACAATAAATTAGAAACCTTTTCCATCAGGCTTTCCAAACCATCAGAAATAAATGGGACTTCACATATGCAACCCTTCCAATTCTATGATGAAGTCTCTAAATTCAAGGGTAATGGTATTACCCATAATGCTGATACTGCAAAAACGTATGCAGAAAAGTTCCACTCACACCTGGACAAACGTATTAAATTGGCAGGAACTGCAAAAACGTATGCAGAAAAGTTCCACTCACACCTGAACAAACATATTAAATTGGCAGGACTAACTAGATCCTAGCAAATGTGGAGTTCTAAAAGCAAAGCAATGTGGTGATGACCCTCAAGAATTAATAAACCGTGTAATGAAAGGAGAAACTCCTACACCAATGTAGCAGAACAAATGACCTCTAAATTAAGGAGAACATCAAATATATAAGAAACTAAAAAGGTCATGAGAAGAATGAAGACATCCCAAGCACTCTGACTAGCTACAGAAGCCAAAGACAGCTACAAAACTTTATTTATGTCAGAAAAATAAGAAATAACACTCAGTACTGATCCAACTTTACTCAAAATGGTACTACTCTGATCCAGTGGATATTGCCCAAGTACTGGCAAATAAATTATTTTCCAACTTCACTCCACAGACATCTATTCCAAACCCACCTATCCCTGAGGTATTCAAGCTGCCAACCATCACAAAGAACATCTACTGATGGTACTCTTCAGAAAGAAGATTACCTCATCCATGGACCTAAAAACATACCCGGTTGTCTAATTAATATCATTGGCAAAACCATTCCTTGACCTCTTCAGTCTGGGCCTTGCAATTGGATTTGTCCAACAGGAGTGGTGCACAGCTATTGTGATGCCACTCCACAAGGGTGGATCCACCACAGACCCTAGAAATTACAGTCCCATCAGCATAATGAGTCTGAAATGTAAAGCCAGTGAACTCATCATAGCTGACCTAATTAAGTTGTTGTTGTTGTTGTTGTGTCTTTCAGCTTTTCCCGGTAAGGAGTCGCCACAGCAGAACTCCGGTCCGCTAATGATTGGTAGTTGATTTTTACGTGCTGAGTTACCAGCCCTGATGCACAACCTTCAACGAAGGTACGCCCATTCATGCATGTCTCCATGCAGAAGACGCTCTAGCTGAGAATCGAACCTGGAAAGCGTCTTACTGTGAAGCGACAATTATATCAAAAATTTTATTACACTTACCATCAACAATTTGGCTTTTTCAAAGGTAGCGCATGTATAATGTGTGTGTGTGTGTGTGTGTGTGTGTGTGTGTGTGTGTGTGTGTGTGTGTGTGTGTGTGTGTGTGCATGTGTGTTGTGGGTGTTGGCATAATGGTTAAGGTCTTCACCTGATAGGCATAAAGTACAAGGTTAGAGTTTGACCTTGGGTTATTGGCAAGGCTTAGAATGGCCCTTCAGGGTAGTTAACCTACTATGAAACTAGGAATCTTGTGAACTTCTTTCCATGTTTTACTCAAGTTGGAGACTGTAGGCAAGCTATCCACAAAGCATACCTTGACATTGTCAAGGCATTTGATTCCATACCACATGCAAATATAATAAACAAGTTGAAGGAGCTCCAAATTAACTCTTATGTGAATAGATGGACAGCCAATTTACTTACAGACAGGAATTAAACAGTAAGAGTAGGAGATGCACCCACAGAGAATATGAAGACAACAACTGAAATCCTGCAGGGATATATCTTGGGATCTCTGTTGTTCAGCATCTGCTTCTCAGATATCCATTTATCAAATGATGATGCTTGGTTAATAAAGGTTGCAGATGGCTGTAAGTTGGGAGTTATTATCAAATCCCCATCTGACATACATGCACTCCAGCAGGAACTGGGGTACTAAAAATGGGCTCACTCTCAATGCCAAAAAGTACAGCACTGTAGCATTTGATAAACACCCCATAGCTCCAGGTTATAGCATAGATAACACACCACTTCAAAATGAAAGGTTGTGAGGGACCTGGGCACTTGCATGGACAGTTCCCTTACATTTGACCTTGACATTGAAGTAGTGGTTAGGAAATCCTTTTACCTTGCAAAGCTCATAGTGAAAAAGTGTTTCTTCCAGATCAGTAGAAGTACTCACCTCCTTGTACTCTGATTAATGCCCCATTTGAGATGTACATTACTAAGCATATCAAGCAATTAAAAGACCCAAGACATTTGTAACTAAAAGGATCAGGGGGCCTAAAAGATTTGAACTACAAAGAAAGGCTGGAGGCTTTATCCCTATAGTTGATTTCATATAGACTGCTTGGGAGTAATCCAGGTCTTGCTTATAGGGCTATAAGGGATCCAGCAGTCCAAGAACTCTTATAGCTCAATAAATCAAATAGTCCAGATAATACTATGGCCAGAGATCAAAATCTACTTCAGCAAATAAGACAAAGAGGATATATAAATATTTCATGCAGTGCTTACCCAGTCTCTGGAACCTAATTCCTCTCTAAGTTAAGCAGTGTGTGGCACACTATCTGCCTTTAAAAAGTAGCTAGACAACTGGATTGGAGTTCATAAATTCACCCTGGTATGACTGATCTGGCCCACTTTGAAAAGTTGGATAGGCCTAAGGGTTGGTACTGGCAAAGTGGACATGCCCTCATAGCTCATTTGCCTTGTAATTCCTATGATCCTATGCTGTAAGGCTTAGCTAAAGCATATGCATATATACATTAGAGTTCTGCATTTTACTGACATCTGCCATTTTGAATATAAGATTCAGCTACAGGTAATCACATGAAGAAAAGTTGTCATATATCATTCTATGTAGTTTTGCTAAACATAGCAGTATCTTAAGATCTCTATAAAAGTCTTACTGATTGCCAGCTGTAGCTTCAATATCTAATATCACATGGAATGTGTTATACAGTTTTGTACTCTAATATCACATGGAATGTGTTCTACAGTTTTGTACTCTAATATCACATGGAATGTGTTCTACAGTTTTGTACTCTAATATCACATGGAATGTGTTATACAGTTTTGTACTCTAATATCACATGGAATGTGTTCTACAGTTTTGTACTCTAATATCACATGGAATGTGTTCTACAGTTTTGTACTCTAATATCACATGGAATGTGTTCTACAGTTTTGTACCTTCGAGTCCATTAACTTGCACTGCCACTCTTTGTATACATTTTGTAGCTAAATATAAGTTAAAGCATATATGATATAAATAAGTGCTAATAAATTCATCTTTTTTCTCCCCTAAGACTGAGTAAAGAAAGGGATAAGGGTCTAAGACTGTGGAGAGCAAGGGAACTGTCACTTCTCATAAGCATTACTGTGAGAATTAGTAATAGTTCAGCAAAAGTGGATCCAAATGAACCAATCCATTCAGTATCTGTATTTCTTTCACTTTTATTTGAACTAATATTTAGTAACTGTTTGCATCTGTGGTACAATTGTTATTTCAGCAGACTTGTAATTAGATGGCCACCATATTCCTAGCCATGTGTATAACTGTGAATGCACTATATTCCAAACATGACAAGCAGATTAAAACTAGTCTCCAATAAAATAAGAACATTATGCTTCTCAGAGACACATGAAAGTGCATAGCCAAGGGGACCCAGCCCAATGCCACAGCAGCAATCCAGACTTTCTACATAATTAAAACAGTTGAAACACTGACACTTTTACTATTTGCAGCTGCTAAGATTGACTCTAGCCAAAACATAACTCACAAAGGAGGATTTATATCCTCCTATAAAGTAAGCATCCTGGTTCAACACTTTAAATGGAATCAGGTCCAATAATTCACTCCCCAAATTATCTTTTCCATCTGTTTCCAGCATTTTGTTTGTCATTTTTATTCTGCTTCCTTTCTGGTACTTAAACTTTGGCAAATGAAAACCCTCTTTTACATCAACATTTACATTTTTTGTGTGTTATCTTAATAGCCAAGAAAACAAAAGAGAAGACTAAAGCATTTTTGAAAATATTTAATATACATTGCTCAATAAGTACATAATTAATAATTTTCCTTCAAATCATCCCTTCTAAAACAAGCTGCAGATGCCCCCCTCCCCCTACAACCTTTTTTCTTTAGGTGAAAATGGTTTAACTTCTTCAGTCTAATCTAGTCTGGTTTAAATCGTTTGGGATATAGTCATCAAAAAGTTTTTTTTTCTTGTAAGTCATCTCTTTTTTCACCAGAATAGAACACTGATTAAGTCTGACCTAATTGCATGCTCATCTGGGGTAACATAGTACATCAAGGTTACAAAAACAGGTAGTACAATGCTCCAAAGAAGTAATACAAAAATAATTGTTACATCATTTTGATAGTCCATAGTTATGTACTGTATCTACAAAAAACAATGCAATTTAGGTATAGCAATCTATTTTATAGAAAAGTAAGACAGTTTATACACACACATACACACACACACACACACACACACACACACACACACACACACACACACACATATATATATATTTGTGTGTGTGTATGTATATATATATATATATATATATATATATATATATATATATATATATATCCAAAAAACTTCCTAAAAATCAGAATTATCCAATAGCAATGTCGAAAAAACAAACTGAGAGCCAGTAATTAGCGCTTTCATCCAATTTAATATGTTGGACTTCTTTAGAATAATATACAATTACAATACAATCCTGTATATATAACCAAAGTAATTGTGAAATGACAAGTCATACTGTAGACCAATTAGGAAATATAACTCATGAATAATGTAATAAGAACCCTGTTGAAGCAAGACATTCCACTAACTGAATTATGTAAAATGTATTTAGAACCCTGTTCAAAAGTAAACAAAGCCTACCACTAGTAAATGTGTAGTTAGTTGTGCCATTTAAAAAAACATTTAATGTTTAAACTTTCATTTAGACCAGGTGGGGCATTAGCATTTAACCTTAGCTGCCATCTTAATTCTTTAACCTCCAATAAAGTATTTCTATCCCCAAAAAACATATGAACATAATCAAGCACAATGAATTTGAATCCTGTAGACAAAGGACATATATGACAGTGTTTAGCTAGGGCATTACTAAAATCACATTTTCTTATAGCCGCACAATGCTCCTTGATTCTTGTAGACAGCTTGCATATTGTTTTACCAATATAAAATGCTGAACACAATGTGCAGATAGCTGCATAAACAACATTGTCTGAATTACAGTCACAATATGTAGTATACTGTATTTTAAAATTATTGTGTTTAAAAGTATATGAGGCACCTGTAAGAATATTCTTACAGGCAACGCATTTTCCACAAGCAAACATCCCTTTATTACTGTGAATGATAGGGGGTGTAACAATAAATTATTAATTGAGTGTCTCTATTTTCAAATAGAGAACGTAAAGATTTAAATTTTTTATGTGTAAAAACAGGACCTAGCCCTAATTTGTTGTCAACCTCCTGGCTGGAGGTAAGAATATCCCAGTTATTATAAAACACTTTCTTAATAGCTATAGAGTCCCTGCAAATAGGAACAGTGAAACTAGTGAATCTATCTATAGAGTTATGTGTAGAAAGAGAGTGTCCTGAATTATGTATTTGAGAAACGTCCTGATAGGTGCAGGACAAGGGAGTAGTCTGTGATTCAAACATAGTATTGGTTATATCATTTATAGTGTTACTATGCTCATTGGTCACAAGGGGAGTAGTCTGTATTTCATTCATAGTATTGGTTGTATTTTTCTTCGGAGTGAAGCCTTTTAAAAGAATAGGAGGATAATTAGTGTGCCTTAAAAAGACTACATCTTTAACAATAGAATTCACTAAATCAGTAGGGTAACCTCTCTCTATAAGAAAGGAACTAAAAACATCACATTCATGTAGAAAAACATTATCATCAGAAATAATCCTAGACAATCTGATGTACTGACCTCTGGCCATATTAACTTTCATAAATAGAGGATGCATACTGCAGAAATGTAAATAATTATTTCTGAATGTCTTTTTCCTAAATATAGTAGAGTTCCAAGTTAAAGAATTTGTATCAATAGAAATAAGCACATCTAAAAAGTTAACTTGCTTCCCAAAAGCTGAAATCTTAAACTTTAGAAATGGAATACTATCAGATAAGGAATTAATAAATGTAAACAAATCAGACTCACATCCCTTCCATACAAAAAAGAGGTCATCAATGTAACGGCGGTACAGAAGAATATTATTAAAACCAGGTAAATATACTAGAAAGTTACATTCCCACCAGGCTAATACTAAATTTGCAAAGGCAGGAGCTAGTTTAGCCCCCATAGCTACACCTTTAGTTTGATGAAAAATCTTACCATCAAAGTGAAAAAAATTGTTAGTTAATACTAGAGAAGTTAGGGAGCAAATCATGTTATTTTTTTCTGTGAGAAGGTGGTAAATTTTGATAAATAATTTCTTAAGTATTCTATGCCTATATCATGAGGAATGTTAGAATACAATGATTCAATATCTAAAGTAACTAAAATAGTATGTTCATCTGTAGGAGGGTTGAGAAAAAGGAGATTAAGGAAATCCCATGAATCCCTTAGAAAATAGGGTGAAACTTGTACTAAAGGGTTTAATACCAAATCAATAAATTCTGCTATACCTTCTCTCTTAGTTTTCTTGTTCGACACTATGTGTCTAAAAGGAGGATTAAACTGGTCCTTATGAATTTTAGGAATTCCGAAGAATTTTCCTAGTTGGGGCTCTGACACAGTTAAAAAATCAGCTATTACATCACAAATCTGTTTAGATTTATGTAAGCCCGAAGGACATCTGTTAGGGTAGCCATAGCATAAAACTCACTGTTATTAAGGTCATTTAATAAAATACGTGTGTATTTATCTTGTTCCATCAACACTATACCTGAGCCCTTATCAGCTCTCATGATTCTTAGTGATCTGTCTGCTGATAAGGAATTTAAGGCAGTTAACTGTTCATTAGTAAGGTTGAACCATTTGCAAGTACAGTTATGCTTTAAAACATATCACAAGTCTTTTTCACATAACTTAAGAAAGATATGTAAGGTATTACATAGTGGTGGATTATATAAGCTTTTCTTGACAGGTAGCTTAGTGTAAGAATATAGTACATTTTCATCTTCATCTTCTACATCATATACATCTTTGTGAAATAAAAGTTTTAAATTAAGTTTCCTAACATATACACGTAAATCTATTAATAAAGAAGAAATGTCAGCACGGTAGGCAGGAATAAAAGAAAAACCTAGTTTCAGTAAGCTGTTGAAATTATCAGGTAAATATCTGCCAGATAAATTGAAAACTTCAGAATCTGGTATATATGTTTTTACAGGTAAGGAGTTGCAGTTACCATTAACTAAGTTATTAGAAACATTCAGCGTGTGTGAGCTGTTATCAGAAACATTCAGCGTGTGTGAGCTGTTATCAGAAACATTCAGCGTGTGGGAGCTCTTCTTGATCTTCCTCGTGGTTGGCCTCTTTCTAAAAAATGAGTGTTTCTTAGGGAATAAGAACGAGTAGTGGGAGAATTTGTAAGGAAACCTCTTTCCCCATGATTCATTTGTCTTCCTCCGCCTCTGTAGGATGGAAGACTCCCTCTTCTTCTGGTGATCATGGGGGGGCATGGTACGAGTATTTTTGGATAAAAAATTAGAGTCTCTGTCATCTAAGATATTCATTGTAGTAGGTCCTGGTGAATTTAAGAGCCGTAAAGGATTTGCTAAAACAGATGGGGAAGTAATAGGAACACAGCCGGCAAAATTGTGTATATTAATAGGATGGGAAATGCCTACTTCAGTATTAGACATCCGAGGGGTGTTAGGATCAGACAACACTACAGCGGGAAAGCTTTTCATAGTGAGATCAGACTGTGGAGTTGTAGTAGTATATATAGCATTTTGGCGGGAAGGCAAAGCAATAACCATTGGATTGTTTATGTCTTGATGTGCCGCCTGCATTGTCTGATTATCCGATCTCATAGAATCGGTAGTTGTTCTCATAAAATTGTTGGTGGCAGAACTACTGTGGTCTGCAGAATTACCAGTAAACACATTTCCATATTCTCCTTCTGGTCTTTCGGAATTAATAGTAGATCTTCCAAAATTTGTAGAAGTAGGACCACTGTGAGCCGTAGGGTAATTATTGAACAAATTCCTGTAACTATATCTGTATCCTCCATCAGTTCTTAAGGGATATGCTCGATTATGCTTGTATTGGAGCATATCTCTCTGTAGCTTACGTTTTTTCCGGTGAACTATGGTAGCTACATGTCGGGTTACTCTAGGATGAATACCATTGAAGACATGTAATAAAAGATGCAAATCTTGATGTTTAATAATCACCGAATGTAGGTTAGATAGATATATATCTATATCTATATCTATATATATATATATATATATATATATATATATATATATATATATATATGTTAGGTACACTACATTTCATCTAAAGCATCATCTCTGGTCAACATCTGTTTAGTTACACAAATTTGGTCAGCTAAGCAGATAGTCAACGGATGTGTGAGATCACAGAATTCTTGAGTTGGCTTGGGTTGGAGAATATGCTCTTCACCTGATATTGTGCAATCTTATGGTTACTATATATAATTTGTAAGGGGTATGAGGATGCAAGGACAATTATGTCCCTGCAAAACATGTTTTTTTTTTATTAATTTTGCATGTAGCAAGGTTGTTGCTCAGCTTATGTTTAGTAGCATACTGATGTTCACATTTTGGACTGTTTGTGGTTGATGTTTTGAATGTTGACGTATGGGTGTTTTAACGAACATCAGTACATTCATATATATAACTGTGCTTTCTCCAAAGCAGGAGAGACAGAGAGAGAGAGAGAGAGAGAGAGAGATGAAGCAAGCTGAGTTGATTTATTAGTTTATCTACCACATTGCACCCTTTCTTTCATAAAATGTAGTTGTGCTACACCAATGGCTCATTTTCACACCGCCCACCATAATTTTCTTACTGCTTTTTTTCCAATATTTCATAATTCACAACCAATATTAATAATCTTACACAAAAAAAGAAAATCCAAACACTTCAATTTCAAGTTTACAACAGTTTCTGTCAACCCTCATCACACTGCAAGAACTTTATTCCTCACTGTAAGCATTCACACAAATTCTTCTAGAGTGCAGACTTTCACCAGACCATTAGCTAAAACAAAGTCCAACGTCACTGGTCATTTGTTTCAGAATTTCTTCTTTAGAACATTGTCAACAAGTGCTAGACTTCATGCCAAAAGTTAGAATGCAAATGACATTAAAGGATAAACACTCTTTGTATGCCAAGTCTGGAATTCAAGGTGGTCAGAGGGTTACAATTAGAATTTCTGTGCTGTGTACAATATCACTAAGTTAGAAGGGGCCATTATTCAAAGTGTGTACAGATCAGCAAGGAGGGCTTACTACAAAGTGTATGTTAGTGATATGACTGCAAAGGTTATGGGAACATACTAAAGATGCAAGTGACATATTCACTGTGCTGGGACTCGGTCATTGCTAGGAAAAGGAGTTAGAACAATGTACTATGTGAGCAGGGGCAGAAGTGCTATAGTAAATGGGTATATATACTACTTGTGCCTTGGTGCACTGTGTGTGCATGGAACTGCTCTTACATGCAGGACAACAACCACATGGATTTGTGTGTGTGTCTGTGTGTGTGTGTGTACATGCGCGTGTGTGTGTGTGTGTGTGTGTGTGTGTGTGTGTGTGTGTGTGTGTGTGTGTGTGTGTGTGTGTGTGTGTGTGTGTGTGTGTTTGTGTGTGTGCGTATGTGGGCAGGTTGACAGCAAGGTGATGTTTCAGGAACCTAAAAGCAGAGATGCTACAGGGGCCGCTAACCAAGAGGAAATCACAACACCACATAGGTTCGTAGGTTCATAGGTGTGTACTAGGCTAATTGCCCTAAAGCCTTTACAAGCCTAGCCCATAGGATTACCCTGGCATCATGCCACCTGACCTTAGTTCCCAGTGCCTCTGTTGATTAGAGCCACTGGTTGATCCCTGGGGTGAATTTTCTATTTCCCATCCACTCATTTTTCTTGAAGAGGGCCAGGGTGGTGCTCTGTTTGACATGTATGGAAGTCTATTCCATAGCATGGGCAGTCTCTGTGTTATGAACCTGTCACTCCAGGTTGTTCTGCTGATTGTGGTAATGAGGTTGAGGTCTCTGGAGCGTGTGTTGTGGAGGGATTGGGATTTCTTTAGATGTAGCATTTCTAACAGAACTGGGTCAGACATGGCTTTGTAAGTCAAACAGAGATCGCCTCTAAGCTGGTGATATGAGACAGAGAATAAATTGGAGTTTTTTGAGTCTGTCCATATAGGGCAAGTGTTTAAGGCCTAGGATCCTCTTTGTGAGGTACGTTTCAGCCTCTCCAGTTGTTGCAGGTGTCTTGTGAGGTACATGCCATATGGGGCATTGAACTCAATGATTGGCCTAATGAGTGAGGGAAGAGCAGAGGGAAACAATGACCTCTTTCTTCCTGGATGCAAAACCCTTAGTAATGAGATGTGCCACATAGAAGGACTTTCTGAACACAGTGGCAATGTGGTGGTCAATGGTTCCGACACCATTCGTTGGTCTCAGTGAGGCCTTTCTGTAGGATGTCAACATCACTTGGGGAGTTAATAATAGCTCCCAACTTGCAATTGTCTGCGAACTTTGCCAGCCAGAGTCCCTTCTTGTTGGCCTGGACTTCAGAAAAGTGGATGCCAAACAGGAGAGGACCCAGGACCGATCCTTGTGGGATTCCACTCATGACTGGTCAGCAGTCTGACTTGGACTCAGCTACTTTCACACTGTGGGTTCTATCTGTGAGCCAGTTTGCAACCCACCTAGTGATATAGGGGTTGACGCCTAGCTTAGTGAGTTTTTCTATGATTCCTGAGTGGGGAATAGTATCAAAAGCAATGGCTAGCTCTAGGTAGGTTGTTTGAACCACCTTGCCTTCATCCACAACTCTGGTGACTGACTCAAAGAAGTCGATCAGGTTGAGCAGGCATAATCTACCCTTCACAAAGCCAAACTGTGTGGAATCCAGAGTTTGGAAATTCCCTATATCCTTGTTTATTAGATCCTTGATGATGTGTTCCATAGCTTTGCATATCAGACTCGTCAGGCTAATGAGGCGATAGTTCCCAGGGTCTGTAGTCGCTCCTCCTTTGTGGAGAGGAATGACTGTAGCAGTGCACCATTTGGTAGGGACAAAGCCTGAGGTGAGGCTGTGATTGAACAGGGCACACAGGTGAGGTGTCAGTTCACTCTGTAGTTCATGCAGAACACAGCCAGGGATATTGTCAGGTCCCATAGAAGCTATATTCTTTCTTTGGACAGTCCTGTTTTAACCTGTGTAGCAGTAATACTGGGTGCCTGGCAATTTACTGGTATTGTGATTGGTCTTTGGGTGGGGGAGAGAGGTAAAGTTGGCACTGAATCTGTCGGCCAGTATATTGGCAATATATGTTGGCTCGGTATAGGAGGTACCATTCTGCAGTAGCTCGGAGCAAATCTGGGTATTGCCGTGGAGATTTTTTACATAACTATAGAAGGCCTTGTGGTTGTCTTTACTATCTGCTGCAATTCTGTTTTCATAGCTAGCTTTATAGGATTTAATGAGGGATCACAACTTTTTGTTGAGGCTGATAAGGGAGTTTTTCCAGTCTTGGGACTTCACCTTATTCCACATCAGTTTCCTCCTTCTGTTGTAGAGTTTGTTTATGGCAGGGGACCACCACATTGGCTTCCTTTTTTTGGAGGAGAGCATCTTGGTTCTATTGGGTATGGCGAGATCCATGCATTTGTGTACGTGTTCGTACAGTGCATTGGTGTATGATTCGATAGTCATGCA
This sequence comes from Protopterus annectens, assembly GCF_019279795.1. Lineage (NCBI taxonomy): Eukaryota > Metazoa > Chordata > Ceratodontiformes > Protopteridae > Protopterus > Protopterus annectens. The sequence continues at coordinate 762,469,740 of NC_056744.1, forward strand.
ACTATTCTCCATTTGCATGGGTGTCATGAAGTTAGCCACCTCTGTTTTAGGAGCCCATAATGAAATTATCATAGAATGTGACTTTTGTAAATATTAAAAATGAAAAGTGAGGCACAATTACAGTTTAACTATGGTAATAGTACGGAGATCACTGATTATTTAATAAAGCCAGACACAATGTCAGCTGTCATACTTAAGTTGCTGATGCACACTGGCTGGCTACTCTCTACTTTCCTTGTTTATTGCACATGTATTTGTACTTGTAGACAATCCCATTATAAATGATTACAGTACATACTGCACAGCAGGCAGAAAATAGATTGAAAAATATCTTACAAAAGAGCATTACCAAGTATAATTACCATGTAGAAAAGTGCAGAAGATGTGATGGATGCAGCTTAGAAACCTATAAATTAATTGCTTAAAGGCAAACTCTTATGGAATAGAAGCTCTGCTTCATACATATGAGAATATCATTTGTTTTTTTCTTTTGCGTGTGTATGTCTGCATGACCCCACCTAGTGGATCCCCTTCCTGCTCTGAATTGTAACATTCATTTTTCTGTGTGGGGCAAGAACCAGACCACTTTGTTCCACAAGCAGGACAGGAGATCTACACCCCATTTATTCCCTTGCCTGAGGTAAGATCCTCATCAGCCAACTCATTCCCTGAAGTCAGTGGTCAGGAGTTAGAGAATGAGCCAGTCTGCCAAGTCATGTGGACCACCACCCATACCAGGCCTACCCTCCTCAATGCATCAGTTGTGGCACCTGATACATACTGCTGCCTCAAAGAGCTATTGCACATTAATTCAGCAAGAATCTCCCTGTGGTTCTTACCACATATACCCCTAAATACCTATGTAGGTACTTTCCAGAAGAGTTGAGACCTTCCCTCTCCATGGATGGGTATGCCAACAAATGTTGGCTCCTCTCTCCTCCCTGCCAGCTCCTTTAGCTTTCCATGCTGCTACTCAGTCACTGGTTATCTGCATCACAGCCAGGGCTGTAACCCCCTCCCATGCTACAGAGCCAGGCCCAGTAAAAATATTTTGATTATTTCAGGAAGCTGATTTAAGAAGAGAATGCAAAGAATGACAGGTAATGGCTAGGTACCTTGGTAAAAACTGGTAAGACAGAAAGTCAGAAAAGATTTTCAGGCATGAATAAATAAATTTAATCCCATTTTCCTGATGAACATTTTAAATATTTCTAATGTAACTTGTGTTAAATGCCCTATCTCCTGGAATGTTTATAAATGAATTGTGAATCAGAGTAATATTAGAACTTTCATACAATGAACACAATAAAAGCAGATGGACAGTCTTCAAAGGAAACACAGCTTGTATCAAACCAACAAACTTTATTGTTGAGCGCTTTTGTTCAAAAGAACTTCATCAGAACATTACATTGGAAAAAGACACTCCCTTAAATACTCCTTAATTCATGTCACATGTATAAAAATAACCAATAATAATGTGTAAAATACATTAATATATGACTGATTAAAAAAACCTATGTAATTATACATTATGCAATTATACATCTTGATAAAGCTGAATTGAAATGGCAATTGTTATTAAATGCATGTAATTGTCCAGGTTTAAATGATTCCTGTTCTATTAGTTTATTATTACAGTTAAAATTGTATGGTATAAGTTAGTTTTACATAATTATATATGGTTTAGTATAATTAATTAAGTATTTTTAATTGGTCATATATTATATTATATATATATATTTTACATATTATTATTGGTTATTTTTATACATGTGACATGAGTTGAGGGGTATTTAAGGGAGTGTCTTTTTATAATGTAATGTTCTGATGAAGTTCTTTTGAACGAAAGCACTCAACAATAAAGTTTGTTGGTTTGATGCAAGCTGTGGTTCCATTGAAGACTGTCCATCTGCTTTTATTGTGTTCCTGGTTTGTGTTTATGGTCATGGTGGAAAAGTTCATACAATATTACAGTCTACAGCAGACAGATCTCTGTAATAATAATAATGAGCAGTTGATATTTTTGTATATCACAAAAGGAAACAATTGGCAGACTTGGCTCTGAAACTGAGAGCAAATACATGCACCCACATAGGCCAAGTCTATAGCTGGATGGGAAGTTTTGCACATATGACTCTGTTCAAATAATTCTTTGTACCATCCTGGATAAAATCCTCTCCCTGAATATTTCTAGTATATGCTGAATATGTGAAAATCATGCAAAATGTAATGTGTAGAAGGACATTACTTGAATATTTCTGTTAAAAATGAAGTCAGCATTACATTTTCCCCAGAGATATATTTGTTAGCCATCCTTCCTTGTGGCTGATTAACAGATGTAAACACCAGCCATGATCTGAAAAAAAGTAAAAATTGTGCAGCCCAAATGATTTGCTGGAAGTTCTTTTGTGGGTTGCCATTTTAAAAGATAAATGGCAAGAGAGCTTTCATATCATAGCTGATTTCATAGGCTCTTCCTTTCAGGAAGAAAAGTTCTGGTAAGCAATCGGTAAACAAGATTTTAAAAGATAGTTCTGAGTCTTGAGAATTCATTTGAAATCCCTATAAGTTATACATAGCTTAATATGATCTGATATAAAACTTATGTTATGTACAGAAGTACCGATACTTATTTTTTTTCAAGCTTGCTATATGTAATCATCTATATGAGTCAACATGATGCTTTTTTATATTACTTTGCTGTATTATAGATTTCATACAAAATGAGATCACTGTGCCTTGTCAGACCATTTGTCTTAAGAAAAATTAAGACACATAAACATGAGATACAGATATGATTCATTTATGAAATGGTGGCATGCTTATTTTATGTTTATTCTTATATTTTCTTTATTATATGTAAGTGTATGCAGGGGAAATGCTCTGATATCCTATACTGCTTCAGTTCTCCTCCCCTTCATGCCTGTCTCATGAATTATTCTTTTTGTGCCTTAACAAAAAGATTAAAGATTTTAAAATAAGTTAACAAGACCTGCTTCTCTCAAGAGATTTATGTTGAACATTGTGCTTCTTTAAATATAAGAAATTGATGATCACTCATTAGTATAAATAGAGTTACGTGTGAAAAAGGTCAGTCAGTAAGCAAGATGTACAATACATTGTTGGATATGTCTAGTTTAGCTAAGAATAGAATGTAGATAAAAAGTGGAAACAGGACAACCACAAAAAAGTATATGTATCAAATAAAATAGACTTTTAATAAAACAAGCGCTTTCACGTGTTCAAATACACGCTTCTTCAGGTTTAACTAAAAACATTTCAAAATACATATATATATATATATATATATATATATATATACAACCCTCAAATCACAAACTGACATAATTAACATATTAAACAAAGTCAATTAAACAATCAATTAATCAAAGCAAGGTGTAAAAACACTGCATATTAACAAAACCTTGTGAGTCACAAGGACATCAAAAAACCTTACTAAGCTGCATCAGAATAATATAGAAATATATAAACATCTAACGAGCTAAGAACAACAATAGCCTTCTGTCATCACAGATTAGTATTCCCAATTCATCATTAGAAGATCAATCTAAATATAGGTTCATAGGTGCATATTAAGCCTACAGCCAAAAGAGACCATTAAGAAGCTCAGGCACATCACCCATCTCTGGTGAGAATGTAACAGTGCTCCCTATTAAGCAGACTTTTTTCCTGGTGAAAATTTGTGATCATCCATCCGAACATCCAATCATCCTGACTAGCTTTAAAGGTTGCTAAAAGTACTCTGCATGATAGTTGAAGGTAGCTTATTCCAGAAACAGGGTATACTTTCAGTTAGGCGACTCCCATGCCATCTGGTTTTGTTAATGTGACAGTGCAGGTTTAGGAGTCTGGAATGGGTGTTTGATTCACTACTTAATCTATTTAGGTGAAGGAGTACAGGGTGTGCTGGATTATTCATAGCATGGAAAGCTAAGCAGGAGTCTGTATGACACCAAGGAGAGCAACAGAGTTTTTAATATGTCATCGTAGCTAAGGGTACTGAGACCTAAGATATTTTAATGAGGAGACATTGGGGTCTCTCAAGCTGAGTAGGTGCTTGATGTGGTGCATGCTAAAGGTTGCATTGTATTCAATGATGGGCCTAATAAGGAATGAATAAAGTAGAATTAAAATATCTTTGAACATTTAGGAGATACCACAAAGGGCAATCTTTGCAAGGTAGATGGATTTATTAACCACTATAGAGGCACTGAGGTCAAAACATAGTTTGCTGTGAGCATATAAACCCAAGTCCCCAGTGACTGTGTCAGATTAAAGTGCAATATTATCTGTATGGTAAGCAGCAGTAATGCTAGATCTGCCAAAGGAAACTATGTTGAATTTCTTGGTGTTAAAGCTATTTCCATGATTCATATAACAAGCATTTGTTTGGCGCAGCCCTTGCTGGAGACTTCAAGTATCAGAATGGTATTTGCTAACCACCTTTATTATTTATTTAATTATTTATTGTTTGTTTTATTTTAATACTCAAGCCTGGAGCAGCAATAACCACAGCCTGGGTGCAACTTTAATTTATTTGACATTTATTTAGTTTTTAACCTGATCTTGCATGTGTATGGTTTGTGGAGTTTTTTCTGTCTCAGCCTTTTAACACATTTATAGTAGACTGCAGTAGCTGTAAAATAGTAAAACATAAACAGCAACTTTGACTGGCTTAAAGGCAACCTCTATCGTTTATGGCTAGCAGTGATCTACACTGCTGATATTAAACATTTTGCCACATAAATCTGTAATCCAGACTGATTAGCTCTGGTCACTAAGCTAACCATTAAGGCAAGATGACAAACTCCAGGTGGAGTTCAAGGTTCTCTGGCTTGTTACTAATATGTTAGCCAGCCTATATTCACTATCTTTCTGGGAGATATAATTCACAGCCCACCTGATTCCCGTCATGGGGCATGTTTATCTCGACAATTACCATGGGCAAGGTTGAAGGCACATCAGCTGAAAGTCAATATGGGGAACCTTCAATGTGCTGGGTAGTTTAAAAGATAGCCAAGCCACTGAAATGGCAATGCTCCTTTTTTCCTTCACTTGCTCAGATAAATTCAGACCCTTCATTCATGATCTAGGTCATGTAACAGGAATGAGCAGCTAACGCAACTGCTAGCAAGTTCTTGTAATTGAATAAATAAATAAATAAATAAACAGCATGCAGCTATAAAATGATTTTATATATATATATATATATATATATATATATATATATATATATATATGTGTGTGTGTGTGTGTGTGTGTGTGTGTGTGTGTATGTATATACGTTTTTTTCTACATAACTAGTCTGACCTACTCTGTTACTGTTCAGGTCTGTATTTTGTTGTTAGTGAAATGGTTTCTATTTCATCCAGTCTGAGCCTGAAATTGGTCAATATTAATCAGTGCACTACCCCGATTAGCACATATAGATAAATAAATAAAGAATAACTAATTTCTTTTTATTATACATCACAAAGCTGGGGGAGTCCATCTTTATACATGTGCACAGCTTTAAAAGATTTGGCATCTTTACCCTGTGTCAGATTTCAGAATGTACATCATATTGTCACAAAATTAATCTAGGAAAGGTAATGAAAACTAGTTACTTTTGTGACATAATTTAATTCTGGGGGTCCCACTGTAAGAAATATAATCTGAAGGTTTTCACCAATTGTAAGATTAGATATGATGGTACTTTACCATAGTTACCTGGAAACACTGTATGCCATGAGACTGAGAAATGAAAGTCTTAGTTACCCAAGCTCGTGCTTCAATAGGTGTCAGTCTTTCCCTTATGAACCAAATCTTATGCACTGTTCAGCATGAATTCTCCAAGCACTGTAGTCCATTTAATAAGATTTTATTAGATGTTCACAATATGCAAAATACTGTCTCCATTAACAGTTCCGATAAACAATTAAAGTTTCTGTACATCATTCTGATTGTCCTGAACAACGTAAACTGACATAGTCTCTAGATGACCTGTTTTCTGTTAGACATCTTTTCTGAAGTTTTTATTTTATTTTATTTTACATTTGTTGACCGGGCTAGTCTGGCTGGATACATGTCCATTTTCAGCAGAGGCCCGAGGAGAAAAGCTCCACTATAAACTAAGTACATTACATAAAAAAAAATTTACTACTCTAAGATAATAGCTAAAATCAGATATTACAAAAGCAAAAAAAGAACGAAAGATAATTTAAAAGAGAAACAAGTTTACAATAAGCAGTTCATTAAATATCCACAATTGTACAAAAAGTACATACTTAAATCTCAAAACAGTAAAAGTATCAAAACTGAGGTGGATAGAGAAGAAAAGAGTGGAGGGGAAACAGAGTAAGAGAAAATGGTTAGTCAGGTGTATTGCAGGAACACAGCCAATGATTTTGGAAGTACTGTTTAATTTTCTGTTTGAAAAGTGGCAGGGATGTAGTCAGAGTTATGTCACTAGGTAAGAGATTCCAACTTCTACCTATTGTATTAGTGAATAAAGAAACACCTGCTGTGTTGTTTGCCTTTATAGATTTTGCCATGAGTTTACAAGAGGAGCGAAGTGAGTTGAGATTGTTGTAAGGGATTAGAAGTTGAGAGAGTATTGGGGTGTTGTCGGGTAGGTGTAATATGTTGTGGGCAATAGTGAGTTGAGGAATTATCAGGTAGTTTTGAAATTCGAGCCAGCCTAGTTGTTTTAGGTTTATACAATGGTGGGTCCTGAATGGGTTACTAGTGGCGAAGCGAGCTATGTTGTTATAGCAAGTTGTAAGTTTGTTAAGGTTACTTTTCTTAAGGTTTGTATAAATAGGGGAAGCATAAAGGAGAGTTGATAAAAGATGAGATTGAGCAATTTTGATTCTGGTTGCTGGGGTTAGAAAAGGTTTGATGCGATAAAGGGATCCTATTTTTCTGTTAACTAACTTGATGTTGTTGTTAATGTGCTGATCGAAGGAGAGAGTATTGTCAATGGTTATTCCTAAAAGTTTTGTAGTGAGATAAGGTGAGATGAGAGTACCATTATTTGAGTAAATGGTAAAGTTTAAAGGGGGGGACCGAGTGGTGGGGAAGAAGAGGAGGAGTTTTGTTTTTTTGGCATTTAGAAGGAGAAAACGTTTAGAAAACCATGTTTCTACAGTATTAAAGGTATTTTGGGTCAGTGAGATCAGTTCTGTAGAGGATGGTGCTGAGCAGATAAGGGTTGAATCATCTGCATATTGTATGCAGGTTGCTTGTGGGATTGCAGTCTGTAGATCGTTAATAAAGAGAGAGAACAGAAGTGGACCAAGAATGGAGCCCTGGGGAACTCCGATGGAAATGGGCAAGAGTGATGAGATATGGTTTTCCCATATTACTGCTTGTTGTCTGTTGTTAAGATAAGATTTAAACCAATTAATGGCGAATTTATCACAGGAGAGAGATTCAAGAATGTTGATTAAGAGAGTGGTTGACCATATCGAAAGCTTTAGAGAGATCAATGAAAAGAGCGGAAGAGAGTATTGTTGTTTCGATTTTTGTTGATAGTATCTACAAAGGAAAGAAGGGCAGTGGTGGTACTGTGGTGAGGTCTAAAACCATGCTGACAGTTTGCTATTATGTTGTGAAGAGAGAGATAGTGCACAAGTTGCTGATGAATGCATTTTTCCATGATTTTTGCTAGGGGTGAGAGAAGGGCGATTGGTCTAAAGTTGGAAAGGTCAAGGGAGTTACCACCTTTATGTAGTGGGATAATAAAGGAGACTTTCCAGATGTCAGGGATGGTTCCCTCTTGGATAGTTCTGTTTATAAGTAAGGATATAGGGTATGCAATTTCTTTGGCAGCTTTCTGAAGGAAGAGAGAAGGGAGCTTGTCTGCAGAAGGGGTGCAAGGTTTCAGTTTGTGAATGAGTCTATAGATGAAAGAAGTAGATATGGGTTTTAGAGAGAAGTTGTAGGTGGAGTTAGCTATATTATTTGGAATAAAAGAGTTGTTGGTGTTCATTTGTTTGGCTAGGGATTGAATAGTTTCAGAGAAAAAAGAGTTGAAAGCATTAGCAGTCTGGAGAGGAGTTTCTGGGTCAGCATTAAGTGGGGACGGAGTTTTAGCAATTCCTGGGGAAAGAAGTCTATTTACTGATGACCAGAAATATTTAGAGTTGTTAAGATGAGTTTCCTGAAGTTCACAGTAGAATTTTTTCTTATCAGAGATTATTGATTTCTTAGCCAGATTTCTAAGCTGGCGAAAAAGAACTAAATCAGGGTTTTGTCTATGGCATCTCCATTTCGTCCATGCTTTGTTTCTAGTATGAATGAGTTTTTTAGTATTGTTGGTAAGCCATGGGGCTGTTTTGGTTTTTATTCTAATAGAACGTTCAGGAGCATGTTTATCAAGTATGGTTAGGAAGGTAGTATTAAAAAATGAGACTGCCTCCTCCAGGGGAAGTGATTTTAAGCAATTCCAATTGCATGCTCTCAGTTCAGCTTGGAAAAGGTCTATGTTAAAATGCTTGATAGAACGAATTAGCCTTGTATTTGGAAGGTTAACACATTCTGACTTTTGTCTAGTAATGTAGGTTAGGGAGTGGTCGCTGATATCATCTGGCATAGTACCTACTTTATACTGTTTGTTGACTTTATTTGTGAGTATCCAGTCTAATATACTCTCTCTCTTACTGGGCTTATTGACTCTTGTAGTTGAGGTAATAGTTTGGGTGAAACCATGTAGGTTAATATGAGAGGAGGGATTGTCAGCATTAATAGTGTTCCAATCTATATTAACGTCGCCAAGAATTATGGTTTCCTGGGGGTAGGTGGTAGAAACCCAGCTTAGAAAGTCTTCTAATATTGGAATGTTGTTACCTGGAGGAAGATACACGCATATAAAGTAAAGGGCTTTTTTGGCATTAAGTTGGAGTTTAATAATGATGGCTTCTATTTTGCTATCTTGGTTTGGATATGCTGGTTGAGTAGAGATGTTAAGTTGATTTTTGAAAAGTATTGCTACTCCACCACCTTTACGTTTTAAGCGGTCATGTCTTACTATATTATAACCTTGGGGTATAATCTCTGAGTCTTTTGTGCCTGGGTTTAGCCAGGTTTCAGAGAGACAAAGGATATCAAAAGAGTGGATATCTAAGAGGGCATGGATGAAGGGTATTTTCTTACTTATGCTTTGAATGTTGAGGTGTCCTATGAGGAAGTTATTATTAAGGTTAGGTGAGCAGTTTTGGGGAGGAAGGGAGATAGGGCCAGGGTTGGGGTGGATGTCTCCATCTTGTAGGGTAGGATTAACTAGTTTAGTTAAAAGGTTGCTCTTTAGAAATGTGAGAGGTTTTGTTTTTTTGTCTGATTGTAGGAGGTAGGTAAGGTGATGTAGCCTGTGGAATTTAGGTAGATGATAGCTAGGGTGGAATTAACATTAGAGTGTGATGTGAAAGTGAATATAGTAGAAGTGTGTTTTTGTGAGGAATTATGATAGTTGTTTAGTGAAATTTCAAAGAAGGTGAGATGGTATGTTGAGAGAAGGGTGGTCAAGAGTAAGATTGAGAGTAGAGGCAAAGTTGGTATGTAGGGAGTCATTATTTAGTAATCTGAGAAGTGAGGAGGAAGGAGGAAAGTACAAAGGGGAGAGGACGAGTGTGGTTAGCAGGAGAGGGGGTAGTATATCTTTAGAAAAGTTGGAAAATAAGAATTGGATGCTAAAGGGAATACAGAATGATATGACTAGAGAAGACAGGGTAGGAGTAAAGAGAGAAGTGTAAGAAAGGGAGAAGGGTAATATAAGAAATTAAGGTAATAGGGCAAAGAAAGTGATGGGGGGAGTGGAGGGGGTGTGTTAAGGCTAGGTAACAATTTGGCGGGAAGGAGAGGGATAGGATAGGAGGGAAAGGGGTGTGGTTGTAGAGCTATAAGACTAGGACCCCTGGGGGTGGGTGGGAATTGGGGGTAGGGAGGGGAGCGGAGTGAGCCAAGAGGCTTAACGGAGCGGGATTCTAAAGTAAACCAAAGAGGAAGGAAAAACTATCAGAGAAAGCTGGCTGAGGCCAAGTGAGTAGAGTATCTAGGAGGATAGGGTAAGAGTGGAAGAAGAAAGGGATAGGAATATGAGGTGTAAAATAGGCAGCATGGGGTAGAAATACAAAACTGGTACAAAAGATATTAAAGGGGAAAGGGCGACATCTAGTGGGCAGTAGCTGTGATTACAGTAATATAGAGTAATATAGAGTAATATAGAGATTACAGTAATATAGAGTGGAAATAAAAGATAAGGCTAGAGGGAGAGAAAGCTCAAGCTAAATAACACGTTAGGTCAGGGAGGGATTGGAAATAAAAGAGTAAGGGTGGGGGTTGCTGCTGGCAAGCTTGACCGGGAGCTAACAGATAGCTTAGCAGGGTTAAAACTGTTACAATTTACAAGTCCAACATAAAGGTAGACATACTTTCTTGAATCTTGATGAAGAGGGTTGCAGGAGAAGGCTAGGTTTTGGAAAGTTCCAAGGGTAGTTGGCAAACAATACAGTAGCAGAAATTAGCGGAGGGGTTCCACCCAGGCAAAAACACAGGGTATATCCAGGGGGTAGCTAATATAGGAGGAGAGAAGTTGAGAAAATAAAATAATGTTAGAAAAACTAATTGCAACACAATGTATTTAAGACAGTGCAGAAATCACAGGTTGTTCTAGTAAATAAATTGGAATAATTTGACATCGAAAAGGCAGTAACAAACAGGCTGGGTTGAGAGAATTTCACAACAGTAGTTAAATGTTAGGCACAGCACATAGTACAATAAGCACACTCTTACAAAAGGCTACTACCAGCTAAATCATATACTGCACCAGAGAAGATATTACCACAAATGCATTAATTAACAAATTATAAGCATAGGGAAACAGAGGGGAGCATCTAGTTCCAAACAGTTATCCTTGAATAAAGGATGAGGGTAGGTACCTGAAGGGGAAGAGAAACCCCAGTCTAATCTATGCGTGTAAGGCCAGTGCACAGATACACACAGTTCAGGTAGAGGGCGGGAAAGAGATAGAGTTTGTAAAAATCAGTAGTTCAGCATTAGAGGTTACAGCCCCTAGCAGGAGTAAATTCGGTGGACTGTTAAACTGAAGAAAAATAGTCTTGAAACTATCAGTAAAAAGGCGAAGAAGGAGTAGATAAATCCAAATTGTTACGACTGTCGCTAATCAGGGCTAGTTGGGTCAACCACGGGGTATTTGAAGACCAACCCCAGAAGCAGGTCTTTTCAAGGAGCAGCAGTTAGCTGCGTATAGCTACTATAAAGATGGTGAGAACTGACCTGCCACACCGTCTCTAAAAAAGGTGGGAGCTAAGCTACCACGCTGTCACTAGAGCTGGTGCCAGACCTGCATCAGAAAGCAGGACTTTTCAAGGAACCGCAGGTAGCTGCGAGATAACCACCTTAAAAAATGGGGAAAACTAAGCAGCCACGCTGTAGCTACATGAAAACATGTTCATCTGACATAAACCCCATAAATGTTTGCATTTAAAGTCATAGAAATATTAAAATGGTTTCTTAGTGAAGTATCCCTGGAAATGTGAAAAGAAGTAACAGGTCAAATGAACTTACTAACCTTAACTGCTTTGCTGTCCTGAACACAGCATATCATATATTTTTTTTCAGTAATTTTTCCTCTATTGACTATATCCACCCCCAATCCTTGAGCCTACGTCTTCTTTTTAGCTTAACTTATCTCTTGATTTTTTCCTTGTGAAAAGAACATAACAATTACTCTCTGCAATCTTCCCTTGACAAACTGTTATTTCAGCAAGGTCAACATTCAGTGGAAGATTCTTTGTTTCTGCTTTCTAAAATGTATGCATAAATGTAACATCATTTCTAGGCTTGTTTTATTCTTTATGCCTGTCTAATGCCTAATAACTACTGTAAAATGAAAAACCCTGAACTAACACCAGTCTTACACAAAGAAAGCATATTAGGAATGTTTTGCAAATTTAGAAAGCATGTCATAAATAGGGTTTATGACAGATTATCAAATTTTCAGAAACTCAAACTTCCAATGAAACAAAACAAAAAATCTACATTTTTGCAGGGGGGCAAATACCCCTGTGATCCCCACACCCATGAAAATTATATATACCAGCTATGAGATCAGACTACAGTGGGGAAAAGGGTAAATATCCCGATCCCTACTGTACCATGA